>NC_053162.1:121841729-122176312 GCF_016835505.1 Polypterus senegalus
CATTAAAGATGAATGATATGTCATGTGTTGGGGTTTTCTCATACCAATGAGGCAACAAATAAAAAAAAATGAAAGTGATTTCAAAGCATGTCTCATAGTTAGCAGACCTGGGATCGCTTCCTGGGTCCTCCCTGCGTGGAGTTTGCATGCTCTCCCCATGTCTACATGGATTTCCTCTGGGTACTCCGGTTTCCTCCCACAGTTCAAAGACATGCAGGTTAGGTGAAGTGGCGATTCTAAATTGTCCCTAGTGTATGCTTGGTGTGTGGGTGTGTGTGTGTGTGTGTGCACACCCTGCGGTGGGCTGGCACCCTGCCCGGAGTTTGCTTCCTGCCTTGAACCCTGTGTTTGCTGGGACTGGCTGTAGCAGATTTTTCTTGGAGTAATAATTCCACAGATAATTTCATTTTTTTCAGATATTTAGGATTGAAACACATGATAACTTAATGATCAGGGCCGGATTTAGACTTGATAAGGCCCTAAGCTATTTGAGACATGGGGCCCTTTATAAGTCCAGATATTCTATGTAAGTGCCAAATATGATTTGTTTTGGGGGCCCCCAGGAAGGCAGGGGCCCTAAGCTATAGCTTGTGTAGCTTATACGTAAATCCTGCATTGTTAATGATGGTAATTTTCTGTCATTTTAGAAAATGAAGATGTTCTTCCTTGAGTTGCACTGTTTATATTTCACTTTTCTCTCTCATTTCTTCTCTCCTCCAATGAGTTTTGCCCTCCTTCCACCTGACTCCTAGAGGTATGGCTGCAGAATCCTTTTAATTTGGAACCGGGAGTACTTCCAGTGGCACATTCTGGCTTGTTAGAGGCACTTCTGGGTCACACGAAAACCAGGGAGATCCCCCCCAGGTAGCACCTTCTATCATCTTCCATGGACCACTGCAGGGTTGCACTTCCAGACTCCAATTCCCATGCAGCTCAGCGGGTGTCCAAATTGGAACTGTTTGTGAGGAACACTGCCACCTTTTACTTTGGGGGATTTTACTGTTAAATCAACCAGAGAGGCACTAATGGGGTGCTATCAGACTGTCGATTTGGTTAGAGGGCCTTTAAACTCTACCTTGGCTGACTTGAACAGCATGTGCATGGTCAAGGCAAACAGGTTCACTGAAATAGTACATCCAGTAATATTCAGATTCCACCCTTTTGAAGAGTTACCAGAGATCTTCATGAGATATTCTGCAAGCCTTTGGGCAGTGATACAGAAAAATATCTTTGCCATAAACACTAAGCAGTGAGATACTCCTAAGCTGCTTGATTTTGTGGTAGTTCTCCTCCTTGGGAATCCAAACACCTAATGTTGTACTACCTCCATTTTCCTCCAGATAACTTTCATGATCTTCCACATTCGGTGCAAGAGACTGTAACATCTCTTGTACACTATGTAGGGCACTCCATTGAGTCAGAGGGCTGAGATAGCTAAGACAACCCTTACAACTTCCTGTATTTCTTTTAGGCTACGCTAAGAAGCTTAGTTATTAAAGTCAGTGGTAGGTCTGGGTAGTTATATCAAACTTCTGCATTCCCCTAGGTCCTCCTCCCTTGCTGCATCACTGGATCTTGCAGACTTGGACATGTGTTATTGATAATTTCATTGCCTGGGACCACAGGGATGCTATTTCCCTCACCTCTTGGTCTCCTCAAGGTACAGTATATTTCACTTAGACTTTAGGCTGTTGTCTTGGGTTGTTACTCTTAGAAGATTCCAGTTGTATCATTAGCCTGCCATGCCCTGTTTGGCATTCTTCCAAGCTCTCAGCTATCTCTACAGCTGTTACCACACTCTTCTCTGTAGTCATCCAGTCTATTCCTGAATGTAGCAGCCTAGCTAGATAAAAACCTTCACTAATTTCTAAAAAGATGGATGTCCACTCTATTCTCCGTTCCAGAAAAGAAGCAACATAGTCCCTCTCCTTTAAAACAGAACTATGTGTAGTCGCTTAGCTGATTGTCTGGGAACTTGTCCTTGCATGGGAAGCTAAAACCAGATTACATTAATCTGCTGGGTTCTCTGACTTCTAAAGGCATGGGTGTGCATTGTATGTTTCTACCCAAGTCAAAACTCACTATTTCCTATATCTGTGTACCTGCCTCTTGCCCTTGGGGGGGAAATCTGGATATTCAGAAGAGTTACTGCTGCTTAGTGGCCAATGCCTTCCTAAATTGTCATATACACATTTGTTACCCTGCGTAAATGTCTACTGTAGGACTCTACCTTTCCCAGCGTAATCCTGGAAGTGCAGCCATGCCACTGGCAACTGAATTTGCCCCATGATATGATGTAAGGTAGTCTTGAATACATGGTAAAGACAGTCTACTTCTTCTTCTTCACCTTTTCCCACTTCTTTGTGGGGTTTATTTGCTTGATCAACTTTTTCTATACAGCTCAGTCCTGCACCTGTTTTTAGATAACCCGTTTTCCTTCAGATCTTCTTTTTCTTTATACACCCACCTCTGCTTTGGCCACACTCACTTTCTCTATCCTTGTACTTAATTTCCATCACTCTTTTGCGAACATATTCATTGCCTCTCCACACCACATGTCCATACCAATTTAACCTGCTTTCCTGTACTTTCTTAGATATCTCTCCCACTTTTGTTGTACCAATGATTGTCTCATTTTTAATTCTTTAATTTTTTTGTAACTCAGCACATCTACTGTATTTCAACATTCTCATTCCTGCCGTATCTACTTTCTTCTCCTGTGCTCACTTTACTGCCCATGCTTCAGTTCCATACATTGTTACTGGTCTTAATGACTGTCTTGAAAAGCATACCTTTTACCTTTGCCTTAATTCTTCAATCACACAATACTCATGATACCTTCTTCCAATTGTTCCATCCACACAGCACTCAATAGGTTATCTCTGCAACTAGTTTTCCATCTTGGACTAACACTGATCCAAGATATTTAAATGTATCCACTCTTTTCAATAGCTATCCCTGCAGGTTAACTTCTGAATCCTGACTACATCTTCTTCCTTCCTAATTGGTCTTCAACCCTCTATCTTCCAAAGCCCTCCTCTATTCTTTCAAATTCCTCTTCAATTCCTCTTTTCTGATGCTACAAAACACAATGTAATCAGCAACAACAACATTTATTTATATAGCACATTTTCATACAAATAATGTAGCACAAAGTGTTTTACATGATGAAGAAAGAGAAAAAAGACAAAATAAATAAGAATTAAAATAAGACAAAACTCATTAACATAGAATAAAAGTAAGGTCCGATGGCCAGGAAGGACAGAAAAAACAACAAAAAAAAAAAAACTCCAGACAGCTGGAGAAAAAATAAAATCTGCAGGGGTTCCAGACCATGAGACCACCCAGCCCCCTCTGGGCATTCTACCTAACATAAATGATCAGTCTTCGTTGTATTTAGGGTTCTCATGGAACGACTTGATGATGATGGTCATGTGGACTTCTGGCGTTTAATCCATCAATGTAGAAACATCATGGTGCTTTGATTAGGTGTGGTCGCCACCACAGAAAACCGTGAAAAGAACAGTAGAGAGAGTAGGGGTTAGTACGGATTTTGGAGCCACCATGAATAATAATGATAATTAATTGAATATACAGGGCATCAGGATTAAACTAAAATGAATTTATGAGAAAGCCATGTTAAAGTAATGTGTTTTAGCAGTTTTTTAAAGTGCTCCGCTGTATTAGCATGACGAATTCCTTTAGGCAGGCTATTCCAGATTTTAGGTGCATAACAGCAGAAGGCCGCCTCACGACTTCTTTTAAGTTTAGATCTTGGAATTCTAATGGAGACACTCATTTGAAGATCAAAGGTTACGATTTGGAATATAAGATGTCAGACATTACAATTTATAAGATGGAGAGAGATTATTTAAGGCTTTGTAAACCATGAGCAGTATTTTAAGGTCAATTCTGAATGACAAAGGTAACCAGTGTAGTGACATCAAAACTGGAGAAATGTGCTCAGATTTTCTTTTCCTAGTTAGGATTCTAGCGGCTTCATTCTGCACTAGTTGCAAATGATTTATGTCTTTTTTGGATAATCCTGAGAGGAGTGCGTTACGGTAATCTAGTCGACTGAAAACAAAAGCGTGAACTAATTTCTCAGCATCTGTCAATGATATAAGAGGTCTGACTTTTGTTATATTTCTTAAGTGAAAAAATGCTGTCCTAGTGATCTGATTAATATGCGATTTAAAATTCAGGTCACAGTCAACATCCATCCTTTTTCCAACCCACTGAATCCAAACACAGGGTCACCTGGAGTCATTCCCAGCCAACACAGGGCAGAAACCAATCCTGGGCAGGGTGCCAACCCTCTGCAGGACACACACAAACACTAGGGCCAATTTAGAATTGCCAATCCACCTAACCTGCAAGTCTTTGGACTGTGGGAGGAAACCCACACAGACAACATGCAAACTCCACACAGGGAGGACCCAGGGTCTCCTAACTGCAAAGCAGCAGCGCTACCACTGCGCCACCCCTCACAGTCAACAGTTACCCCTAAATTCTTTACCTCCGTCTTGACTTTTAATCCTAATGCATCAAGTTTACTGTTTATTTATACTGTTTTCTCTTTATTTAGCTTGAGAAAATTACTATTCAACCATTTAGAAACACAAGTAAGACATTGTGTTAGTGAAACAACAGAGTCGGGGTCATCAGAGGCTATTGACAAATACAACTGCGTGTCATCAGCATAGCTGTGGTAGCTCACGTTGTGCCCCGAGATAATCTGACCTAACGGAAGCATGCAAAATGCATCCACCAGGAGGATTGGTCTTTTATCCCTTGATTAAACACACATCCTTTACTAGATCAAAGATGTAAGGACTTCTAGAAAATCCCCGGTACAGACCTACTCTAAGTGGGATCTTGTTCATTACCCCAACAATGCTTTTAACCCAAGTCATTACTCCCTCATACATATCCTGGAATCCTCACATACCTCTCTGGTACTCCTTTCTCTCTCATGCACCTCCAGAGCTCTTGATGTGGCACTCTGTCATAAATCTTCTCCAAATCAATGAACACCATATGCAATGCTTTGTTTAATTTTTTTTGTGTTATTGTTTTGTTTTTTAACACTTCTCTATCAGCTGTCTCAATGCAAAGACTGCGTCAGTTGTTCCTCTCCCTGACATAAAACCCAATTGTACCTCCCCTACGGTGGTCACTTCTTTAAGTCTTCTCTTTGTAATTCTTTCCCAAATTTTCATTGTGTGTGACATCAGCTTTATCCGTCTATATTGTTTCCACAATCCTGAATTTCACCCTTCTTCTTATAAATGCGTACAATCACACGGTTTCTCAACTCCTCTGGTATTCTCTTCTATTCTTAGGTCTCCTTCATAGGGCAGTGTGGTGGCTCTGAGAGTAGGGATCTGCACTGGCATTTGGAAGGTTGCTGGTGCAAATCCCATAAATGCCAATAGGGACTCTACTCTGTTGGGCCCTTGAGCAAGGCCCTTAACCTGCAATTGCTGAGTGTTTTGAGTAGTGAGAAAAGTGCTATATAAATACAAAGAGTTTTTTTTTTTCTGTATTAGATTACACAACATCCTGTATCTATTCCCTTTTCTCCTAAATTCTTCCACATATTTCTGCTGGTGTTTAAACCAGTCCTGTTGAGTTTCCATTTTTCGTTCTTTTAAGTGCCTCTTTTCCTTCCTCCCTTCTTATTCTTGGTACTAGACTTACTCCATCCCCAAATACTATCCTTGGATTTTCAAAAATTGCAGTACCTCTTCCATCTATTCTTGATCCTATCATACACATGCCTATACATTTCTCTATCTTCCTTTTTCCTGATTGGTACTATGTCTTCTTTGCCTCCTTCTTAACCTTTATCACATTCTGCAGCTCTCTGTTCCGCCACTTTGTCTCTTTGTCCCCAGGTGGGCTACTTCCTGTCATCCTGCCCATCATCTCTTCATCTGCTCTTAATACAACTTTGCAATTCTTTCCTCACCATTCTTCCACACTCAAATGACTGTACTTCATTTAAAACTTTCTCCCAACAACTGTTCTTAAACACTTCTTTTAATCACCACTTTATTCTTGTTGCTGCCTTCTCTGGTTTTACTCTCAGGATGACTCTGATCTCCCAGTCCATCACCACCACTTAATGTTGCACTGTCAAATCTTCCCCATTTATGCCCTTACAATTCTATATCTCTTTCAAATGAGATTTTCTACACATTAGAAAGATTACTTGGCTCTCTCTTTACCCACTACTATTGGTCACAAGTTCATTTACTTTCTTTTCAAAAAATGTGCAAACTATACTGCTCAAAAGAATTAAAGGAACACTTTTTAATCAGAGTATAGCATAAAGTCAATGAAACTTATGGGATATTAATCTGGTCAGTTAAGTAGCAGAGGGGGTTGTTAATCAGTTTCAGCTGCTGTGGTGTTAATGAAATTAACAACAGATGCACTAGAGGGGCAACAATGAGATGACCCCCAAAACAGGAATGGTTTAACAGGTGGAGGCCACTGACATTTTTCCCTCCTCATCTTTTCTGACTGTTTCTTCACTAGTTTTGCATTTGGCTACAGTCAGTGTCACTACTGGTAGCATGAGGCGATACCTAAACCCTACAGAGGTTGCACAGGTAGTCCAACTTCTCCAGGATGGCACATCAATACGTGTCATTGCCAGAAGGTTTGCTGTGTCTCCCTGCACAGTCTCAAGGGCATGGAGGAGATTCTAGGAGACAAGCAGTTACTCTAGGAGAGCTTGAGAGGGCCATAGAAGGTCCATAACCCATCAGCAGGACCAGTAAATGGTCCTTTGGGCAAGGAGGAACAGGATGAGCACTGCCAGAGCCCTACAAAATGACCTCCAGCAGGCCACTGGTGTGAATGTCTCTGACCAAACAACCAGAAAGACTTCATGAGGGTGACCCAAGGGCCCCATGTCCTCTAATGGGCCCTGAGCTCACTGCCCAGCAGCATGCAGCTCGATTGGCATTCGCCATAGAATACCAGAATTGGCAGATGCACCACTGGTGCCCTGTGCTTTTTACAGATGAGAGCAGGTTCACCCTGAGCACGTGACAGAAGTGAAAGGGTCTGGAGAAGCCATGGAGAACATTATGCTGCCTGTAACATCATTCAGCATGAGCAGTTTGGTGGTGGGTTAATGATTGTCTGGGGAGGCATATCCATGGAGGGTCACACAGACTGCTACAGGCTTGACAAAGGCACCTTGGCTGCCATTAGGTATCAGGATGAAATCCTTGGACCCATTGTCAGACCCTATGCTGGTACAGTGGCTCCTGGTGCACAACAATTCCTGGCCTCATGTGGTGAGAGTATGCAGGCAGTTCCTGGAGGATGAAGGAATTGATACCATTGACTGGCCACCACACTTTCCTGACCTAAATCCAATAGAACACCTCTGGGACATTATGTTTTGGTCCATCCAATGCCACCAGGTTGCACCTCAGACTGTCCAGGAGCTCAGTGATGCCCTGGTCCAGATCTGGGAGGAGATCCCCCACAACACCATCTGTCATCTCATTAGAAGCATGCACCGATGTTGTCAGGCATGTATACAAGAACACAGGGGCCATACAAAGTGCTGCGTACAATTTTGAGTTGCTGCAATTAAATTTTGGCAAAATGGACTAGCCTGCCACATAATTTTTTCACTCTGATTTTTGGGGCGTCTTTGAATTCAGGGCTCTGTAGGTTGATCATTTTCATTTCCATCAAACGATGTGGCATCCTTTCGTTCCTAACACATTACCCAGTCTATATCAGTATAGATATCCAGGAGGATTTATTTTTCCCATTGAGATCTGATGTGTTTTCAAAGTGTTCCTATAATTTTTTTGAGCAGTTTATTATTACATCAGAAGCCATGGCAAAATCTGCTATCCTTTACCTTCCTCATTTCTATCCCATTTTCACCACCCTCCTTGTACCATCTCTATCATCTCTCTACTCTTTCCCACATACCCATTTAGATCACCACCAACAATAACATCATTCTTGTACTGATCTAAACTCTTCATCTATTTCTGCTGAGAAAATGTTCTTTTTCTCTTCCTCACAGCCCACTTGAGGAGCATATGCACAAATTACATTAACTATAGTCTCACCATTGCCCAGCTTCATACTCATAACCCTATTACTCCTCCTATTCACACTGACAAGACTATCATTTAATTTTTTGCATACTACTTTATCTACACCATTTCTCCCTTGTTTATTTCCTCCACTGTACAGCAACTTAAAGCCTCCTCCCAATTCTCCTACTTTATTTTCTTTCCATCTAGTTTCCTGCACAAACAACACTCCTACTTTCCTCCTTTCCATCAAATCTGCCAACTCCCTCCCTTTCCCAGTCATTGCCCCAACATTCAGTGTCCCCGCTCTTACCTTTAACTTATCCTTTCCTTCCCAACTACCCATCACCCCCCGTACCCCATCTTTTTCTTTTGGACTAACTTCTTTAGCCAAGCCCATCTTTCACTCACTTTCACAGGGGTCAGGCAAGGCCTCTGTGTGTCACCTGCAGGGTACACCCTAACATTTTCTGAAGCTGATTGGAATGATTCCATTATTAAGGTTTTGGCTAAAGTTTTACAGCCAGATGCTCTTCCTGACACTAACCTTGTCTGTTTATCGGGATGTAAGACCAAGATGGGCTGGTTTGCCCCACTGGTGACTGGATTATGTGGTACAAGAAGTGCTTCACTCTTATCCTGTGAAGAAACATAAATTATTTGTTTTGCTGCAACAGTTAAATTCTTGGGAATCATTCTTAAGATATCCACTGATGACTTATACTCCCCTATGATCTAGCAAGTATTCCAGAAGCCTTTTCCTAGGAAATCAATGTGATGCATTATTTTCATTCTCATGTAGCAGGACATGGCCTTGTACAGTATGTTTTAAAGTGATTAATTACAACCACCATAAAAGAAAATGAATCACATATTGACAACTCCTGGTTTTAAACTGAAAAACATTAGACTGACTATCTGAAAATTGAGGTAATTCATTTATATGAAAAATTAGTCATTTTGTCTTTTCTTTGGAATATCACCACAGAAAGTTTAGATCACAATACTGATGATACTAAGCACATATCTTTTCTGCTGAAGTCACTAGTTCAGAATATGCAGTGTTACATTATAATGAATTTACATTGTATTATAATTTTTGTGTTAAAAATAAAATTAAGATTTGAAACAAAGGTGTTTTTCTATATAGCATCACAATATTGGGATTAATGTGTATATTACTTCATAATAACTCCATGGCATGTGATAAATGGTATGCAATTAATCAAAAGCAGTGAAAATGGTTTGTTTTTTATTCAGGTAGCCCTGAAAAACAAGCAAAGGTAGAAATTTCCAGCCTTTTAATAATGACTAAAGATAGGTATTGGGTAACTAACTGTTTTCTTGCTGATTTAGTTTATAGAACAGTCAGGGAATTAACTGCCATATAGTTTTGCCAAGGCAGGTTTTGGATTGATTGCTGCTTGCCTAATAACTGATGAATAAGATTCATCCATAATAAATAAAGTAGAGCACAATATTTTTTTAAATGTGTATGCATTTACTAAGTGTAAAATGATTAGAATTGCATATTCATATAAGTTACAACTTCACAGTACAGGATATCAGTCTGTTAAGATGGCTGCTCAAGTACCTTTCAGGAAACAGATAAGAATATCATCTTGGTTGAGGGATCATTATTACAGGGTTTGATGACCGAGGGTCAAAACAAACTTACATAGCACCTTTGGCGCAACATACAGTAGTTGTCTCAGTGTGTTATTAAATATGATACTCACATGTGGCTGAGGGTTTTTGTCCAGGATAAGAAGCAGCTTTCACTCTATTTCAGTATCTTAGGGTAGACACAATCAGATGTGACATCTTTGAGGTGATTAAGTTTATGTAGTTCTTTCTATACTTGATCCGCTGTGAAGGTCAGTCTCCGGTAGTTGGGAGGTTAGCAGAATGACAAGTAAGAAACAAGACATTTGACAACCAAGAAGAGACCATTCAGTTGATCAAGCCCCCTTTGTTTAGCTAATAACTATGTTGTCCCAATATCTCATCCAAATAATTCATTAAGGCTGTCAAGTTTTATGTTTCAGCTACATATCTCCTTAGTCTGTCCAGAGTGCCACAACTCTTTGCATAAAAAAATTGCCTCCTGCAGCCAGTCTTAAATGCATTTCCCCTTACTTTTAACTGATGTCCTTGAGAATGTGATTAACTATTAAGATGAAAGAATGTTGCTGGATCTACTTTATCAATGTCTTTGAGGATTTTAAATACCTGGATTAGGTCCCCGTGCAGTCTCCTCTGCTCCTTTGCCTTCATTTTTTGACGGTGTCAGAGTAGAACATATCCTTAAGTCCTGGGATGCACTTGGTTTTTTTCCTCTACATAGCATCAAGTGCTGCTATCAATCAATCAATCAATCAACATTTATTTATATAGCACATATTCATACAAAAAAATGTAGCTCAAAGTGCTTTACAAAATGAATAGAAAAATAGAAGACACAATAAAAAATAAACATAAGTCAACATTAATTAACATAGAATAAGAGTAAGGTCCGATGGCCAGGGTGGACAGAAAAACAAAAAAACTCCAAAGGCTGGAGAAAAAAATAAAATCTGTAGGGGTTCCAGACCAAGAGACCGCCCAGTCCCCTCTGGGCAATCTACCTAACATAAGTCAAACAGTCCTCTTTGTATTTAGGGTTTTCATGGAAGGACCTGATGATGATGGTCACGTAGACTTCTGGCTTTCAGTCCATCAATGTTGGTGCATCATGATGCTTTGAGTAGGTGGTGGTGGCGAAACCGGAAAAAGAAACAGAAGAGAGAGTAGGGGTCAGTACGGATTTTGGAGCCACTATGAATAGTTATTATGATGAATTGAACATACAGAGTATCAGTATTAAGTTAAAGTGAAGTTATAAAAAGGCCATGTTAAAGTAATGTGTTTTCAGCAGTGTTTTAAAGTGCTCTACTGTATTTGCCTGGCGAATTCCTATTGGCAAGCTATTCCAGATTTTAGGTGCATAACAGCAGAAGGCCGCCTCACCACTTCTTTTAAGTTTAGCTTTTGGAATTATAAGGAGACACTCATTTGAAGATCTAAGGTTACGATTTGGAATATAATGTGTCAGGCATTCCGATATATAAGATGGAGCGAGATTATTTAAGGCTTTATAAACCATAAGCAGTATTTTAAAGTCAAATGCCTTTATTATACTGTGTTGACCAGAACTGCACATAATACTCAAGATGTAAGATACCTTTACTCTCACTGTACAATAAAATTAAATATCATTTGGAGCAAGCCTATAGATACCTTAGATAATGGTATATAAGAGTAGACATTAAACTACAAGAAGTACAAATGTAAAAGTAAACATTAAATGTTGAGAAGCACAGTTACTATTAACAGTCCCAAATATACACAAAGTAAAAGTAAACTAAATAAATTATAAATGAAGCCACAGTGAGAATAAGTGTAATGGTCATGAGTTCCACGTGGTTCATGTATGTGTATGACTATGGGTGGTTGATGCAAAAGTTCAGCTCAATCAGTGGTGGTTCTGTTATAGAGAGGGACAGTGATTTCTGTGAATTTAATAGGTGATTGCTTTGGGGTAAAATTTGTTTATCAGCCTGGTAGTGTGGGTGTGCAGGGCTCTGAAGCTTCTGTCAAAGGACAGAGTAGTGAAAATGCTATGGCTGGGGGGGGTTGTATCTGTACAAATGTTCTTTGCTTTTCTGCTGTAGGAGGTATTGCAGATATCTTCCAGTGATGGTAGCTAAGCTCCATTAATTCTCTCGTTTTGATTATACGTTGCTGGGCCTTCCTGTTCTCAGAGGTGCTTCCAGAGTACCATGCTGTAGTCCAGTACGTGATGATAGACTCTATAGTGCACTTGTAGTTAACCAGCAGCTATTGTGGAAACTGTGCTTTCTTCAGGCTCCTCAGAAAGTGAAGCCTCTGAAGTCCCTTCTTGGCCATTGCTGTCATGTTTGTTGTCCATGACAGGTCCTAGCTGATGTGGATTCCCAAGAATCTGAAACTCTACACTGTCTACCCATCCTCTCATCGTAAATGCTGATGGGACGGTAACTGCAGTAGTTCAGTCTCCTGAAGTCCAGAATAAGTTCCTTTGTTTTCTTGGAATTGAGTGCAAAGTTATTTTTTGGCTGCACCTTTCCAGATTCTCTGCCTCCTCTCTATAGGCTGCTTTGTCATTATTGGAGAGTAGGCCTATCACAGTGGTGTCATCTGCAAACTTTATTATGATGCTAATATCATGGGCAGATTTGTAGTCATTTCTGAAGAGAGAGTAAAGAAGAGGGCTCCCCAGTGTTCAGTATTATGAATGAAGAGAGGTGCTTACCCATGCACACAGTTTGTGGTATGTTAATGAGAAAATCCAAAATCCAGTTGCACACGTCTGTGAGGTCCGGGCAAGAAAAAGCAGGAGATGCCAGATTTGAGAAGGAAGCATTGGGGCTTATTTTTCATGGGCTGTTTCTGAATTTAACCTCTGATTTTAATGGATATATATCCGATTTTAACCGTCACATTCACCTTCACACTGCTTATATGGATTCATTATTTATTGACCGTAGGAGCATTGCACTGTTTTGGACGCTGTTTTGTTGAATTTAATTAAAGCACTTTATCATTTTCATGTGTGTTCACCCTATGATGGGCTGGTGTCTAGAGATTTTTCCTACCATGTATCCAGTGTTTTCTGGATCAGGCTATAGCTTCCCTGTGTCCCTGCTCTAGATATGGAGAGTTTGATGGAAAGCTGGAGCATTTTGAATTTTTTATATTTAATTGATCAAATAGACACTTTTTTATTTGAAAATTTTGTCAGAGAGGCTTGCTCTGACCACAACACCACTGTTTGTACAGGTGGCACAGACAAGCATAAGACGCAGACACACTGACATGCTCGAGTGACTTTTCAGTTATTTAAATACCTGCTTGAAGATCTATTTTCCTGGCAGGAGTAACTATTCGATATGTAAAATGAGAAAAATACTGTCTACAAAATATACAAATTGAAGTGACCACTCTCAAGCTAAATTTGAAACAGTAAACTAATCCATAATTTATACAGAATGTTTGTCTGTTTTAGTGGTATGCAAGAAAGACTAGGTCGAATAAATGAAATTATCAAATTCATTGAGTATTAAAATATTTACATTATCTGTGGCCTTAAAAAAGAAAAAAAAAAACATTGAAGGAAAAAAACTACCCTTTATTGGAGATTTATTATTGTAAAACAGTGCACGGAGGGGGCAGGACCTTCAAGCCATATTAAACTTCATTTTGCTTCTTTGAGAGAATTACTTTACCTTGAAATGATCTTGAAAGATGTAGAATAGTTGTGCAGTGGTCCATACACCAGGTGCTTCCTTATGTGGAGTTTGTTCGTTCTCCCATGTTTATGTATTTTTCCTCCTACAGTCCAAAGACAGGAGAATTGGTGTTACTAAATTGGCCCAGGTTTGTCTGTATGCATCTGTGTGTTATTTCCCTGTGAAGAACAGGTACCCTGTCCAAGTGTTGTTCCGGCCTTGTGCCCAATGACTGCTGGGATAGGCACCAGCTAGCCTGCAACTCTGCCCTGGATAAGCAGGTAAGGATATTAGATATGGAGTCTTAAAAAAGGTTTAAGTGTGGTCAATTTGTCTGATAAACCAGAAAGAGTAAGTTGCATGAGTGCCATTTCATATTATTTTGTTCTAAAAATGAGCACATCAAACAGATCATATTATTTTACTTAGCTGAAACAGTGTAAATCACAGGAGTATATAAGACAGCCTAGTTATTATCAACATCTTTTCAATACCAAATGATGATAAGATACATTTAGCACAAACTTCTCTACAAACACAAATAACAAAAACAACAACAACATTTATTTATATAGCACATTTTTATACAAACAGTAGCTCCAAGTGCTTTACATAATAAAGAATAGAAAAATAAAAGACACAATAAGAAAACAAAATAAATCAACATTAATTAACATTGAATAAGAGTAAGGTCTAATGGCCAGGGGGGACAGAAAAAACAAAAAAAACTCCAGACGGCTGGAAAAAAAAATAAAATCTGTAGTTGATTCCAGACCATGAGACCGCCCAGTCCCCTCTGGGCATTCTACCTAACATAAATGAAACAGTCCTCTTTGGATTTAGGGTTCTCACGGAAGGGCTTGATGATGATGGTCATGTAGACTTCTGCCTTTTAATCCATCCATCATTGTTGGAGCATCATGAAGCTTTGAGTAGGTGGAGGTGGCACAGGCCACCACCACAAAGAAACCGGAAAAGAAACAGAAAAAGAGAGTAGGGGTCAGTACGGATTTTAGAGCCACCATGAGTAATTATTATGAGGAAATTGAACATACAGAGTATCAGGATTAAGTTAAATTAAGTTAGATTGAAGTTATAAAAAGGGCATGTTAAAGTAATGTGTTTTCAGCAGTGTTTTAAAGTGCTCCACTGTATCAGCCTGGCGAATTCCTATTGGCAGGCTATTCCAGATTTTAGGTGCATAGCAGCAGAAGGCCGTCTCACCACTTCTTTTAAGTTTTGTTCTTGGAATTCTAAGGAGACACTCATTTGAGGATCCGAGGTTACGATTTGGAATATAAGGTGTCAGACATTCCAATATATAAGATGGGGCGAGATTATTTAAGGCTTTATAAACCATAAGCAGAATTTTAAAGTCAATCCTGAATGACACAGGTAACCAGTGTAGTGACATTAAAACTGGAGTAATGTGTTCGGATTTTCTTTTCCTAGTTAGGATTCTAGCAGCTGCATTCTGCACTACTTGCAAACGATTTATGTCTTTTTTGGGTAGTCCTGAGAGGAGTGCATTACAGTAATCTAGTCGACTGAAAACAAATGCGTGAATTAATTTCTCAGCATCTTTCAGTGATATAAGAGGTCTAACTTTAGCTATGTTTCTTAAGTGAAAAAATGCTGTCCTAGTGATCTAATTAATATGCGATTTAAAATTCAGACTACAGTCAACAATTACCCCTAAACTTTTTACCTCCGTCTTGACTTTTAATCCTAATGCATCCAGTTTATTTCTAATAGCCTCATTGTATCTATTATTGCTAATCACTAAGATTTCAGTTTTCTCTTTATTTAACTTGAGAAAGTTACTATTCATCCATTCTGAGATACCAGTCAGACATTCTGTTAGTGAATCAAGAGAATCAGGGTCATCAGGAGCTATTGATAAGTACAGCTGTGTGTCATCAGCATAGCTGTGGTAGCTCACGTTGTGCCCTGAGATAATCTGACCTAACGGAAGCATGTAGATTGAGAATAACAGCGGACCCAGGATAGAGCCTTGTGGAACACCATATCGAATATCATGTGTATCAAATACACTGCAAGATGATTGATTTTACTACTAAATGATATTTGGAGTAGTAACAGTAGTACTGTTACTTACATATAGGATCAACAAATAACAAAGACATCATTGACACCTTTTCAATTATCACTTTTTGTGATTGATGGCTTTACATTATAGTTTTCACAAAGGTTGTGTGATGTTTTGAACTTAGATCTTTCAAATACCTCTAGCTCAGCTGGACTTAATACATTTCTGAAGAATACAAACAAACATCACAACCTGGCCTCTCACCATCATATTCTTATAAACCTAGGGTAAGCATCCTGAAAACATTGGACAGAGACTAACAAGCAACTTTATAACGTATGTATGTAACATTTTCTAATTTTTCTGTTATTTCCCCAAAACCCTCTTAGTCTCTTATTTTATAAGTGGGCATAAATGACATCTTTACCAATTCTGTTGCTGATATCACTTAACAAGAAACACCATAATTGATTGAAAAAAATTGCTTTCATCATATGATGTGTTTTTTGCTCCTTCATTGGGATGACATAAAATTCTGCAAAGCAATACAAAGTAAACTGCTACAACTAGGTTAATTAAATATTCCTTAAACTATTTTGATCACTACTCACTTGCAAACAAATTTAGGAATATATATTGTCATCTATTTTATGCACTACCACTGGATCATCAGAACTTGTACAAAGCACAACCTGCCACCGTCCGCACTCTATGGCAGACTTTGCTAGGAAAATTGGAAGGGGTTTGCCAATAGAAAAGCATGCATGACAGTTTAACTTAGTTGACAGATAGAAGGACAGGGCAGAGCCACATTACAATTGAACACTAGATCATAAATAATAATAATAAAAAAAGTACAGATGATTTAAAGCAATACCTGTGTTTTTGACCTGGACTCAATGAGTGGGAATCCTGGAAAAGTAAAGTATACCCATCCATCTATCCATTTCCTAAAGCTTAAGGCAGTAACAGTCCCTGACAGAGTGCCAGTACATCACATGGTACACACACACACATGCAGGACACTTCAGTAACACAAATTCAAATAACCTGCAAGTATTCGGCAGCAAATAATGGAGTTAGGCAATATTGGAACTAGCGATTTAGAAGTTTATGTTCACTCTTCAAAACCCAAAACTCTTCAGAAAAAGTGTCTGTGTTATGAGACTAAGTTTAACTGAGGATGCAGTTACTGAGGGTCTATGTGCATAACCCAAAGACTTAACCATCAGAGCTATCACAAATTTCTGACTAAACATTTGTGGGCAGAAGTGAAAATGTGTTTGTGAGTAAGGAGGCCTATGAGTCTGTCCTAGTTACACCAGTTCTGTCTGGAGGAATAGGATAAAATTCCAGCAACTTATTGTAGGAAGCAAAAGGAAGGCTACCCAAAATTTTTGGCTCATGTTAAATAGCTTGAAGGCAATGCTACCAAATATTAAAAAAGTGTATGCAAACTTGTGACCCACCAGAATTGTGATTCAATAAAAGGAGAAATTCTCTGTTTCTAAACATTACTGAAAAAATGACTTTAGCCCTGCACAAATTAGATGCAGTTTATAAAGTGAGTTTTAGGGAATTCACCCTAAGTGTATGTAAACTTCTGACATCAACAGTAAATAATGTATTACTACACTTCATTGTAATAATGATATCATATAATTAAGTATAAATCTTAGCATTCTAAATTTCCAGGGCATTGTTATGATATGAATTTAACCTTGTCTGTCTTGCAACCTCTACCAACTAGTTTGATGCAAGAGGTAGCCAGTTTA
The DNA here is from genome assembly GCF_016835505.1 of Polypterus senegalus. Taxonomy (NCBI): domain Eukaryota; kingdom Metazoa; phylum Chordata; class Cladistia; order Polypteriformes; family Polypteridae; genus Polypterus; species Polypterus senegalus. Next base: position 121,858,945 of record NC_053162.1, read on the forward strand.
TAAAGAACTTAACAATTAATGACTAAAAAATGGAGCACGTAGTTTACCAAAATTTCACCTGCTATGTTTTGTTACGGTGGGTTTTGGGAAATACTTTGTAATTTAAGAGAGAACTTAAAATGTTTTTTAGCACTATGATACTTTCGGGAAACTCGCCCCTGATTTGTGGTGAGACTGTTGGCAGAAAGTGTTTTATCTCATTTTCTCTTCACTTATTCAGTAGTCTTTACTGTCTGACTCAGACACACACATCCACCTACAAGTACATCAAATACAATAATGTGTCAATATGCCGTAACATGTATATATAGTGGTCATGGTGCCTTCACACTTCCTCCTTCTGGATGCTGTTTAAGTATCTTCCACATGAGCTCATGAATTATACAGTCAAAGTGTAAAAAGTGATAATTTTGTTTTGTTTTAAACACATCTGAACAAGTCAACCTTGATCAGGATGCATTGAGAGTAAACTGATTATAAGAGGTTTATGCTAATATAACATTTTCTTAAAAATAAATGCTCTAATTAAAGGTAAAATTAGCACCAGAGCAATATAAGTATTTCGAAATATAAATATACAGTTCTAAGTCACCTCAGATATTTTCAGGTCAGAAAAATAATATGAAAATGATATTGTGTTTAAAAAATACTGAGAAATTTTGTAAGAAGAAAACTGCTTTATTTTCTTGCAAAGTTATTTTGGTAATTTGCTTTACATTTGAAACAACATCAATTTCAGAGAAGGACGGGTACATGATGAGAGAGTTAAATAAATATTGCAGTGTTTTTCCATATACTAGAAGTTTGCATTGACCAAAGTACAGTTGTTTAATTGTGATGTCACTTGACAACAAGTAAAATGTTTTCTTGTATTTTAAAATTGAGGCTTGTATATGGAAGTAAACTACCAAGAAGAACTTACCTACAAACTCACTGAACATGAGGAGATGCTCATTGATTTATATTACACTAAATAAATGGAGAAGCTCACCAATTGTACTGTTAGACTGATGAAGAAGTGTTGATGTAAACCATGGGTTTAAAGCGGGTTTGCAGTATGTCCCGTGGGCACCACCTTCAATATTGTGAACAAAATTGATCAAGCGTTATGGAATCAGAGGAAAGAAGTACATCAGGTAAGCTGGTTTGTCATCTCCATCAGATAAAATAAAGTTATATATTTTAATGCATTCTAATTTATCAGGTTGCATTCTAGGACATACAAGATATTCACAACTACTAGTACTACTAAAAGAATTACTACAAAATACAGTGTACCAAATACCAAAGAAAAATGCCAAGTTAATCTGCCAGATTTCCATTTTATGTTTCTAATCAAGCAAGGACAAAGGGAAAACATAGCATGGTTGTGTTTTTACTGCCATCTTGTGGTCAAACTTTACATTACAGGTACACGTAACCATAATTTTGAATTAAGTTATTGGTCCTCGTGGGTTTTTTCAAAAACGCCACATTAGCAGGAAACAATATAATGAAAAAGCACACTGCACAACTCAATATAAATTAAATTTGGCAAAGGTATCAGATTATGTCATCCTATCTGACACAATATTTAGTCAATATATGTCTACTAAAACACAATATAAGATGCTTTATTTGGTCAACACCATTTAGTACAACATAATATCATACGATAGAGACTTCAGTTCCCAGCATGTTGCAGGATCATTGCACCACCAGACCATAGGGAAGGCTGTTGTTAGGGTTTAAAATGTTAAACATTTAGGACAGTGGGGCTCTTTATTTTTCCATTCATTTCACAAAACCGCAGCAAATCATACTCCTTCTACTTTTCTTGGATTACAAAACCACTGACTGAGGATTACATTTGTTGCCTGGATTTATGTTTCTTGTTTATGATGTGAAGTTTCTGTTTGTATTTTCAACACATGGAGTGCGCTCCTTCCACCACAGATCAGTACATTCAATTTGAATCAGACATTCAATTTGAAGTTGGACAAGGTTATCAGTTTCTTAGAAGGGAAATACTTCAGAAATACATTTCAGTAAATCACAATCTGCTTCAGCTGGAAACTTGGACTGTGTTTTAGGATTGTTTGTTTTGGTTATTTCTTTGCCTTGTGTTATGGGTTATTAGGGTGGGTATTCGTAAAACTTGTGTATTTGTTAGATATATATTTTTGCTTGTAAATAGTTTTCTAGCTTTTGTCTTAGTGCGGCATACATCCATGGAAGTAATGTGAACCAGGCTAGGCAATGAGATGACATCCCCACTATAAAATAAATAAAAAGCACTGTTTAAAACAGTGTAAATCTTAGCACCCTAGGCCCCCTGCAAAACTGTGTGAAAAATGTTCTGATTATCATTCTACATATATTGTTTTGGTAAGTTGCTTAACCCTTTAAACTAAGCCCTGATGTTTTGGACCCAGCAGTGAGATCAAACAACAATGTAATATTTGTTTTTAGAAACTGCATTCATTTCCTCAATGCTATAATTAAAGTAAGGTGTTTTGACATTAAAATGCCATATTGCCTACTCCGATACTATGTTGCAATGTTTTGCTTTCTTAGCTCAAAGATGGATAAATTGCTTTATCACAGAGACACCTGTGTACAGTACAATGTGACAGAGAGACTGTTACATACTACATGAGAAAAGTGTTTTACTTTTCAAATGACATTTTTGAATCTTGCAATTGTCGGTGCTGTAATTTGGATGCACAGTATAATTTCTTTACCAACTTTATTCTGAGAGAGTAAGATTTGCCCTTCAGAAAGATACACAGGCAACTGGTCTTCAATAATGAATATCTATGCTATGGATACTTATTTGAAAACAAGTAAAAGTTGAGAAAAAGAATCCTGTCTTTTGTAATATTTCAGCAAGGTAAAACTAGATATATTACTTGTAGATATTTTATAACAATTTGTTTTGGATGTTCCTAAAACATTCTCTGACATGTTTATAATCTTTGTAAGCCTATTCCAACAACTCTGGAAACAAGAATAACATTCTGTGAATGAGTATTTTTGTAAAAATGCTATTGTATTTTGCAACTTATGATGAAGTTATAGCCAATTAAATCAAATAGCAGAAAACAGATAAAAATGAGTCTGAGTTTAAAGGGTTAAATAACAAAGAACACAAAAATGAGCCCACCTTAACAATGACGTGAGTGCAGGTGAGCATACATCTGCTTGTAAGACAAAGTTTCAATTGTAGCCTGTTTTGTCAATTCTTGCTAGTCAAACCAGACATCTGTATGCTTCTGTATTTATTATTGCGGAATAAATATACCAACCCGATTATATATTCTGACAAAACAAGTGTATTGATCATTGCACACACTTTTTAAAGTTAGCAATGTCTGCCTTACATACCAATTAAAAAGCAAAGAGATAAGCAGACATTTGTCAAGGGTGTGAAGATAAAATCATAAAGCAGGAAGCAAAACAAGTAGAAACTTAAGCCACTGCCAAATATCAAGATCTATGTTGTAGATCAAAGTATATGTGTATTATGAAAAAATCACAAATATTTCTTTACCATTAAGAAGATTGTAGCTACAGGAAGATACTCTGTGGCACTTCTGCTATATTAAAAATAACACCCAATGAAAACATGTAAGTAATTAAGTAACACAATCATGATTATGAATAGGATTTACTCAGACATGAACAGCAATATCTACTGGTTTGCTGTTACAAAAACCATTAAGAATAATGAAACAGTCCACTGAGAACTCAAACATGTAGAAGGTCTTTCATGATGTGCCACAGACATCACGGGCATGGACACCTTTAAAGTATTCCCTAACATTTATAGTGAAATAGACATGTTACAATACAATACAATGTATTTTTTGTATAGCCCAAAATCACACAGGAAGTGCCGCAATATGCTTTAACAGGCCCTCCCTCTTGACAGCCCCCCTGCCTTGACTCTCTAAGAAGACAAGAAAAAGCTCTTAAAAAAACCCTTGTAGGGAAAAAATGGAAGAAACCTTGGAAAAGACAATTCAAAGGGAGACCCCTTTCCAGGCAGGTTGGACGTGCAGTGGATGTCAAAAAGAAGAGGGTCAATACAATACAGTACAATACAAAACAGAACAGAACAAATTCTCAATACGGAATAAAAATAAAAATTTTAGAAGTACGGAGTAGAATTTAACAGTAGATGATATCACATAATATGATTTGGATTTGTTTAGAGTCCTGGAGACCACATTCATCAAGCTGCCTTCCCCCATTTGGCCATTCCACAGCTGAAACAGCGCTAATCCGATGAAAGCACCCCTCTTTCCTATGATTCCTGCGATCCTCAATCAGGGATGCCTTTACCTTAGGCAGGCAAAACAACTTGGCAGGTGGGCCATGGCACCAAGTGCCACATTTGAGTACAGAGAAGAGAAACAATAGGTGAGGGTTAGTATCCAATTATAACTATCCTGTTACTTATGTTTTAGTGCTAATGACTGACAACAGAGATGCAGTATGTACAGTTAATCAGCAGCTCTAGTCAGGATATGCTAAACTGAAGTAGTGAGTCTTCAGCCGGGATTTAAAAGCTGAGACTGAAGGGGCATCTGTTATAGTAGCAGGCAGAACATTCCCCAGTTTAGGGGCTCTGTAACTAAAAGTTCGACTTCCCACTGTTATTTTATTAATCCTTGGAATCATAAGCAGACTGGCATCTTGAGATCTTAATGTGAGCTCTGGTTTGTAAGTCATGATAAGTTCTCTGCAGTGGACTGGTGCCCTGGCTGGGGTTTGTTCCTGCCTTGCGACCTGTTTTGGCTGGGATTGGCTCCGGCAGACCCCCCGTGACCCTGTGTTGGGATATAGCGGGTTGGATAATGACTGACTGACTGACTAGACATGTTCTGGTGCTGGCCAGTATCTCCCCCAAAAGCATTAGACTTTCCACAAACTTTTCATTTACGTCTATCCTTATAGACCATGCTCCAGAAGTGAACAACCCCTTCTCAGAGTTCACCTTTCAGGATATCAACAGAACTGTGATGACTGAGAGGAACACAGTCATTTATAAAAGATGTTATCAATGAAACTGAAAGCCTTCTTGCTTTTCATTACATCCTGTGATTTCAATTCAGACTCACTCCTCAATTCCTCCCACACTTCCACAAACATAGCAGATGTGCTTTACTACATCTGGGTTATCTTTGGTCACTGAGTCACAAAATACACTAAACACTACTGTCTCTTAATTCCAGAAATTTGGGTTCATTTCATAAGGCTAATTTGCTGGCAGAATTTGCAGGCTCTCCTCATGTTTTAGTGGATTTTTCAGGACTTTTATTATTGGAGGGTGGTACAACCCAGTATTTGTCCCTAGTTTTGGCATACTAAAAAAGAAAATGGTGTAGCTATTCTTAGTCAAAGCAGATAAAAGAGATTACAGAAAGAAATGTCAGATTTAAATATTTAAGAAACTATTTAATAAAAAAATCTAATAGATCCTAGGAAACATATCCAAGTGAGTTTCAGTGTGTCACAATGATCCATAGAATAGCAGAATATGCCTGATAACCTCAGGAACCTGTGTCTGATTTATTTGTTTGGCCAATTTATTTTGGAGTTTTTATGGATGTCACATGGAGTTCTCGAGATAATATGGCTTCTTCCAAAAAAAATTACAGGTCTGGTTCATTGGAGTTGGAAGAGAGGGGTTTGTACATTAGTTTTATTAATTTCTGTACAAGGTAGCTGAGTGGCATTTTCTCAGTCCTCTAGTCTATAACAGGCAGGCAGTATGAACAGAGTATCAAGACCTTTGAGGCAATACTTCGAGTTCACGAGCTGCACAGTGTGACTGGAGTCTTGGTTTTCTCCCATATGTCTTAGAACTTAACAATTCTAAATGTCCATGGACTGTATAGCATAAAAATAGTTTGATCCTATCAGGTTACCATCATCAAAGAGACAAACAGTGCACTTAATTCATCCTTCCATTTTCAAACTCACTAAATCCAATTCAGAGTTAGTCTGAACTCTGTACCCTAAGACAGAGCATAAATAGCTTATCAAGTCTCTTGAGCTAAAGAGCACTTTCTAGGCCAGGGGGCTTTTAAAATTGAGGCTCATACTTAATGTTGCTACAGTTAGTCTCCCAGGAAACAATTAATTATTACACAGTACATGAAACACAATACTCTGTTGTTAAAAGTAAGTTTACAGTTCTTGTTCTGTTTATTTTGTAAATGTTATCTTTGACCATGCTTAACTTAAAAGGAACAGAACAGGTATTCTTTCTTAGAATGGGTAAAATGATTTCACTTCATTGTTTAAATCTAATGTTTCCTAGAATGTTTTGTTTAGATGTTTTCCAACTAGCTCTTTAAAAGAAAATATATATATATTGTAGTGGATGGCCGGCTTCATATTCCGGCCCTCACCCCCAGGCCACCAGTAGGAGCTCTCCCGAGAGCATGGACGGGCCCCGAATTCCAGCAGGGCCTCATGGACTATGTAGTTTTTATGCACAGCCCTGCTGGATACCTTGGGGACCACTGGGAGTTGTTGTCGCGAGGCCAGTGGACTCATTTGTTCACTATGACCCGGAAATTCGTCACAGGAAGAGCGACGGGCTTCCGGGGTGAAGAAAAGTACTATTTACACCTGACCTGGAAGGAATAAGGACTTGTGGAATGTTGGGCAGGAACACTTCTGGGTCAGGGAGTATAAAAGGACTGTGGGAGCTCAGCTGGGTGGTAGGAGGGCAACGCGTCAGGGAGTGGAGGATTGTTGATTATTGATTTATTATTGTAGTTGTTGGTTTATTAAGAATAGTGGAGTGATGGTGCTTTGTGCACTTGATTATTATAATAAATAATAATTGTTGGACTTTTACCTGGTGTCTGGTGTGGTACCTGAGGGTTCGAGGGAGAGATACTGCACCCAACTGCGACACTGGCGTAGCCGGCAGGATAACTGCCCGTCTGTTGGCAGGGGACCTGCATTTAAAACAAATATTGTGTACGCAGACGACCCCAAGAAGGTCCAGTCGAAGAGCACTTAGCGGTAGAAAACGCCACTCGCTACAGAAAGTGCTGCAATAGTGAGCCTTGCTGGATCAGTAAGCAATGGGGAAAAAAAACAGGCAGAAAGAGTGGAAATAACCCGAAGAAACAGACCATAACTGAGGCCGAGATGATGTGGACATACCTGACGGGCAGTGAGGAAGACAGGGCGCTGATAGTAGCTGGAAAAGCCTGAGCGGTACGGCAGCAGCAGGAAGGCTGTCAGATATCGGATCCGCCAGACTATCTGTTTGAACGTGGGATACGTCAACTTAGTCCGGAGGTATGTGCCGTTAAAACGCCCGAGGCACCGGGAACTGTTTTTTCTTATTTTGCAAAGGCCTGTCTGTGGAAACCCGACGGTGAAACGGAGGCATACCTTTTACCCGGGCAAGATGGCCGCTATATCGACAGATCTAGCCACTCTAGGGATCTGCAGGGAAGAAGCCCATTCACCAAGAACAGTCACGTGGACTATCCTGGGGCAGGTTGGGTATGCCAAAAACAAGAACCGGTGTCTCCTGACCAGGAAGAGACCTGCCTGTTCGCCGAAACCGACCACGTGATCTCACTCGAGGGAAGTCGGGAAGGAGAAGATCAACATCGGTCCATCGGTGAGGTCGTTTATTCCCCGACAGATCCGAGCTCCCTGAGGGGGAAGGGGGAGGTGAGCGAAGCAGCGCCGAATATAAATAAAGGTAAAGAGGAGCGGGACATGACTGAATGGTCCGCCGTCAAATTAGAAAAGACGGATCACAGTTGGCTGGGAGTGGCTCCCCGTTCCTCTAAAAACTCCAAGTCCCAGGAACCTTTGCGTGACCCAGCAGAACACGTGCCAGGAATGGACGTTCTTATTGGCTCCTGGCCGGAAGGTAAGGCAAGTGAGGAGAGTAGCCTACCTCTGGCCGAACTAAATAACATTTTAGAACTGCGGGATCTCGAGAAACTGCTTGAGCCCGTATATGATTTATTACAGGGATTAAAAGACATCAAGAAACAGGTGGAAGAGTTGGGAGCGACGGCTGAAGCACCGCTGAAAGGGATATGGGATTATCTACAGCGTTTTGGTCGGGAGGCTCCCGTCATGCTTGATGTGGCGGTACAGGTGAGTGAGACCGGTACCGTACAGTGTAAGGGGATGCAGTGCAAACTGGGCCCGCGGTTAATAAGTAGTGGGTGCCAAGGCACTGCAAACCCGACAAGAGAGTGGGGCGTGATGACAGACGAGGCTGTGTCCAAGCCCCAGAGTAAGCAGGAGATCCCCAAAGTAAAGCGCGGGTCTCCTGACAAGATGGAAAAACGGGTGGAGAGCTGCGAGGCGGCCATAAAACCTCCCTTGGCGGACGAAAGGGAGGAGTTAACAGAATTCCCAAGATGTTTCCGGTCTCGGGGATAAAGACAACCAGGAGGACGACAGCGGTGTTACAACTGTCGTCAGTCGGGACAAGTTTGGCGAGCTTGTCCTTGGAGGACAACGGAATGGAGGAATAATCATTACGCCATTCCCCCTAGGTTCTCAGGGGGAACTGGACCACACGGCCGAAGCCCGACTGACGCGTCCTCCAAGAGGAGGACGTCCCTCGTGGGGCTAGACGCTCCGCCTCAGTGGTCGTCGCTAAGGGGGATTGTAGTGGATGGCCGGCTTTATTTTCTGGCCCTCATCCCCAGGCCGCCAGGAGGAACTCTCCCGAGAGCATAGACGGGCCCCGAATTCCAGCAGGGCCTCATGGACTATGTCGGGAGGCCAGTGGACTCATTTGTGCACTATGACCTGGAAGTTCGTCACAGGAAGAGCGACGGGCTTCCGGGGTGAAGAAAAGTACTATTTACACCTGACCCGGAAGGTATAAGGACTTGTGGACTGTTGGGCAGGAACACTTCCGGGTCAGGGAGTATAAAAGTTCTGTGGGAGCTCTCAGACGGCAAGCTGAGCTGGGTGGTAGGAGGGCAATGCGTCTGGGAGTGGAGGATTGTTTATTATTGATTTATTATTGTAGTTGTTGGTTTATTGAGAATAGTGGAGTGGTGGTGCTTTGTGCACTTGATTATTATAATAAATAATACTTGTTGGACTTTTACCTGGTGTCTGGCGTGGTACCTGAGGGTTCGAGGGAGCGATACTGCCCCCAACTGCGACAATATATATATAAATTGTAACAATAAGCTTTGTTGAGGACTGGGCCCCATTTGGCTCCCAGTGGTAAGGACAATGTTTTACAGCTGATGTGTAACATTAAACTAGATTAATCAGATTTGATAAAGGACAGTTATTGGACACTAACTTTCATTCTCAGTACTTTAGAAATCAATTTCACTTTTTTTTTTTTGCCATATATGCACAGACACACACACACACACACACACACAGTATACTGTATGTGTATATACGGTGCTAATTAGTCCTACAGTATATTGCCCACCAATAATGGAGCCCACTTTTTTCAACATAGCATAAAAGCTGAATAATATATACTACCAGTAGTAAAGTCTATGCACTCCCAGAAATATACATGTTTTTGATAGTCAATGATATATTTTTTTAATCAATGTAACACTAAATTGATTTAAAAATAAAGCCAAGACATTACTATGTTTCTAATGGCTATTGCCACTTGAAATGACAATTTTTTCTATTTATTATTCACAAAAAATTCCTTTAGTGTCCTAATGGTCAACTTCTTTAGCATATCATTGATTAGTCATTTTAATTGATAATTGTTTATTAGGGAAACATTTGTAATTGCATAAGCACCACTAAAACCTGTTATTCTGTTCACTTGGTTTCCAAGGTATTAGCATTCCTAAAGTTCAATCAAAAATGACACAAATGAAACAGTTTTAATTGACAATGTCAGTCAATTTTTTTTTTTTTTTTGAGAATGAACATTATTCCAGGTGACAGATTGCCAAGTAACTGAAGATTTTATACAAAGGAGTCTTGAGGGAAGAAGGCATCAGGATAGAAAAAGAAAAGGAAGGCCCTGATTGACAATTGTACAAGAGGATAAAGACATGAGAGTAAACAAATGCCTTATTGATTCTCAGTTGGTTCTTCCTTAAATACACACCAAACACCCATGTCATCTGCAACAGAGAAAAATGAAGTCAATTTTTTTGTGAAGTGAAAAAAGGGGCAAAAGCGAATAAAAGGACATTCTTGCAGCCCCCGTGGTAGGTCTGGTGCCTGCAAAACACTCAAATAGGGGACCCAGGTGGTTGTCCTAGTTAATAACACACTTACAAGATTAGGAGGAACCTCCAACTACCACTTTGGACTTAAAATGAAGAGGGAAAAGCAAGAAGCAAAGAAAAGCAAGACATTCTAGAAACAAGTGAAAGAAAATTACAACACACCTAAACAATTTACAAAGAAAAAGAAAATAAACAAACAATAATTGAGAAAACTAAAGCCAAGTATGAAGCCCTGGAAACACCTTTACACAACTATGGGTCATGCCCAAATTGCTTTACAGACATTTTTGTGATGTGTTGCCACATTTTGTTATAATATTAGCTGATTTCTTATGATCACAAATCCTGTGGTGAGTGAGATAGATAGATAGATAGATAGATAGATAGATAGATAGATAGATAGATAGATAGATAGATAGATAGATAGATAGATAGATAGATAGATAGATAGATAGATACTTTATTAATCCCAAGGGGAAATTCACATAATCCAGCAGCAGCATACTGATACAAAAAACAATATTAAATTAAAGAGTAATAAAAATGCAGGTAAAAACAGACAATAACTTTGAATAATGTTAACGTCTAACCCAGAACCCCCCAGGTAGAATTGAAGAGTCATATAGTGTGGGGGAGGAACGATTATCTCAATCTGTCAGTGGAGCAGGACAGTGACAGCAGTCTGTCGCTGAAGCTGCTCCTCTGCCTGGAGATGACACTGTTCAGTGGACACAGTGGATTCTCCATGATTGACAGGTATGCGATCTGCAGAGGGTCGAGGGCACGGCGGACCTGTAGCCTCAGGTGGTGAAGCAGCAGCCGCTCCATGGTCTTCATCACATATGATGTCAGAGTGACAGGCCGGAAGTCATTCTGCTCACTATGATGTGATACCTTTGGGACTGGGGTGATACAAAATGTTTTCCAAAGCCTCTGGACTCTCCCCTGTTCCAGGCTCAGGTTGAAGATGCGCTGTAGAGGACTCCCCAGCTCCAGCGCACAGGCTTTCAGCAATCGTGGCGATACTCCATCTGGACCCGCTGCTTTGCTGGCACAAAGTCTCCTCAGCTCTCTGCTCACCTGCGCTGCTGTAATTGTTTGTGGGGATGTCTCTCCTATGCTGGTATCAGCAGAAGGATGGTTGGAGGATGAAGTACTCCGAGGTGAGAGTGGGTTAGAGTGGTCAAATCTATTAAAGAAGATGTTCATTTGGTTTGCTCCCTCCACGTCTCTCTGGATGGTGGCTCCCCACTTCGAGCTGCAGCCAGTGATGATCTTCATCCCATCCCACACTTCCTTCAAGCTGTTATTCTGCAACTTCTGCTCCAGCTTTCTCCTGTACTGCTCCTTCGCCACCCTGAGCTGGACTCGGAGTTCCTTCTGCACGCGCTTGAGCTCATGCTGATCACCGCCTTTAAAAGCCCTTTTCTTCTGGTTCAAAAATATTCCACCCTCTATTTAGCATACTTGGTACTGCAGTAGTATCGTGCATCTCAGAGAACCTTAATTTTCATGGTACTCCCCACAATACAAATCAGTGAAGCAGTCAAACTGAGATGACTGACAAGTAAAGATGTATAAGATAAGGGAGAGGAGGGAATGACAGATGAACCTGTGAGATGAAGGGACTACAGTGTTATATGAAATGTAACAAACCACTTTAAATTATTATGAAGAGAAGGAATGTGTCCTTGCTAAGCATTACACTTAACACAAAATCTTCTTTGCATGTCTGTTACACATTTGGATTCAATGTATGCCATATTGGTGAACAAGCAATTTGTCCAATCTGTTGTCCATAACTGCTGAAAGTACATTTAGCATAAAACACTGCCAAAACACTATATATATCCTCCTTATACTGATCCATGCTCCACAATACCCTGAAAATCAACACATTTTTGTGACTCCACAATTCTTTTTTTTTTCCAACATTTTAGTCTAATAGTACTGTGAATGATGTGTTTCTTAAACCATTGAGAACTGTAAAAAACACCAGACAATATCTAAAGGATGAGACAGACTTTGGCATTCAGGATTGCTTCAAGTACGGCATTAAATTTCAACCTTGACTGTTCACCGAATTCTTCATTATAATTTATTCTGTCACCAATATAAAATACAAATAGCGCATGAATTTTTAGGAATAATTTACCTACATGTTTCAGCAATTTGTACTCAGTTTATATTATATATAGTTCATGACAGAACACATTTGTTATTAAAAACAATTTATTACGACAATGTAAATAAATAGCCTTGATTAAATGTTGTCTGACTGCTTGTGTAGTGGTCCTGTGGCGCTAATATTCAAACTACTGAAAACCTTGCTTTATTTATTTTAAATGGTGAAGCCAACTTATCACCCAGCCTGATCTAGCAGGCAGCTTTGCCACAGGGACACCACACACTGAAGCAATAAATAAAAATGTTTATTCAAAAGACAACTAATTACAAACATCTATACAATTACAAGTAGTCCCTAGGTTATGGATATCCGACCTACGACTTACAAACGAGGCCGCAGCTGTGACGCATGCGCCTCATTAACTCCCACTCCGTCATCTTTGGCCGGAGGACGCTGCAAGTAGTGGCTAGAGGGGTGCGATTTCGCTGCTCGCGCAGTGTAGTGTCCTTCGGGCGGCTCCCGGCAGCAGGCGAATGGTGAACCGTGGTCCGTAGTTACTGGGGCCACAGCTATCGCTCGTGTGCAGGACGGAGGCTTAATGTGGCGTTTCACTGCCCGCCCACTACACAAGTCGAATCGTTTTCAGAGGGCGGTGGGTATTAATGCTGCAAGCGGTGACCCGGTTGTGGCTGAAAGGAGGCCATTGAGGGTGAACGGAGCGGCGGGGGGTAGCATTGTAGTGTGCATCGGGTGGCTGCCTGTTGAATGGGGGCGGTGGTGGGCGATTCACTAAACGCCTTTGGCCGCACCGTGTTCGTTCTTGTTGGGCGGAAAGCACGCTGCAGGCTGCATACTGTAGTTGAGGTGACTGTGTGGTGGGTGGGTGGTGAACCGCCCCTCGCTACTCCCATTCATTCTCAATAGCAAGCCTGCCTGTACTGTTATAGCAGTAAGTTGTCTCTTGTCAGTACACCAGACGTGATGCCTGCCTGCTGTGATAGCTGTATAGTGCTGTGCAGAAGAGCTCATCTTAACCTTTTGTCTTTACCCTTCAACAATGTCTCTGAAACACAAATCTGATGCAAGTGCTGGTGATACAGTAAAGAAGAGAAAAAACATCACCATTTAAAATAAAGTAGAAATAAAAAGGTCAGAGAGAGGTGAAACTCCATCATTCATTGTCAGAGCACTTGGTTACAGTCGGTCAACAATAGCATTTATTAAAATAATGTACCTATTCCGACTTACATACAAATTCAACTTAAGTACAAACCTACAGTCCCTATCTTGTACGTAACACAGGGACTGCCTGTATTTACAAATTCCTCTACAATAAGTCACAGCAACAACCAAAAAATGGACACAGACACAGTCCACAGTGGAAAAATAACCCCCATAACTATTCCTCCAGAAAATCCTCCTTTTGTCTTCCCTTAAATGTAAATGCCTGAAGATGGTAAACAATGGATGGTGTACACTTCGTAGAACAATGAATTACACAAATGCACAAAACTGGGATAAAGTGAGTACCCTGGTTAAGGCAGAAACCTGGTTTCTTAAAAACTCACATTTACATGTGCAAATCTCTCTTGGCAAAGCAATTAAACATCAAATCAACGGCCGCCATAAATCTTAAAATAAGCATGGAGCCTGTGTCTCCAGAGCAGTATGGGTAAAGGTACTTTTGAAAGTATCTTTGTTAAATTACTCATTCTATAAAAAATAACTAAACTATGTTATAGTTACTCATTATAAAATGTAGTGCATTTCAAACAGTGTGCTACTTCAGCATTATCTTTTCTCGTTCTTTATGAAAATCTTCACATTTCACTTGGCAGCATTTGTTATTAAATCCTAAGCCCATGTTTAAACTTTCATAAAACTCACCAGAAACACAGCCAAACATGATCATTTTCTTGTGTTATATAAATACGCTTAGTAATTCATTTGTTGTAAGTAAATAACATTCATCCCAATTTTCATCACCAAACTGGAGCATCCAAAGATTTGACAAATGAACACTGGCCACTATATCATACGATTGCACTGTTTCAATATCTCTATAGCAAACTGCAAAATGAAAACTAAACTGACACTCACCTAATGCTTCTTTTACTGGAATACATGAAGCACACAGTTTTCTGCTTGGGTGTGTGACTGAGCTCTGCAAAGGAGTAGTGTACTGCTACTTGTGCTTCTTGCAATACACTCAGTGCTGCTGGGTTAATAATAATGCAGTTAATTTTACTCCAATAAAATAAGTATTAGGTTACTCGTAGGTTACACATTACTTTAAAAAGTAATCAGACTTCATAACACAAGTTACTTTTGAAATGATACTCTCAACACAGCCCTGTGGTATAGCGGGTCCACAGCTCACTGAGTAAAGGCCATTTTTAAATAAATAATCGACGCGTTCGCGGCTTAGCGAGGAGTCGTTGGGCCATAGCGAGCCGCGGGGCGATCCATAGGGTGTGGGCGTTTCTCACCTAGTGCACAGGTGAGGAACTGCCCACATTCGTGATTGTCCCATGGCTAATGGTGCAGCTGCTGTGGCCCTCGTCATTTAAAAAGAAGTGCGAGTCAGTTTTGGGGGGAAAAAAAGATCGAGATCAAAAAAGAGAGGAGAAAAGAGAGAGAGGAAAAGTGGACGGAGGTTACAGGGAGCGAGTGCGTGTGGTGAGCGCGCGATCTAGCGCTCGAGGGCAGCTGTGAGGAAGCTGGGTGTAAGGCCGTCACCCGGGTGTTTGAGTGGATGTTGCTCCCGCTGAGCAACCATGTAGCGGGAGTGACCTGGTGAAAGCGATGAGCCGCAGAAGGCCGCGGAAAGGCAGCGGAAGTCGGGAGACTTGGTGGTAGAGTCCCCAATGTGTGCGTCCTGGCCATTGGGGTAATCAAGTCTCGGGGACTGGGATGAGAGCCAAACTGAAGCCAGGGATTGGGAGGTCTCCAGTCTCGAGTGTGTAGAGGAGGACAGCTGCAGAGAGCGTCTTGCCTGCTGCTAAGCCCAAACGGGATAAGCAGGTGAGACGCTAACAGAAAAGAAGCACCGAGCTTGTTTGTTGTTTTAAGACTGCTTCCATGAGAAGATTTTAACCTCTGGTTTTTAAGGATTGTTTTTTTCTATTTATTGGTTTTACCTCCATGTTCTTTTAATGGATTATTTATTTATTTAAAGAACTTTGAGAACTGCACTATTTATTTGAACACCTGTTTTGTTGACTGTTTTAAATAAAAGCACTATTCACTATTTGCACCACCCCTTGCTCAAGTGTTTATTTGCCTTCACTGACTAGGTCACTCGGTTACGTTATCGACGGTGTTGGGTTCAAGTGCTTCCAAACATCAAAGGGAGTGTGGAGCCAGAACCCACATCGTCACAAGCCCCCCAAGATTGCGCCGCTGAACTTAGCACTGTACATTCAGTTCATTAACAAAAAATTTTGTAGTTTCTGAAATACTGAGAGAGATTATTTCAACTAGAAAAATGAATAATGTAATTAATCTTTGTGGATGCTCTACTATCTTGTCTTGTAGCTGTTGAAAGCATGTGCGTAGTTAATACATACAAGCGCTGCCATGCACACACTACAGAAACCTTAACTGTAATTTTTTTAAGTGCTTACATGGCCAAATCAGGTTATTCGTGGAGAAAACTAAGTCTGTTAATCAGTTTTGTCAGACATCAATAACCCAGTATCTCTAACTGGAATAAGTGTTTTCATGGCATAAACCAGGTTTCTGTGAATAACTGGGTTATCAAAGCACATGTAAATGCACTGAATGACTCCAAACAAGACAAAAATCTCACAAACAAAACCAGGCAATTGACAAAGTGCACACAAATCCAGAAAAAAACTGTAATTCTTAGAGTTAGTTCTGCTATAATCCCAAGAGAACAGAAAAGCTGTTACTTCTTTCAGAACCACCTAGAAACCAGAGCTGATAAGTTCACACTGGTGTCCTTTTAAATTTTTTATCTTAATGAGCCTCCATCCAGCAGCCCAAGTGCAGAAGCCAAGACAGCTTACTGGCACAGTGATCATGTTGGCTGCTGGGATTTGAAGTCCTTTGGAGGTAATGCTGCAACACTTGGCCTTATTTTCTTAATTTGCATTTTTAAATTAACATAACACTTTTTACTGGCCCACTTTAAGGATTATTGTGGTTGCTGAAAGCACCTGTAAATTACTTTGCTTTGGATTTTAACCCTGTTTTGGTTTTCTTGATTGATCTTTTGTCTTTTGTGGCCTCATATCATTGCCTGTTATTGAATTTGTGTGTCCCTCAAAAGATTTTTTCCATCTCCTGGTCCTTGCACCGCCCATGGGCTAAGGTGGCAGGTCAATTGATTGACTACTCCAAAGCCAATGAAGAATCTGGATCAATCCCTGGTCTGACGTTCAACTATCAAATAAGTCTCCATTCTAGCACCTCAACATACTCTTATGTTATATTGTACATTCTACTCATTTGTTTTGTTTTTTCGATCTATTAATACATTTTTTAGTGTTTTTTTGTTTCTACTTGTGTTGAGAAAGGTTATATTTGTTAATGTTTTTCTCTTTTTGGTTATGCAATCCAAGTAGCATCACGTGACTCATTGTAGCACTTCTGACATTGCTGGAAGTTATTCTACACGTATTGCACAATACTTGAATTCCTCTATGGATAGATGTTAGGAATCTTCACAAATCTTAGTGGTAGATAATTTCAAATCAACTGCTCTCTAGTTTTTGAACACCTTTTTGATCTTTGATGTTCATGTCTGGTGTTGCTGTTTTTGCTTTGCTTGTTTGATCCTTTTAGTTTCTCAGTTTCAAACCCTGCCTATCTTCAGCTATGATTTTTGGTTCACATGTTTGTTTTCTGGTCTTCCGTTTTGCTTCCAATAATCACCAGAAACTATGTGTCCCACAACACTTGTATATTTTGCAGGGAGGCTTAGAGGTGCAATTCCCCAGTAACACACTTTATTGACACACACCTTTGACACAGTAACACACACCATTGACAACTATCTTCAGAGGTGCTTTTCCTACTTAACATGCAATACTGAAGAGCTGTGTTAATCAAGCAACCCCCACAATATTCAATGCTTTCAGCATTTCTGGGTTGTTCTCAGTAACATTGCTACTGAAGTGTTTTTTAACCACTGCAATGACCTGAATGGACACTCTCACAACAGATGCTTCCTGAACTGCCTGTTGTGAAAACAGTGTAATCTTCCACCATACCCAGATTTACTCAAACTTTGCTTATACTTGCTGAGAACAACCTGAGTTATGTCATTCCTAAGATGCTGAAAATTCTTAAAGAACATTATTAAGGCACAATTCACACCAAACTCCTCACGCACATGTGTTTAGACTATTGCTTCTTTTTTTATTTTACTGATTTTATTTGCAGAATACAACATTCCATACAACCATGTCAAAGTTAACAAGCCAGAATTCTACCTCCACTCAATAGAAAGAGAGGAAAGCTCACAACAAAGAGCAAATCTTTTTCCCCAATATAAATGCTTATTCTAAGATTTGATTAATTAGATTTTGCCATATTTTAAAAAAGTTTTGAACAGATCCCTTTAAGTGAGAATTTAATATTTCCAATTTCAAATAGTATAGAACATACTGTACGTTACTCACTGACTTATAACAGGTGGACTGGGATTCTTCCAGTTGAGCAAGATAAGTCTGCATGCTAGTGGTGTGGTATAAGTCATTATAATCAATTTGTCCTTCTCCACTTTAAGCCCATCTGCGAATACAGCAAACACAGCTGTTAATGGCTTTGGAGTGATTGTGACACCTAGCTATGGGATAGACATTCAAAAATTTTTGTTCAGAATGATGTTAATTTGGTGCATGACCAAACCATGTTGCCAAGTGATGCTACAGCTAGATTGCAAAGTTCCCAGGTTGAATTGTGCCCTGTGTATGTTTTGGACAATTTTAAACGAAATAAATGTGATTTGATAGATTTTAAGTTGGATTATTGAATGCTTTGTGCATATGGAGCTAGAGTATATTCTGTGCATGGCTACCTTTCATTCCTTTTCCGAAATGTTAAGAGAAAGATCCTTTTCCCATTGTACCCTGGGATCTTTGAAAGGAAGAAACTTTAAAATGTTTTTATACATTATTGAGATGCTGCCTGAGTCGTCAAGACTGATTCGTATTGCCTCTGAAACTGAAATGGGTGGGAGGTGTGTAAAATTGGGAAGGTTCCTTTTAACAAAGTTTCAGATTTAAAAGTAGTGAAAAAATTGTGTTTATGGGAAGTTAAATTTGAAACGTAATTGTTCATAAGATGCAAAGATGTTATTTATATACAAATCTCTTAGTGTTTTAATCTCAGATGTTTTCCAAACATTAAATACTTTGTAGGTTAGAGGGGTAGAAAAGGTGATTATCATGTAAAGATGAAACAGATAAAAATTTTTCTGTCTTAAAGTGATTCCTACACTGATTCCATATTCTGAGTGACTGATGGAAAATTGGATTATTAATATATTGACAATAATATGTATTTATTGAGAGACAATTAGGACAGAAAGAAGTACATCAAGAATTTACTTCTATTGCAGACCAAGGTTGTGTATATTCATCAATCTGTGTCAATGTCCAGGGGCCTCATGTATAAACGGTGAGTACGCACAGAAATGTTGCGTAAGAACGTTTCCATGTTCAAAACGTGAATGTATAAAACCTAAACTTGGTGTAAAGGCACGCACATTTCCATGGTACCTCATACCCCTGTCGCACGCAAGTTCTCCGCTCGGTTTTGCAGACTGGCAGCACCCAGTGTCAAAGCTGTGCTACTGTTCCTGTGTGGTTATCCTTTCTTTTCCTGACGGCTTTATAAATACACTGAAATTAACCGCATATTGTTTATCAGTTTAATGCATCTGATTTTAATTAACCAGTAACAATATAATGGTCCACGGAATGGTCAAACTATTCCAAATACCATACCTGCTTTAGCGTTGTTACTCTCACTGCACTTTATTTTACTTCTTTCAGCTGCTCCCTTTAGGGGTTGCCACAGTAAATCATCTTTTTCCATATTACTCTTACTGCACCACTCGGAGCACCTGATCGGAAAGAGAATTATCGGTATACAGCATCAAGCACACGCTGCCTCAGCCATGCTTCCTATTTAAACTGTTTCTCACATGGCAAACGCTTCAAACCTTTCCTGTACAGACTTAGCGGTTAAGAAAGAGTTTCATCCAAAGAGCTCTAAATGCACTCAATTAAGTGCTCCTTGTAGAACTATCTGTACTTATAAGTAGAATTACCTCACTGTAAACTTAATATTGCACAACCTGAGCCACTTTATAAAGCGTGTATTTACATATGATGACAATATCATTTTTAAGATGAAATGCAGAAAAATATGTTTATTATATTATACAGATAAAACTTTAACTTTGTTTAAATAATCTATATTGTTAATAATTAAAGGTTGTTCCTGCCTCGCACTGTATGCTTCACTGGGACTGGCTTGAAGAATAGAATAATTAAACATGTACTACGAAGATATTTCAATGTTCCTTAAAAGTTTTGAAGAATCGGCGCTCTAAGCTTACAGATGGCTTAACGTCTATTACAGAGCTGATTGTGTTACTTGGAGAAAGAAAACGACGGACAGGAATTGGAGGTTAGTACGTTTGAAAGAGACAGTACTGCAGAGCCGCCAAATCCCAGGGGCCGCCACGCCAATATATATTGAATATAAAACAGAAAGAGAAAATAACGACACAGCTAAAAATGCAGCAGCAAATTTCTACAAAAGTTAAACGCTTGTGTCATGAGCACGAGGCGGCTATGCAGTGTCGCAACTGATGTGGCCATCCGGCCTGCATAAGATACCATATTGACATTGATGGGTGAAGGGGCCACGATTCTTTCTCTGCCCAGGGCCGCCATGAGCCTAGAGCCCACCCCTAAGTACTGCTGCAATAAATTATTACATCGAAGGTCACGCGCAATCACTGCACCACTGTGTTTCCATGTTTAATAACATGCTTTAACTCCTATCATCATGAAAATGATATCACGTATACATCTCAGTATTCTGTGTCCTGTCAGAGATAGAGAAAGCCAGTTTAAGAAGCACATAGTATTTCACACACACAGAGCACATACAGCATTTAAAGTGCAACTTTAGTTTCGATGGCATTTGACAAACTAGTAGATTAAACGATTTTAAGATGAAGTTTATGATGTTCTACTTTAATGACAAAATAAACTACGTGATTAAAGTGGAAATTTCGAAATTAAAGTTGACATTTCGTGCTTTTTCCCCACTGTGTGCCTTTTGTTTTCTCTGTACCCTAATAAGCTTTCATATGACACTCAGACGGTGGGCTACGACTCACCTTTTCACGGCAACTTTGATATGTGACAACTTCTTTTTATTTCGGGCACTGTGCAACTTTGTGAACTTGAGCTTTCTCCGACACGCTATGTCACTCAATCAGCTTCCTTTTGTTGTTTATACCACTGTTTAAACCAACAAATAGTACGTTTTTCCTTCCCTCCACTTGGTATTCGCTGAAATTATTCCATTTTCTCTCTTGCTTTTCCCATTGTCTTTTCACAGAACGCTGAGCTTTAGGGCTATTTATATTGATCTGCATAGTCAAAGAGGCATAATTCTGGGAGGAGTTGGGGTGGGACAGCAGGCCCGTGCACAAGTGTTACTTTTCACGCTGACCGGGATTTATGTAGCAGATGAACACGGAACTTGGCGAACGCACAGACTCCTGCATCTGGATTTTTCTGTGCATAAGCACATTTCAGCTTTTGTGCTTACGTTATGTTATAGTGTGAATTCTATGCACAGCGTTATGCATGAGGTCCCAGGTCTTTACAGATTGTTTATTACAGTTTTTGGAAAGGTGGCTTCATCCATTTACTGAAGTTGTCTATTCTTTTATCGAGTTTTGGAAACCTGGAGAATATCCTAATCGGTTTTGGTACAAGCCAAAAACCTTTTTTGTGTGGTGTACCTGTCCACAATCATGGGACACAGCCATGCTCACATTCACATTTACTTGCTCATACTGGGCCAATTGAAACAATTCACCTAGTACACATACTAGGTTTAATAAAACAGGAAACTGTAGTTATTTGTGAAAAATCCATACTGACATTGGAAGGACATACAAACTGAACATAAATAGTTACCAGAGCTGGATTTTAATCCATCTTCCAGGGGTTTTGATGTTGCAGTACTTAGCAACTAAAAACTGAACTCCTCTGAAAAATGTGTGTCTATTTATGTTTCTTTTGTTTTCTTCTTAATCACAAATTGCAGAGCAATACATAAATGGGATAATTGAGATACTAGTTTTTTTTTTTTCCTTTGTATACAGGTGTTATTATACTATACAATAAGATCTACTTTTAAAAACTTTGTTTGTGCAGTCTGCTCACAGTCTGCATGGGGTTGGCATTTCTCCTTGTTTGCCCCAGGTGCTTTGGCTTCTGCCCAATTCCCATTGCCAACTTGTTTTTTTTTAGTTTCTGAATTTTCCAAGAGAAAGTATTTGCATGACCATTCTCTGAAATGGTGGACTCACGCTTCCTCTAGGATTGGAATATTGGCTCCCTTCAACCATGTAAATGAATGAGTGGTTTCAGTATGTGGAGGTATTCTATTTTTTATTAACGTTAGTGTTTAGGTCTAAGGGTGCTTTTAGTTGTGTATCTTCAATAACTTCTTATAATTAGCAAGCCCATGTGACATTAACAATGTCAGCTGCTTAGATGTTATCTAAAGCCACCAGAAGCTAAAGGTTATTATTTATAAGGCTGATTGGGAATTTCCTTAGCACCAACAGTATTGGTTTAGTGAGTTTATACTTGCCACCCACATGTATGCGTCTGCTGTATTTAGTTGTTATGTCAGTAAGATTGCTTAGTTCCCATTTTTAAGGGCATTCCAACTGTCTTTGCTTATGATTAAAATTTTTGGACTGTGCAGGTTTTCTTTGAGGAAACCTACACTGAGATAGTGATGCTTTTGAAAAGAAGACATTTAAATTTGAGGAACTGGCCACTAGGGAAACATCTCAAATTTTCCAAGCAGCAGTTTTTTCTTCTTTAACTCGTAATCTGTGGTCACTGTGGTTTGTGGCATGTCATTAGTCAGACTGATTTGTATGCATACTATCAATAATACTGTTTGTAATCAGTAAATCATAACTTATATAAACAACTGAAACATTGTAGAAAATTGCAGGTCAGGTTAGGTTTGGCAGGATGCCATCTGGCTGCTACTTTTGATTCCAATGAAGCACTTAGTTAAAGGTCAGTTCCTGACCTCAAACTCATCTCCTAGTTTAATTGAATAATTGACTCTGTTCTTATTTGCTTAGGTTGGGAAAATACCAAAGTATGTGATCTTTAAGAGATTTGTGTTGTTGTCTTAGCTTTTACGAAATTTGAGTTACTTAATGATACCATTTTTAAAATATTTATTTTCACAGTGTCCTTTAGTTTACTTTTAAAAGTGACTCAGAGGCCAGAAGGTATAATTCAATAGAATTCATTAAAGACAATTTGCAAACTCATGTATTTTCTTTAGGTCATAGTTGAGTTGAATTGAGTAATAATATCTTTTCTTGTATATAAGTTACTATTAAAAAAGTTGAGGTTAATATTGCTATACAGAACATTAAATGCAAAACTGTTAAAACAACAATAAATAAGGATGTGCCATAGACCAGAAACTGAGATCTGTGGAGGACAACAAAAAGTAATCATCTTTGACATGAATTCTGTAGATTTAGAAGCATGTTAATGGCACCATGCACTGATTTGCTAGTTGTCCTAGTCACCTTTTGCTTTTATACTGGTTTCTATTTTTTATTCCTTTCCTAACTACCTTTTATAAAGCTTAACTCTGCAGAGACAGTTAAACCTCTTTAGCCTTGAAAAGTGGAAATTAATTCAAATTAAGGTCTGAATCTAAATATCTGCACAGCTTTGGTTTACACTACTAGTCTGCTGAATGCACACAACTGTGTAATCTGTACTGAAATATTGATTTGTTAGTAACATGGTAGCATTCTAGTAAAGCATTTTGAGCATGTTGCTTTACATCATCAATTGTAAATTATAATAAGCAAGCTGACAGCTAATAAAGTTGATCTCTTAGCATTGAAAAGAACTCCATCAATTACTTTGCATCTGATTCTGACTAGACCAGTGATTCCTAACATGGAGCACACTTCCCACTGGGGGGCAATATGATTTTTTAGGGGGGCAATTCAAGAATTTAGGTACGTTAATTTATAAAATGAAGAAACAGAAATTCACTTTTAAAAATGATAGAAAAAAATAAACAATTTTTATTTTTATTTTTTACAGAAACATTTATATCAAATATATATAAACATAGAAGGGTGAAAAGCCCTTTAATTAATGATTTTACAACCGGCTTGGGTTTTTCTACTTAGAAATCATTTTTACCATTAAAATAATATGAATTGTAACAATGATTATAAAATTTTGCAATATAGCAAAAAAATAAAATGATCAAAATATTACAGAAAAAGCTGTAATTAAAGTTATTTTATATTTATGAATATCCATCCATCCATTGTCCAACCCGTTGAATCCGAACACAGGGTCACGGGGGTCTGCTGGAGCCAACACAGGGCGCAAAGCAGGAACCAATCCCGGGCAGGGCGCCAACCCACCACAGGACACACACACACCCAGCACACACTAGGGACAATTTAGAACTGCCAATCCACGTAACCTGCATGTCTTTAGACTGTGGGAGGAAACCGGAGTACCCGGCGGAAACCCATGCAGACACAGGAAGAACATGTAGGGAGGACCCGGTAAGCGAACCCAGGTCTCCTAACTGCGAGGCACCACTGCGCCACCGTGCCACCCTTTATGAATATAACGTCTCTTATTATATGTTTTCAAAACTGTATTTGCTGTATTTTCATATTACTTCATATTATATATTTTTTAGCAATTTCTTACTAATTTCTTTGTCAGTACTTCAACTATCCTTTCACTATTTTGTTTCCATGTTCTTTTGAAGCTTGTTTATACCAAATTAATGACATTATGGGCTTCCTCCAGGTGAGTAGGAGTTCATTTTTTAATAGGTAATAATAAAAATAAGATATATGTTACAGTGGGGGACATCATGATTTTAGAGAAGCGTAGGTGGGGCATAGCCAAAAAAGGTTGGGAACCACTGGACTAGACAGAGATGTGAACCTGTATATTTCCAGAAATTAAAAAGAGGGATATCTACATCTGCCTCCTGCAATGTGTTCGTAGCATTTCCATTTATAGATTAACCTTGTTTCATATATATTATTGGAAATGTAAGCAAACTGCTTTTCTTACTATTGAAGAATGAATGTCTATACTGTAAAATGATTGTAAACACCTGATAATTACTTTAAATTGTACTAAACAAAAGACAGACAGTGATTCACCAGTATGGCTTGACCAAACATATGACACTTATAGAGTCAATTCTTTAAACCCAGGCACTCACTCATATTAAGGTCTGAACTCGACCTCTACATATAAGATTCATGACTACACTTCTGGTTATTTCAACAATAAACAGCACAGGTTATTAAAGCATGTGTCCTAGACTGCAACGATAATGTGTGATATTATGAAAATCTTTAAATACAGGATCAGATTTTAATGGTTTATTCTCCTATCTGCTGAGCTCAGGGTGGTCATTTAGAGAAGTCATTTGACCAAAGAATGACATAACGTGTGAAAAAAAATAATTTTTAACTAAAGTCAGTGAACATGGTAGCAATAATGCTAACAATAAATTAGACTTTTAAAAACAATGTTATGCCAATGGTCTCAAAACCTTGTCTTAAATATGAGACTAGTGGAACATATTTACTAGCTGTTTACTTGAGTCTTAGGATCACTGTTACTAGCAGTTTCAGTTCTCTCAATTATCCTTGCATCTTGTTATCACAGAATACAAGCAAGTGTAGGATGAAGCTTTAACGCATTTAAAGTATAACAAGAGTAGAACTATTCATGGATTTATAAATTACAAGATAGAATATGAAAACAAATTTACATTTAACCAATCAATCTAGAGACTTAAGAACCTTATTTCATAAATATAACTTAATTTGGTATTTTTTTTCAGGATTCATGCCATTTAATTGTACATAAATGCAATATCTTTCCATAATATTTCAATTTAAAAAGCTTTTTGTAAACTGGCATAAAATACACCTCATTTATATCTTTATAAAATGGCAATGTTCAAAAGAAAAAACGCTGCAAATAATATTGATCTTAATTGTGTTACTCAAAGCACCATTTCCCAACGGAGATAAACAAAGTATATCAAAATAAAATTACTTAAGAACACTTTGAAATCCCTTGCAGTTTTTTTTCTGGTTCCTCCTGACTCAGCAGCACGTGAAAAACCCAGCATATGGTATACCCTTCAATTTGTCTTGATGTCTAGTTTTGCAACATGTTCAGCTTTTTGGGGTTTCCCCCTATTTTTGGCCATCTAGAAACCAAAATAAAAAGAAATTTTAGGGCATTTTTGGACAATATTTGTGCAGGAAATTACACCCTTATGTTAAAGAGTAAATCAATAGGTGTCTTCAGCAAAAATGATCAGGCAGACTTGAAACTTTGCATGCCACATGAACCAACTCCTAATGCCGGGATAGCCACTCACAGTCCTGGTGGGCCACGGTGACTGCAGAATTTCACCTCAGCCAATTTCATAATTACAGTCCATTTAATTACTGCAAATGTAATATGACTATTAAGCTTAATTTTATTTAACTTAATTATTACAATTAACCATTCTTAGTTGCCTACTTTAACTTGAACCAGCAGCATTTAGATGTTATTTGTTTTGTGCTTTCTTAACAAGGCCTTAATAATGAGGTGTAAAAAATAAAGGAGCCATCAGCTGTTCAGCTAACTTGGGTTCCATTTATAATGGTGAGTGTACATTATGAATTATCTGTGTTATTAAAATGTTTAGAAATAAATGGGAGAAAAAAGGGGAGGAGTGTGAAGTGCAAATCTGTTCTGGTCCACAATACATATGTAAATGTGGCATAAATAATATGAGTAAAGCCTTGCTTGGATAACATACAGTAGAAATAAATAAAGGCAGTAGAAAAGTTAAATATCAACTAATGCAGTATTTCATAAGATCACTAGAGGGCAGACTTTACTGGGTTTGCAGTACACAAGAAAATGGTTGTCCAATTTAAAACTAAGGACAGAGAGAAATTGTTATTGACTCCTATAAACTATGCAGGTTGATTTTGTTGTAAATGATGACTGAAACTGGGTCCTTTAAAATGTGTAATGTTTGTATCTAATATTATCATTGAGAAAGAAAGAGTCTGTAACTGTGCACTCATAATGAATACTCTTTATTAGTTATGCAGCCAGCCATTTTGTATGTCCATGTATTTACATTACAGTTAAGCCACAGCCAATCAGAACATAGCTATAGATGTGACACCCATCCTGTTTGTT
Source organism: Polypterus senegalus (assembly GCF_016835505.1). Lineage (NCBI taxonomy): Eukaryota > Metazoa > Chordata > Cladistia > Polypteriformes > Polypteridae > Polypterus > Polypterus senegalus. The sequence continues at coordinate 121,885,833 of NC_053162.1, forward strand.
TAATATTCATGCCAATTCATTTGTCCCTAAGGATGTACAGTGTGTGTGTGCCCTACACTGGACTGGCACCCTGACACTATGGTCATTAACTGGATCAGTACAGTAAAAAAAACTAAATATTATATTCTCTTATTACATGAAATATTATATGCTGGTACTATGTTATCAATCTTCATATCCTTCCATAGATGGCACGTAAAACAGCTAATAATGTCCTGTTTTATATAAATGTGCACTGTTTTGTTGCATTGCAGCTGCATCCTTTTCACTTACTAAAATTAAATGGGTTTTTTCATGGTGAATTGTCATTTAGCACTGCTGCCACAGAGTACCAGGTTCTTTGATTGCCAGCTAGGATCTGTGTGTTTGTCTGTAGCTGGCATATTATTTCTAAGATCTTGAGAGTTTTCTTTTGGCTTTCTACCACATTCCAAAGATGTACAGACAAGGTTAGCTTGCAACTCAACATTGTCGCTTTATGAGTGTGCACAGCTTGGGGGAATGTGTGCCCTATGATTAAATAGCAACTGTTGTGTGTCTGGTCTCTGACACTCCTTCTGATAATCTTTGGCTCCTAGGGTCCTTGTATTGCACTGGTCCTTAAAGATTTTTTCTTCTTTTTTTCCAAAGGACACAAATTGTCAGGACACAAAAAAGCGCAGAGTCACAAAAGTACAATCAACAGAAATGACATGCAGCAAATGTGTCAGCTTTTGGTTTTCAACAAAACACAATGTTTGGCCTATATACTATATGTCTTCTCAGAAGAAATATAATATGCTCATCTCTCATACAAATAAATCCATCTTAAAATGATGACATAATATTAATAATAATAATACGTTTCATTCCAAGACATCGTTCTAAACACCCAAGGACACCGCACAAACAATAAAATCATAAAACATAATAAGTAAGCATGCATATAAACATATGCATATATCTAAGGAACTGAAAATAAACAAAATACAAATACAGCCTAAGATCATATAGTGTTAGAGATGTTTGCAGCTGTCTGCTTAACAGTAACAATGTTGTACGTGTATTTGTAATCTGTTGTGAAAATCCAGATGTGGATTTGTCAGACTCTTCCTATGCCTTTTCTTTTACCATATTTATTGTGAGAAATGTGTATTCACAATTATATACATTACTAGGTGGCTTTGCCCCCTGCTCGCTTCTCTCGCCAAACCCTCCTGTCTGTGCTATGAGCCAGCAATTTTGTGTCTCTGCGGATTTCACTTTCACCAAACAACAAAACTTTTCATTCTCGCGGATAGGCCACTTCATTGGGACTTTTCCCTGATGGCAACATGAATTAGATGATCTACATGTTACTTCACCGAGTAATAATTTCCATTTTTTTGCGCTAAAGCGATCTTTACTAACATTTTTTTGAGACTTTTGAATTTTCGTACTTCCATTATCTCGAACCTGCTCTGCGCCATTGTTTTTGAATTCTTTACGATGTTCTACTTTGTCATCTACTATTTGTCTTTTATTTCCTGCCCCTAGAATGGTTAAATCTCTTGGCACAAAGTCTTGTCTCGCGGGACGTGAAAGTATCTCTCTGAGAAAATCATGTCTCATCTCTCTTGCCAAGATTTTTTTATTATAATAGAGAGATGTGAACCCAAAGAGGTTTCATCACCTTTTGCAAATATTGTTTCATGTTGGGGAAGTCTGTCTCAGGCAATGTGCTCCAGAAGTGACTGACACTTTCCTGAATTCAGCTTTTGGGTGTCACTCATCTGACACTAAAAAATATCACTTTTCAATAGAGTTCACTTAGTTGGACACAGCTTGTGATAAGTGAGATCAGGTAGAAAACAGTTACTTGAAATGGAATATAATTCATTGTAATCATTACTGGTTTAACTGTCATTATCTGAGTTTACCTGTATTACCAGATCACCGACAAATCAATTTACTCCATTATCTACAGTTCTTTGCATCCTTTGAGGTTAGACCAGAGCCGGACTGACGTTTACAGTCAGTGGGAGCTCTCCCGGTGGCTTGCTGCCTGGCCTGGCCTGCTATTTAGAGCAACTAGTGAAATAAACTAATGGTGAAATTAAATAATGTTATTAAACTGGAAAACAAACAGGCATTATTGCTCTGTATTGGGCACAAATCCTTTGTCCAAGTCAAGTTTTGACAGTTAAACAGGAGCGCTATGATGAGAGGTGCGTATGTCTGGTGCGTTTGTGACTAAAGTTATATATGAAGATTGTTTAACAGTTTATAATATACTTTAAATTATATTTGGATGTTGTATGGGTTGTGGTAGTTGTTATTGTGTATTTATTTTGTTTTATTTTTGTTTCACATATTAATGAAGTGTAGCGTATGGTCATATTTTAATATTTTTTTCCCTTTTCCCTAAGAGTGACTGAATAGGCTAAACAAAATGTTTTATTTTATTTTTTTATTAATGAAACACAAATGCGAGTGGAATGATTTGTGTGCGGACCTTTGGCCTCAGGTGGTGAAGCAGCAGCCGCTCAATGGTCTGATACCTTTGGGACTGGGGTGATGCAAGATGTTTTCCAAAGCCTTCTGACTCTCCCCTGTTTCAGGCTCAGGTTGAAGATGCCCTGTAGAGGACTCCCCAGCTCCAACATATAGACCTTCAGCAGTTGTGGCGATACTCCATCTGGACCCACTGCTTTGCTGGCACAAAGCCTCCTCAGCTCTCTGTTTACCTAGGCTGCTGTAATTCTGGGTGGGGGGAAACTCTCTGCTATGCTGGTATAAGCAGAAGGATGGGTGGAGGGTGTAGTACTTTGAGGTGAGAGTGAGAATGGGTTACGCCCAGGAGGACAAGAGGAGGGCTTGCGCCTCCTCCAGACCGAGAGGGGTGTCCATCCTGGTTATGCTGGAGGCCTCGGGTAGAGCGCTTGGAAGCCCAGCCCTGTAGGGACACGTGGCCACCGCTAGGCAGCGCCCCAGTGCCTGATTATCCCGGGAGCCCGGCACTTCCGCCACACCAGGAAGTGCCGGGGGGAAGACGACAGGGGACACCCGGACGGCTTCCGGGTGCGCAGCCGGCACTTCCGCCACACGGGGGTGTGTTTGTGGGAGATTGCCGGGAAGCAGCTGGAGCCCATCCAGGTTCCTATAAAAGGGGCCGCCTCCCTCCAGTCATGAGCGGAAGTTGGGTGGAAGAGGACGGAGGAAGAGGACTGGAGGCGGCCAGGAGAAAGAGAGGCACAGGACTGTGTGGCCTGGACATTGGGGGAATCAGTGCTCGAAGCACTGGGGTTTGTGACTGCACTAATTTGTAAATATTGTACAAATAAACGTGTGTTGGGTGGAACTATGTTGTCCGTCTGTGTGTGTCCGGGCCAGCGTTCACAGTGGTCAAACCTGCTAAAAGAGTTGTTCATCAGGCTTGCTTTCTCAATATCTCTTTCGATGGAGGTACCCCACTTCGTGTTGAAGCCAATGATTATCTCCATCCCATCCCACACTTCCTTCATGCTGTTATTCTGCAACTTCTGCTCCAGCTTTCCCCTGTTCTGCTCCTTCGCTGCCCTGAGCTGGACTCGGAGTTTCTTCTGCACATGCTTGAGCTCATGCTGATCACCGCCTTTCAAAGCCCTTTTCTTCTGGTTCAAAAGGCCCTTGATGTCACTTGTAATCTGTATTTCCTCAGCACAGCACCTATTATCTCCATACCAAAAATGTATCTTAATTCAGCATTCAGCTTCCAAACACATCATAACATTACATATGTCCATCTATCCTAATATTTCTGTTATTTCCAGTTTTGCTTCATTTAATGCTATCATTGGCCACATCTCGCTCCCATACAGCATATCGTATTACTCCTACACATCTTTCATACTCTTTTCCCTTCAATGCTAGAAAGGCTATTTTGGAACTGGGTTATAAATTACATTGAATAACTCCTTATGCTCCATCTCACACTGAAATCTCAGTTCAAATGGCAGACTCAGCACTTCCATAAATGCTGCTTCTTTTCTGGGTTATCTGTGATCACTGGTCACACTTTCAGGAAGTGTTCATGTTTTTTAATCATCTCCTGTACATACAAAAGTGTGCATTTATTTTGGAATCCTTGTATCAAATGCTATCAAGCTGATTACATGTTTAAGATGTGGGGTATTAGTGTGGCAAGTGAATTTATTTTAAAGTGTAGGTCTCCTTTTGAAATGAATAAGCATGTTATATTTCCAGCATGATCTGAACATTCAAGTACTCTGCCATGAGGTAATCATCTGAATTCTTTGCAAACTCCTCTCTTCACAATACTTGCAACAGTCATTTGCAGAGGCCATGTCATGCCCAAAACAAATACATAAATCATCTTTCAGCTAGCACTGTCAAAAGAGCTGTAAATAATATTTATTCACCTACTGGAATGTTGAAAGTCTGATGTTCTGCTATCAAGTGGACAAGAGAGTGTTAATTTGAATAAATGAAATGATATTGGCTCAAAAAGAATGGATGCATTACACAATACATTGACTATTAAGACAGCAGCTGATGTTTTACAAGTTCCTCACTGAATAATAGAGCAGTATTGGTATAACCATGTTTAGATAATGGATTGATCTTGACATTTTTAAATTAGTTTAAGATTCATCTTTGATTAATGTATGCTACCCACTGTAGTAAATGCTGTGTTAACTTTTGGTTTTCTCAATAATAATATTTCTCACAAATTGTGTAAATATCTGGCACAGTGCAATAGCAGCTCACACTACACCTCCTTTTGAAACACCATTCCATGATCAATGAGGTGGTGAGTGTCCTATATCTGCTCAGACTGCTTTCCTTCTAAAATACAAAGGTCTGTTACCACAGTCAATTAGTACCCTTGAACTTCTCTGTTGTGTGCTGTTATTTATATCTGCTTTAACCTGAAACTGACTGGTGATTCACCCTAGATAAACTCCTGTCCACCATTCCTAATGTATACAACAAATCCAAAGTCTGTATTCACCACTGTAATTTCACAGTTCTTCTTATATCTGAAATTTTTCTTTAACTACTGTATAGAAACAACACGTTAAGAGGAAGCATACATTTGTGCATTGCCTCAGCAATGAACACAACATCAGCATAAGCTGTTCTCAGTTTTTGAATACTTCCAAATACACCAGCCTTCTAGACAATAACGATGATTTCAAAGGGTTCATATCTGGGCCTCCCATTACAAACAATCTTAGCAGCAGATTTGAGTATGTAAGGTACTGAGCAGTCAGCCTAAAAAAAATCTGGTCATATAGGGTAACTTCAAATGGTTCCCAAAAAATGAAGAGGCACTATATACATATAATGGTACACCCTAATGTACAACCAGATCTAACAATCACTTTTAAATTAGGCCTAATCCGCCTTTTAACTTTTTCATATAAAACTCCCTGTATGTTTTCGTTTAATTGGCCTGGACATGAACTGTTTGTCTAATTTTGCTCAGGTCAGACACTTGGGCTATCTTTTCCACTGCCTGGCATGTTTATTGCCACATATCATGGAACTTTGTTTACCTTCATGTTTTAAAATTATTCCATTGTTTGCGCTTGAGCAGAAAATCCTTAGAATAAATCAATCTTTTCTTGAGCTAGTTTAGCCTTTAAAAATATTTATTTTCTTTCCTGTTGTAAAACCTTGTAACAATGTACTTCCTTCCAGTTTACTCTTCTGTGTCCACAGAATACCTGCATCATTTACTATGGTGATTTTTGTCTTCAAATAACATTACAATTTTACAATAGCTTCAGCTGAAAATATATTTGCTTCATTTAACACCACAGCATATTCTCCATTTTAGAAAACATAATCAGAATGTATTTTACTTAAAGTGGGATGAATTAGTTCTTTTCTGAAATCAAGCCTCAGTTGGTTTTACTTCAATGGCTACTGGCTTTATGTCAAATCCACCTTTGAAACTCTGCTACTGACCTAATAAGTTGTAAATTCTAACACACCAGCTTGTCTTCCATTGTGCACTGTATCAACCTAACACCAGAAATGTAAGATCCTCAGACACCAGTGTTGTTACTACTTCAATGCCTCATTATTCAGCACTCAAGAAACAGTTTTAGCTCTGTGACTAATAGGCTGCCTATGAAATTGGCCAAACCAGTGTGCTAAATACTGCTAAATTTTCTGCAAAAGTTAATTGCACATGCAGTGTGTATGGTTATTGCTGCAGGATGTTTGGCTTGCATTCCAATCTTATCACTATCCAGAGAGTTTGTACTTTCTCACTACATCTTTGTTTCTTTCCTTTCCATATGTCAAAGATGCACAGGACAGGTTAACTGATATATTCAAATGTAGTCTTCATTTACATAATCATAATAAAATCTCAGGTAGTTGTAGACAATCACTGCATGTTTATGTTCCCATTGCTCATGCAAAAAGACAATTTGCCCTTGGGGATTAACAAAGTATATCAAATCAAATGAAATAAAAAAAATCACTTAGAAAGTGTAAATCCCCAACTATTCGGTCATCATTCTGGTATCAGCTACCTGTAACTTGCCATGACAAAATCAAAAAGGTTTGATATTCACATAGTGAATCCCCAGTCATGGAGATGGGCTCTTGTGTATAACAATGACTGCTCAGCTGAAAGCACAATGCTTACAATGGAGTTAGTATAGGGTTGCATCAGTGTGCATTTGCAAAGGCAGGAAAAGCTTAAAGGTTATTTTTAAACTGATTCCACAAGGTTATGCATCCTGAAATGTTGTGTCTTTAACCTTGTTTTCTTATCAGCATGAAAATAACCTATAAATGTTTTCCCAATGCATACAATGCCCACAAACAGTAAAGAATAATTAGGACTTCAAGGAAGCAAGGTGTAAGAGCCAGTCTTAGAATGTTTGTTAGTGTTAAAATGTATGTGAGTATTTGCTTAATTTTTTTTAGAATGTGAGTTTCTCATAGCTACACAGATAATGGATGATTCTGTTTAACCCCTAAAGCTAACTTGTAATGGAACCTCCTTATTGTTCAGCTTTATCTGAACTGTAGTAATGAATATCATTCAGTCTTTAGTTAGCTAGAAACATAACCTGTTTGATTTGCTTTGTTTCCAATGGGTTAACAATAGCATACAGTTTTGTGACCATGCATGTTTCATGTCTGCATGTTTGACTTATGAATTTTTGACTGTATATTATATGGAGAACTTATATGGGAGCCTCCAAGAAATGTAACAAGATATACAATCCTTGACCAGAAATATCTTATTTAAGAACTTGTCTTTGTACTAGCAGTTTTTCTCATTATTTGTGTGTAAACTGTTTTGCCTTGAGTCTTTACTGAAACATTTAAAATAAAGATATTGAAATGTCCATCCATCCATTTTCTAACCCGCTGAATCCAAACACAGGGTCACGGGGGTCCGCTGGAGCCAATCCCAGCCAACACAGGGCACAAGGCAGGAACCAATCCCGGGCAGGGTGCCAACCCACCGCAGGATATTGAAATGTGAAATGCAGAATTATTTGCATGCATACATGGCAAGTCAAACTCATTGCCTGAACCCCATGAGAAAGTAGAGGCTGCTGAATTTTTGGAAACCAGGAGTGCATGGCTACACAAGGAAAGAAAGTGCTTTGGACTATTCAAACAGAGGAGAGGCTCATTAAAACTTGGAGCCAGCACACATTTCTGTTAAAAGTTGTTTATTTTTGTGCAGTGTCCCTTTTTGTATTCCAGAGTGCTCCATGTTGAATGCTTGCCAGAACGTGGTCACCTTGCTGTGCTTTCATAGGGTAATCAAGTCAAGTCAAGTCAAGTCGGGGAGCATGCACTGGTACAGTATGTTGCCACACCCACTACATGACAAAAGAACTCGGGATCCTGGTTTGCAACCCCCCAGGCAGACGCACAGTCCAGTCCCACCCTGCGGAAATGACCCTCTATCTGCCACAGCCAGGTGTTATGTGAGCGACCCCTTGGCCTGGTAATATAAGATTTAAAATTGTGATGAAAGGTCATGAGAAAATTGTGTAAAAACTCATGCCCTGCAATTTCAAGCTGTATAATTTGGCACCTTCAGAAACAACTAGATTCATCAAATGCAGTCATTAAATTTAACATGTTGTATGTTGAATCCTGCAGTGTGATTCCAACCTAAACATGGTGTGTGTGTGTATAAAACTCCCTGTATGTTTTAGTGAGAGTTCCCTTCAATGGACTCATGTCAGGTTCTAAGTTGCCATGTCCACTGTGACCACCAGGGCACTCCAGCTGCCCCAAACACCTCATCACACCACACAAAAGCACAAGTGTTGCAGAGCACGCATTTATTCTCTTTTCTCTTTTCTTACCGTCCCCACTCCTCCACTGGCAAGCTTCGTCCGTCTTCCTCCCAACTCTGGCTCCCCAAGGGAATTTAGGGGGCTCCTTTTATGCTGCTCCTGGTAGTACTCCAGGTGGCTCTTTAGTCAGATCTGGAATCACTCCCAGGTGTGGTGGAAGCCTACCGCAGGGCTCTACAGCTCCCCCTCGTGCCCCACACGGAACCTAACAGGGTTGTCCCAAACTCCAACTCCCATGAAGTCTACATCTTTATCATTTAACTAAATTGTGCTAGTTTGAAAAAATGTCCTCTCTGTTTCTTTCTAAATAAGATGTTCTATTATAATAAAAATGGGCAGTGACATGTAACAGCGTATTCTTCATTGAAAAAAGGCTCTTGTTTGTCAGTTTATCTGATGTTAAGTCACTTTCGTGAGCTACAAATTGTCACTAACAATGAGTCATATAAGAGGTTACTTCTCATCCTACAGAATTAAGGAATAATCCTGAAACAAGAAGTCAAATTAAACAAGAAGTTCAATAAAAGCGGAATTTATCTGGTTAAGAAAACTTGTGGCAAGGAAGTAAACAGGTGCAGTGCCTCCAGAAGGGGTACTGAATACCATTTCCTGCTCATTGGTTTGCATTACCACGCAGTAAATACACTTATGGGAGCTGACCAATTTTCTTTTTTAAAATGACCACCTTAATTGAATGTGATTTTATTTATTTTATCAGGTAATTTCATAGCTCACTGGGCTGCATAGACTGTCCAATTCAAATAGATTACACCCATAGGAATCACTATCATAATGTGTTGTATGTCTTCTTCTTTCAGCTGCTCCCGTTAGGGGTTGCCACAGTGGATCATCTTCTTCCATATCTTTCTGTCCTCTACATCTTGTTCATCACCTGCATGTCCTCTCTGACAACATCCATAAACCTTCTGTTATGACATCCTCTTTTTCTCTTGCCTGACAGCTCTATCCTTAGCATCCTTCTCCCAATATACGCAGCATCTCTCCTCTGCAAATGTCCAAACCAATGCAATCTCGCCTCTCTGACTGTCTCCCAAACATCCAACTTGAGCTAACCCTCTAATGTACTCAATTCTAATCTTGTCCATCCTCGTCACACCCAATGCAAATCTTAGCATCTTTAACTCTGCTACCTCCAGCTCTGTCTCCTGCTTTCTGGTCAGTGCCATCATTTCTAACCCATATAGCATAGCTGGTCTCACTACCGTCCTGTAGACCTTCCCTTTCATTCTTGCTGATATCTGTCTGTCACAAATCACCCCTGACACTCTTCTCCACCCATTCCACCCTTCCTGCACTCTCTTTTTCACCTCTTTTCCATAATCCCCATTACTCTGTATTGTTGATCCCAAGTATTTAAACTCATCCACCTTCGCCAACTCTACTCCTTGCATCCTCACCATTCCACTGACCTCCCTCTCATTCACACACATGTATTCTGTCTTGTTCCTACTGACCTTCATTCCTCTCCTCATTAGAGCACATCTCCACCTCTCCAGGGTCTCCTCAACCTGCTCCCTACTATTGCTACAGATCACAATTCCATCAGCAAACATCATAGTCTACATAGACTCCTGTCTAATCTTATCTGTCAACCTCTCCATCACCATTGCAAATAAGAAAGGGCTCAGAGCCGATCCCTAATGTAATCCCACCTCCATCTTGAATGCACTCCGACCGCAGTCCTCACCATGGTCACACTTCCCTCGTATATATCCTGTGCAGCTCTTATGTACTTCTTTGCCCTCCCGACTTCCTCATACAATACCACAACTCCTCTCGAGGCACCCTGTCATATGTTTTCTCCAGGTCCACAAAGACGCAATGCAACTCCTTCTGGCCTTCTCTATACTTCTCCATCAACACCCTCAGGGTAAAAATCTGTGGTGTTCTTTCTTGACATGAAGCCATACTGCTGCTAACTAATCATCACCTCACTTCTTAACCAAGCTTGCACTACTCTTTCCATGCTGTGGCTCATCAATTTTATCCCCTTGTAGTTAATACAGTTCTGCACATCCCCCTTATTCTTAAATATCAGCGCCAGTACACTTCTCCACTCCTGAGGCATCCTCTCACTTTCCAAGATTCCATTAAACAATCTGGTTAAAAACTCCACTGCCATCTCTTCCTAAACACCTCCATGCTTCCACAGTTATGTCATCTGGACCAACGGCTTTTTAATTCTTCATATTCTTCATACCTGTCCTTACTTGCCCCTTGCTAAACCGTTGCACTTCCTGATTCACTATCTCCACATCATCCAACCTCTTCTCTCTCTCATTCTCTTCATTCATCAGTCTCTTAAAGTACTCTTTCCATCTGTTCAACACACTCTCCTCACTTGTGAGTACATTTCCATCTTTATCCTTTATTACCCTAACCTGCTGCACATCTTTCTCAGCTCTGTCCCTCTGTCTAGCCAATCAGTACAGGTCCCTTTCTCCCTTCTTAGTGTCCAACCTCTCATACAACTCATTATATGCCTTTTCTTTAGCGTTCGACACCTCTCTCTTCACCTTGTGCCTTATCTCCATGTACTCTTGTCTACTTTCTGCATCTCTCTGACTATCTCACTTCTTCTTTGCCATCCTGACCCGGAAGTATCCGCCGGGGAAGGGACAAGCCAGGGAACACATCTGCCAACCCGCTCACAAGACTCCCTGAGCAATTTGGACCATCAATTTTGGTCCACGCCTGCCTCATTTAAAAGGGAGCAGTGGAATGACGATTCCCTGCGGTTTGCCTGAATGTGATTGTTCTTCCAGGCAGCTCACAAGCTGACGGTTCCATGCCACGTGAGCCCTTCTTTGTGCTGGAGAATGATCTGTTGTATCGGGTGGCAACCCACGAGGGTGAGGTGCGGAAATTGCTGCTAGTGCCGCGTACCTTCCGGCGGGAGGTATGTGAACTAGCTCACGCTCACCTCCTAGGCGCCCACCTCGGGGCCAAAAAAACATTGGAGAGAATCAAGCTCCGCTTTTACTGGCAAGGGATCAACGAGGAGGTCCGGCGCTTCTGTCAATCCTGTCCGGAATGTCAGATTCGCCAGATTCCTAGGAGGGACCGCGCTCCTCTCGACCCAATACCCCTGATAGAAATCCCGTTTGACAGAATAGGGGTGGATTTAGTAGGACCCCTGGAACCCTCCAACCGTGGCCATAAATACATATTGGTCATGGTGGATTACGCGACCCGATACCCAGAGGCGGTTCCCCTGAGCTCCGCTAATACCAAGAATATCGCACGGGAATTAGTCAACTTATTTTCCAGAGTGGGTATCCCCAAAGAAGTCCTCACGGACCAGGGTACTCCCTTCACCTCAGATACGTTCAGGGAGGTTGCCAGATTACTGCGAATAAAGCACCTGAAGACGTCTGTCTACCACCCCCAAACTGACGGGTTGGTGGATCGCTTTAACCAGACGCTTAAACAGATGCTCCGCAAGGTAGTCAGCGCCGATGGCAAGAATTGGGACTAGCTCCTACCGCTCGTGCTTTTTGCCTACCGGGAGGTGCCCCAGGCCTCTACGGGCTTCTCCCCTTTTGAATTATTGTACGGGCGACAACCCCGGGGATTTTTGGACATACTAAAAGAGGGCTGGGAAACTGAGGCCCTTCCCTCCTCCAATATATTGGAGTATGTGGTGCAACTGCATGACAGGCTCGCTAAAATCAGGCCACTCCTAAAGGACCACGTGACTCATGTGCAGGCAGCGCAGGCATGGTGTTACAACCGCAACTCCGTCCTCCGGGAGTTCCGCCCGGGGGATTGAGTGATGGTGCTCGTTCCTACCTCCCACTCCAAGTTGCTAGCTCACTGGCAGGGGCCATACGAGGTTAAGGAAAGAAAGGGGCTCGTCGACTATTTAGTTAAGCAACCTAATTGTCGACCGAGCGAGACGATCTACCATGTCAATTTGTTGAAACCTTGGAAGGACAGGGAGGAGTCTCCCGACACTCGTAGATCCCTCTCCCTATTCGCTAGCATGTCTGCCCTTAACCTCGGTGACGAGCTGACACCCTTGCAGCGGCGAGAGATAACCCAGGCTATCCACGCCATCCCCGAAGTAGTGAGCGAGTCACCAGGCCGGACCTCGCTAATTGCGCACGATATAGTCACGGACCCCGGAGTAATCGTCCGGGAGAGGCCCTATAGACTCCCGGAGGCAAAACGCGACGAAGTGGAACTGGAGGTGCAGCGAATGTTGGATATGGACATTATCAAGGAAAGCCATAGCCCTTGGTCCAGTCCAATCATCCTCGTTTCCAAGCCGGATGGCTCCTGGAGGTTCTGCAATCACTTTAGACGTCTGAACCAGGTCTCCAAGTTTGATGCCTACCCGATGCCCCACATCGATGACCTACTTGAGCGGCTGGGTGCGGCTCGATACTTGACTACCCTTGACATGACAAAGGGGTATTGGCAAATTCCCTTAACGGCATCTGCAAAAGAAAAAATGGACTTTAGCACCCCTAGTGGACATTGGCAATACAAGGTCCTCCCATTTGGGCTGCACGGGGCCCCAGCGACCTTTCAACGTCTGGTGGATAAAGTGCTGAAGCCCCACTAGTCCTATAGTGCCGCCTACCTGGATGACGTCGTCATCTATTCCGGCACCTGGGAACAGCATCTATTGCAGGTCTCTGCTGTCCTCGCGACACTGGCTAAGGCCGGCCTCCGCATCAACCCCCGTAAGTGTTTCTTTGGCTTAAAGGAGGCCAAGTATTTAGGCTACCTTGTGGGACGAGGACAGGTGAGACCCCAATGTTCCAAAATCAAAGACATCCTGGAATGGCCCCATCCGAATACTAAGAGACAGGTGCAGGCTTTCTTGGGTCTAGCGGGGTATTACCACCGGTTCGTACCCCGTTTCTCCGAGAGGGCAGCACCCTTGACTAATTTAACAAAGAAGGGCGCTCCCCTACATGTGGTATGGAACGACAAGGCGGAACACACATTCAGTGACCTTAAAAAGGTCCTAACGTCGGCACCTGTACTAAGGACCCCTAATTTTGGGCTGCCTTTTATCCTCCAGACCGATGCTTCGGACCGATGGGTGCCGTGTTGAGCCAAAGCGTCGATGGTGTCGAACACCCCGTGATGTACCTAAGCCGGAAACTGCTGGACCGAGAGACCAGGTATACGGTGGTCGAGAGGGAAGCCCTGGCCATTAAGTAGGCGGTAACTTATCTCCGGTACTACCTGATGGGTCGCGAATTCACTCTAGTGACTGATCACGCTGCGCTTCAGTGGATGTCCCTACACAAAGAGTCGAATCCGTGGGTCACCAGGTGGTTTCTGGACTTGCAGCCCTATAAGTTCACAGTCACTTATCATCGCGGCGGCCTTCAGGCCAATGCCGATGCCCTCTCTCGCATCCACGACCTCTCGGTTAGGTCCGCCCGAACTGACGGTCTTGGGCTAAGGTGGGGGTCGTGTCACGCACACGCGAGTAGGAGACCGTGGATGGACCTTAAACCGCTTCGAAAGACGTTCGCCGGCAGGGAGAGGCGGGGTACTAACCTTTCTCCTTTAATGTCTTCCAGGAAAAGAGACGCTCCGCCATCATAAGCCTTCCCGCAGTACGTCTACTTCCGCCCTTCCTCCGCCATCTTTCCTGATGCCAGCAGTCCCATCCTCACTCACGGTTCCTTCCCAGCATTCCTCCACTTCCGGCTCCTCCCCTATAAAATGGCCGCCGACGCCTCAGAATGTCATCGCGCATATGAACTGTTTTGTTTATATTTGACCCGATTTTTGATTTATTGAATTGTGGATTGTCTGCCATATACGGGGCTGGAAAATCCCAAACCTTTATGCTGCTTGTTGCTGCATCTTATACAACACTAACAACATTCATCATCACACCTCCAATTTTCAGCTTCATAATCATTACTCTGTCTGACAATCTTTTCACTTCCAAAACACTCCTGACATACTTTCCCTTCAGTATAACCCCTACTCCATTTCTCCTCCTAACCATACCATGATAGAACAATTTGAATCCACCTCCAAGCCACCTGGCCTTACTCCCCTCCCATTTAGTCTCTTGCATGCACAATATATCAACCTTCCTTCTCTCCATCATATCTGCTAACTCTCTCCACTTACCAGTCATACTACCAACATTCAAAGTCCCTACCCTCAGTTCCATTCTCTTTACCTTCCTCCTCTCCTCCTGCCTCCAGACATGTCTCCCGCCACTTCTTCTCCTTCTTCTTCTTCGGCCAACAGTAGCCCAATTTCCGCCAGCACCCTGTTAGCTAACAGTACTGGTGGTGGTCGTTGTTAAACCGGGGCTCGACTGATCCAGTATGGAAATTTGTATTGTTGTCCTCCTATTGATTTGGCAAAATTTTACACCGGATTGCCCTTCCTGACATAACCCTCCCCATTTATCCGGGCTTGGGACTGGCACGAAGAAACACACTGGTTTGTGCATCCCCTGTGGCTGCATTATCGTAATGTGTTGTATGTACTGTATGTAAATCAGCATTTCCCTGTTTTGCTCTTCAGCGCATAAAAGCACCAAACACAATTGTAATGGTACACCATCCATGTTTACTGTCTAGAGCCATGTTAGATTATTGTACTGTAACTGATGCAGAAAGAAGAGCCAAACAAATTATAAACTGATTTAGATCCCATTCCTTTTAAAATGTGCCACATTGCCTTTCAAGTAATTTAAGCAATGCTGGAAAATGTTCTGTCAGTCGGTCAGTTTTCAACTTCAATAACCGATGTTGAGAAACTTCCACTTTTGAAAAATATTAAGAAAAAACTACTTCTGTAGTTAGCAGATTTATGCCTGTAACAGATGCTGAGAGAATTTTTTATCGAAAATGACTATGCCTCTTAAAGAATTAATTGGGCATAATTTAAATAAACCTTTTTACTCACAACTATGCCATGCTTTTGTAAGGATTTGTTCCAGGTATTTGCTTCATTAAATAAAGCCATATTGAGAAATTGTATTAAAGGAATGTCCCTCCGCAGTTTCACTAAATTAAACATACTGTAGTTTTAAATTTACCAAACAGTGCTTCTGCATATTGATTTTATTTTATTTTTTCACACTGTCCACATATTACATACAGTAAGTGAATATCCAAATGATTTTCACAAAAATATTACATATTTAGTCCTCTACCCACTTCTGTTCATTCCTTACTATAAGCTCAATGACCTTTCATCCTCAGAATGATTACTGTTAGTTGGCATTTTCCGTGGTAAAGAGACAAATCTACTTTGGTAATGATTCTTGTTTCCATACTTTTAGATAAACATGTAAAAAAGTTTACTGCTCAAAACACAATGCTGTTTTTCACATCTGTTACATATGCATATATCCAAAAGGTTACTCTATTAGAGTGTGCTTTTGTTTCCTGTATACAAATAGAAAAGAAGTTTAGCATGTGTATGTGAAATCCATAGGCAATGCAGAACCAGAAAAACAATTTATATAGTATGAATTTAATTTCAATAACTTTAGTGCATATGTTTTGAAAGAAACAAAACAGTTATCTAGTGGTTAGCTTACTTGCTTAACTGCTCCACGGGCTCAGGTTTCATCCCAACTTGGTCAAAGTCTGCATTGACATTACACTGGGTTTAATCAGTATGAATATACAGGTACTGTATAAGTGAAGCTTGATATCTTGTTCTTTTATTTGCTATTCCTTCATTTACAGTCACTTGCGTTGATTGCAATCAACACCATGATACTGCATGATTTAACTTTATCTTTCATATTTTCGATGTTCTCACTAGATACTCCTGAACTTCATTCACTTGTAAATGCTCACAATAGTGCTGGACAAAATAAAGATTGATTTGGGCTCGTCCTGATTGCTAAAAACATTTTATCTAATTTCTTGCCACACTGTGAACAGCATAAGGGGGCAAGGACATGGTTTGACAGAAATAATAACGATGAGGTTTAATTTTAAATTAGACAACCTTTAAGTAATGGCAAGGCTATCAAATTAGGAATCAACAACAACAACAACAACAACAACATTTATTTATATAGCACATTTTCATACAAAAGTATGTAGCTCAAAGTGCTTTACATAATGAAGAATAGAAAAATAAGAGACACAGTAAGAAAATAAATCAAGTCAACATTAATTAACATAGAATAAGAGTAAGGTCCAATGGCCAGGGGGGTCAGAAAAAACAAAAAAAACTCCAGACGGCCGGAGAAAAAATAAAATCTGCAGGGATTCCAGGCCATGAGACTGCCCAGTCCCCTCTGGGCAATCTACCTAACATAAATGAAACAGTCCTCTTTGTATTTATGGTTTTCACGGAAGGACTTGATGATGATGATCACGTGGACTTTTGGCTTTTAGTCCATCAATGCTGGGGCATCATGGTGCTTTGAGTAGGTTGGTGATGGCGCAGGCCGCCACCACAGAGAAACCGGAAAAAGAAACAAGAGAGAGTAGGGGTCAGTACGGATTTTAGAGCCACCATGAATAGTTATTATGATGAATTGAACATACAGAGTATCAGGATTAAGTTAAATTGAAGTTATTAGAAGGCCATGTTAAAGTAATGTGTTTTCAGCAGTGTTTTAAAGTGCTCCACTGTATTAGCCTGGCGAATTCCTATCGGCAGGCTATTCCAGATTTTAGGTGCATAGCAGCAGAAGGCCACCTCACCACTTCTTTTAAGTTTAGCTTTTGGAATTGTAAGGAGACACTCATTTGATGATCTAAGATTACAATTTGGAATATAGGGTGTCAGACATTCCGATATATAAGATGGAGCAAGATTATTTAAGGCTTTGTAAACTATAAGAAGAATTTTAAAGTCAATTCTGAAAGACACAGGCAACCAGTGTAGCGACATCAAAACAGGAGAAATGTGTTCGGATTTCATGTCTGAAATACACCAAGGTCTTCCTCGGCGTCGTCGTTGCTCCTTCGAGGCGCGTGGGTGAAGCTTACTTGTCCTTGAAATTGGGCGGCACGAGGTGGGGTTAATGTTGCGTCGACATCAGATGTTGAGGATGGTTTATCCTGCAGCCGAGCCTTCAAACCTCTGAGGTACCTTCTTCTGGACAGGAGTTTCACATAAAAGAGTACTTGAAGTTCAGGCTCTCAACCAAAACAGGTCAGTCAGAGGGTGAATAAACACTGTCAAATTCAAAATTAATGGAAATAAATCAGTTTAAAAGCTGTAGTAAAAAACTGTAGTAAATAACAGGAAGCTTTCTGTATGTGGGGTTTGCGCAAATGTTGATCAGCAACAGCAAGAACTCATAAACTGCAAAAGACAGGATTCAGGCCCTCTTTTATCTCAAAATTCAAAGTGCAAACAAGAATTCTGAAAAAAAATGCACAATTATAAAAAGGAGTAGTACAGAATAAACAATATGAACATACACTGAATTATAAAATACAGTACATAATCATGTTTACTTCTGTAAAAATATCTTCAGCAATACAAATTTAACAAAGCTAATGGTGATAAGCCAACATATGCTGTTTGGCTGCTTTAAGAGTGGCATGGCTTGCAGGTATAGAATGTTAACATTTAGATTTTTAAAACAATTGAGCACTGTTCTACCAGTGAGGAAAGAATAGAGGAAGTTCAAATTTTAAGTAGTATTGGAAAATGTTACATGACTATTTGGACTTTAAAGGGCACCCTGTATTAATTAATTAATTAATTGATTAATTAATCCAACTTTATTTTCTATAACATCCTTCACAGAGCTCAAACAAAATAAGGTATTTTACAAATCTCCCAATATAAAACTCAAATCAAAAAGATGATAGTGAGCAAAACAAAAGAATTCAAACACACAGGTCTTACAAAGCCCAGCAAACACAGTACGGTGAAGAGAAAACAAAAGATAACATAAAAAGACAATGAAGAGGTCTAGACTGACTAAAGGAGAGATAATAAACTGTACAGTAGTGGAAAAATCATTATAGTACACAAGATGGTCATTATGCCAGAGAGAGAGGATGTTCCACACGCCTACCCTGATAGGATGCCTCAACTTAGGACCCCAGTACTGCTGTGCAGCGGGTGATGTCTTAGCACCACACCAGTTCTGATCCCAAACAGGCCTGACCCTGTTTGACTCTTCCGGGAATGAGGCTCCTAAGGGCTTTCCCCCATCCCCTTTATAATGCGAGCAGCTTTCTTATCAACGGCTGCAGCAGAGCTACTCCCACGGAGAGCAGAACGGAGCCTTGTCTGCTGTTTCAGAGCTGCATAAAGTCTTTACAGTGGCTGAAGTGCCAATCCTGCCACCAACCCCCAAGTTTTCCCTGCAATTTGAAGAGCCATGTTCAGGGCAGTTTAACATCATACCCAGGATGAAAAAATCATATATATATTTTTTAAAAATGATCCTAAGAACAGTTTAAAAAGAATAGGCCCAAGGATAGAGATCCCTGAGAGGAAGAGGAATAATTGCCCAGGTTGACAGAAAAGACTCTTTTTGTTAGGCGTGACCTGAAACATTCTAAAGCAGTTCCTTGGATACCCAAATACTGGTCAAGACAAGCAAAAAGGATGTCATGATCAACAGTATCAAACGCTGCAGCTAGATCTAAAAATAACAAGCCAGAGTCACTTATTAATAATAGATTGTTTTTAACCCATTAAAGTGCTGACTCTGTGCTATGGTGTGCCATAAAACCAGGCTGAAATACTTTAGAAATGCAAAAAAAAAACGTTAGCAGTTGTAGAAAAGCAACTTTCTCCAGAATTCTAGAAATAAAAGCAACTTGGAGATGGGTCAGAAGTTGGAAAAGTCTTCATTTTTTTTAATTAAAGGCTGCACCACAGCATGCTTAAAATAGGTTGAGACTGAACCATTCTTGAGACAACTGAACAACTGAACAAGATTAAAAGGTTTAATGAGGTTTAAAAAGTCTTTACCAAAAGTTTACTTGGACCGCACATGTGAATATTAAAATCCCCAAGCATTAAAAGTCTTTCATAATTCAATGTAATTCCTGTGTATAAAATCCTTGCTAAATTTAGTGGTCAATACACCACTGCACACAACACAGACTAAGAATGGTCCATTTCAAACAGCTGTAATTCAAAACTGGAATAACTGTCATTTGTCAATTACTGACAGTAATAACAGCATTTAAATGTTGTCACTAATCCACCACCCCGACCAGCAGACCTTGGGAAATTCAAAATCTTAAAATCAGATAGAATAGAAGTAATTGATTCAGAAAAAACAAACTGTGGAAAAGCAAGTGCCTGAACTGAGTTCTAATCTTTTTAATAGTATGTTTGTTGTGATAATTTTTGAAAAAATGCAAGGTTTTGGGTAACTTGACAGAGAAGAGATGTCTTCTATTAGTATTCGAAAAGTGGCTTTGAGCAGTCAGTCTTTATTTAGGAGTTTATTTATGGTGCTAATAGCAATAAATGCACACAATATGACTGCATTAATTGATTAAGGAGCCACAGAACATTTTATTAGTTCATATTCTAAATGTAAGAGCGGGTGTTGAGTGTTCTGTACTCTCCTTACCAGAATTAGGCATCGGTTTATCTTGACTTGTAGGCGACCTTGGTAGCGTAGCCGACTGAGTCCTAGATGTGTGGAAAGGCTCACAGAGATGGTAACCCCTGTTTGTGGACTATTTGCTAATTGTATTTTTATTTCTTTAATCATACAACAATGTGAATTACTGATTGGTTGGGACACTATATTTGTTTTATTACAGGCACAGCCATTTTTGGAGAAAATATGTTGGCTATTGTCATGGTAATATATCCCAGAACCATCCATGAAAATGCAATTTGTGATGTCACCAGAACAAACACACAAAAATGACCAATGGGCACTTTCCTTATGTATGTAATGTAACTCTTGTTAAAAACACTTCCCAGTATTCAAACTACTTTTCTTCTTTTAACTTTTAAATGTACCTTGCTGTTTTGAACTTGACGACCAGTGTGCATTCAATGGTAATGACCCCAGCACAATCTATCAACTACATTCTCATCTCCTGATTCCTTTCAATAAAAATTCCACTGTCTAGTTTTGAATTAGTAGAGAAAAGTTTTAGAAAAACTAAATAAAAATGATGTATACAAGGAAGGCTATACAAAAAAAGAATCAAACTCTACGAAAAGAAGTAAAATTTCAAAAACTGGTAATCCACATGTAAAGCAAAAAAATATACAATTAAAAAATAGAATCAAATGAGTTCGCCAAACAACAGGTACAAGGCAGCTAATGAGAGAGATTTTTAACTGCCCCCAAAACAGGCAGACTCAACAACTGCTGCAACAGTAGGCCTGCCCCCCTCTGACACAACATACAGAAACCAAGAGAGAACAAATAACAAAAACAAAAGGCAAAAGGAAAAGTTCAAAATAATGAATAAACAATAACTTATTTAATAAAAAGGCATCCAATACAACATGAAAGAAAGCAGAAACATTTAAAACCATACATCACAAAATAATTCAAGAAAACAATAGAATAAACAAACAAATGGGACAAAAACTAATGCCAAGGAGGAAACCCTGGATAAACTGTAACTGTAACTGTAAAGACAAGTTTAAAGAGTATTATCAAAAAAGAGGTTAAAGCAGCATAGCTGTTTTCTGTAAACAAGGAAGGCAAGAGAGGGAGAGAACAACACGAAATGTGTAAGCAAACAAGAGTCAAGTTGAAGCAACTCTGACAGCTCATTCATTTCCTTTTATATTGAGGAAGGTACTAGAATTCAGGAGATTGAAGGGCTTTGCCTACTACTACTACCACTATCTTACCACGAATACTACTATCAAGCTGACAAGCTACAAACCCATGGAATAATAAACTGGCCATTTTACATTGTCTAAGTGGAGCTACGCCCCTAATTTGTACAGTGAAAGAGTACTACTAAAATGAGAGGGCTGCTGTTCATTTTAATTTATTGAAGAAACACATGTAGATAATGAACTTAAAGTAGTCAGGAGCTACAGCCTTTTGATCACAATGTAATGCTGACGTGATCTACATAGCAAAATATCTAGGAAAAAAAAACAAACGGAACAGGTTTCATTTTTATCTTTGAGGAAATCGTTAACAGCTTTACCACAAAATTACCTATTCCTTTGATTTAATGGTAAACATATACCAGGGCTTTCGTGTGCACTTCTTCACTACAGAAAAAAAATTGCTGAAAACTGCAATAGGCAACGGGTTTTCATTAAACAAAAGAAGAATAACAAAAATAATATGACTAAGAATCAGAAATTAAAGACAAGCTTAAAACAGTAAGGCAAATGAATGTGTCATGGCTTTGGGATGACTTCTGTGTTTTTGGTATAGTACTATGGTGAGTAGGAGGTTTGGCATTTGAGGTAATATGATTGTAATCTGGAATGATTAGAAAGGTAAAAAAGGCAACTGCCGGTGAGGCATCAAACATTTAAATGATTAGCAGGTTGGTAATGCTTTACCAACTTTTCATGTGCTACAAAAGTCACTATATTTTTATATAATCTTCTTACCTGTGAGATGGTGTATGGTGCAGATAGTTTACATTCTGACACGCATTCTGTCATTAGCATCAGGTGTAAGGAAGACTTTACTCAGCACAAGAAACAAACAGTCATACTCACATATACTGGACAATTTAGAGTTGTCACTTAACTCTGATACCTTAGGATATAGCTACGCTAATGTATTGATTGGTAAAATGTGAACTAAAATATAAAGTATTCATTAACATAAAAAGAAATCAGTGGCAGTCTTGTTTAATGGTTAGCACTGCAGCCTCCGAGTTTAAGGGATCTGATTTTACTATGTGTTCGTTTTTTCCTCATATTATACATCCCAACAATGTACATGTTAAATCATTTAGCATTTAGATTCTCCTGTTATGAATGAGTGTGAACCTGCACTGGATTGATATCTTAGCTAATTTTCATGCTTGTCTTGTGCCCAGTGTTAACAGGGATAATTCCAGCTGAAGTTAATAAAATAAATGGATAGATAAAAATATCGATGAAACATGGCTCTGCCATTCTGTTTCATTTGTACAAAGCCAAGTGGTCATTCTTTTGATAATATTCATAATTGTTTACTCAAAGAGAGACACCTGTAAGCACAAACTTCGATCAGTCCTTTGATGATCTACTTTCAGAACCTGCAGACTGCTTGCCTTTATACATGAATGATGTCTCAGGCTGCTAAGCCTTATGATTTTCATTCATTTGTTCAATTTATTCTTTACAAATATCTACATACTGTAAAATACATCAATAGCAAAGAAAGTCACCATGTAACATGCTCTGAACACTAAAACTACTGACAGGTCAAATAGATAACAATGATTATCTCATTTCAATGGCACTTATAATGGGGTGGCAGACATTAGGCAGCAAGTGAACAGTCAGTTCTTGAAGGTGATGTGTTGGAAGCAGGAAAAATGGGCAAGCATGTGGATTTTAGTGACTTTGACCAGGGCCAAATTGTGATGGCTATATGACTGGGTTACAGCATCTCCAAAGCGACTGGTCTTGTGGGATGTTTCTGGTATGTAGTGGTTAGTATCTACCAAAGGTGATCAAAGAAGGAAAAATTGTAAAACAGTGGCATGGTTATGGGCATTCAAGGCTCATTGATGTGAATGGGTAGTGAAGGCCAGCCCTTCTCTTCCAATCTCTTAGAAGAGCTACTGCAGCCATAAGTACCTACAATGGGTATTTGAGCATCAGACCTGAACCATAGAGCAATGGAAGAAGGTGGCCTGGTCTGATGAGTCATGTTTAATTTTAGATCATGTAGTTGGTTGGGTGTGGGAAGTGGGAAACGAATGGGAGGAGAATGCACTATGAGAAGAAAGCAAACCAGCAGAGGCAGTGTGATGCTCTGGGCAATGTTTTGCTGGGAAAACTTGGGTCTTGGCATCATGTGGATGCTAGCTTGACAAGTACCACTCTAAATGATTGTTGTATATCACATACACCCCTTTATGGACACAGTACTCCCTGATGGCAGTTGCCTCTTTCAGCAGGATAATAGGCCCTGCCATGTTACAAAAAATGTTCAGGAATTATTTGAGGAACTCAGAAAAGACTTCTAGATGCTGACTGGGCTTCTAAATTCTCCAGACATCAGTCTGATCAAGAATCTGTGGAATGTGCTGGAAAAACAAGTCTATTCATTCAGGCCCAACTCTTGCAACTTACAAGACTATATGCTACTAACATCTTGTAACCAGATACCACATGACACCTTCAGACGTCTCGTGGAGTCCATGTTGATGGGTCAGAGCTGCTTTGGTGGGACAAAGAGGACCTGAACAATATTAAGCAATATTAAGCATTTTAATGTAGTGGCTGATCAGTGTATATAGATAAGTAAACAATAGTATGCAGAACAGTATCTTTGGTTAGCATGAAACTAAAACCATTTTAACAAGTTCCAGCTGAAAACAAATATGGTCAGTTAACAGAGGAGAGAAAAATAAAAAATCAAGGTAACAATGTTGCTGAGAAAAATAAACAATCCATGGTGCCCAGGACCAAGTGTGGTGGATGACTGGGGGTCCTGCCCAGCCGGGTCGCTTGGAGGGTCCGGGAGAGGAGCAATACCATCCCCGGGCCATGAAAGGGCAGCCGCCCTGGTCTGCGTGGGGGCCATGGGAGCAGAGTTTGGAAGCTCATACCAGCTAGGGCCCGTGGTCACCGCCAGGGGGCACCCAGATACTTATTGAGCCCTGGAAGGCACCACTTTTGCCCCACCAGGAAGTGCTGCCGGAAGAAGATTCCAGGTATGCCTAGAGTGCTTCCGGGTGCAAGAGCAGTACTTCCGCCACACCAGAAAGTGCTGTTGGGAGATCAGAAAGCACCTGGAGCACATCTGGGGTTGGTATAAAAGAGGCCGCCTCACTACAGCAAGGGAGCCGGAGTCGGGTGGAAGTGGACAGAGCTTGCCTGAGAAGAGTTGGAGGCGATAGTGAGAAGAAGAAGAAGAAGAAGAAGAAGAAGAAGGAAGTCTAAAGGACTGTGTGTTGGTTATTACTGCACTGGGGGTTGGGTTTGTAAAAAGGGGTTGCAATTAAATGCGTGTGTTTTAAGATGTTCTGTTCTGCCTGTGTATGTCGGGTCCAAGCATTTCCACACAAGCAAAGTCAGGGTTCAGCTAACCTGCCTTTTCCAAAATAGGAGTCCTACAATAACATGTGCATGTCTAATTTCATATAATGTTATATAATGTGAAGGTGCATTGTTGTGTGAGCAACATTAATCTCCATGATTCTCAGTCACACACACATCATCTTCCATGGCAGGAGAATAGCCATTATGACCATATCATTGCTCACTTTTAATATAGTATCAATACACAAGCTGTTTCTTACAATTTGAATAAACTAGAAAAGGTAATCATCACAATTAAAAAAAAAAAATAAAGCTGTAGTGGCACAGTCATTTTCACCGAAATCTTACAGTTCCAGGCATTTCGATTTGATTTTGGGCTCAGTATAGCAAATGCATATTCTGTCTGTGTCTTTTAAAATTTTGAAGTTACTCCATTTTCTTCACACTGAGCTGGCTCACTACCAGTAAGTGCAATGAGGTAAATGTGTGTGCCGTGTGATGGACTGGTATCTTGTTGAAGGCTGTTTATTGCATTGCTCCCAGTGCTAATGAAATATGTTCCAGCTTCTTACAACCCTGTAAATGAGCCAAGAAAAGAGATGGATGATTCCTATTCGTTTCATGTTTTATTTTTGTTTTGTGATCACCTCATATGCTGTATGAATAAAAGCATTATCTGAATGAATGATTCTAAATCTAAGAGTTTCAATCTAATGTATCTCCTTCAGTTCTCATTAAACAGAGAGTGCTAGCGACAATTATCAATGTATACATATACTGGGTTGGGTTGGCTCTCCACATTGACAACATTTATGACCCTGTTCATGGGGATTAAAAACACATCCTTCCAATTTCCCATACTATATGTAACATTCAGACTAACCTCCTGGTTAATCTCGATTTCCTTTGATTGGATAGCATGATAGAATGAAGATCATTTGTGTTTTGCAAGATTGCAAAATTAAGTTATTATTTCTTTATAATGAAAAGAAAAGATTAAACTCTATTTTTAATACATTTCCATAAATCTTTCCTGTTGTCTCATCAGCCATTTCAATATGAGCAAATGTGTCTTTAACGATTCACATCTATTGTCTCACATTGGCATTTCCCTTTTTATTATAATCCATGTGCATGCACTTTCATTATTATTCATATTCTTCAGGATCCAACTTCCTATAAAAAAATGTTGCTGTTTCAACTCTTTATAAGCTGGCTTAGTGTTATGAATATTCTTATTAATGATTGGTTTATTTTCACTAACTAAAAATCTGTTGGTGAATATTTTTCAGCTGCTGTTTGTGCAAACACTTAATCCTGTTCATTGCCATTGTGCACTCTATAGTGAATAGATTGTGCCCAGCACAGAATCATCTACAGCCATCAATTTTTTGTGTTCATAAGAATTATTTATGAATGCTTTGAAATCACTTTTTTGTCTGGCACCCCCTGACTCAACAGTGCAAGAAAAACCCTGCATATGATATATCATTCAACCCATCTTGATGTCTAGTTATGCATACCATTGAACTTTCAGGGGTTCCCCATATTTTTGGCACTTTAGACCCAAAAACCCACATTTTTAGGTCATTTTTGGACCATTGTTTGTGCAGGGAATTATGTCCTTATGATAAAGAGTAAACTAATAGGTGTCTTCAGCACAAATGAAAAACTTGAAGTCATACATGCCACATCAACTGACCACCAAGGTTCACCTGCTACTGGATACAAAGGGGTCAAAGTTACTGTTTTTTTATAAAATTTTGAAAAATAGGGATCAGTAATAAATCCAAGCAGAGTGTTATTTCTAGTTTACTGATTGCAAAATGATATTTTTGATATTTGATTCTTTATTGGTTGTTTTTGCCCTCTATAAGCCACTCACAAAAAGTAAAACTGACCAATTTCAAACATAAGCATTGTGGGTATCATTTTAGATTATTTCATAGTCAGCAATTACGAATATGGTGTCACTTTTTATTATTTTCTACTACAATCAAGGATCTTTGCACTTTAAACATTTAAATTGTAGCACACATTTTATTATTATAAATTGCTGATGTATCTCTTGTTTTTTATGCACTTCTACCTCATGAAATAAATCATTACATTTCCTATAAGCACCTCAAATTAAGGCAGCTTACACTAATTCTGACTTTTTCTTCCTTTTTTCACATGAAATCGAAAGATCCACCATAAATTTTATTCTGGAGAAATTAATGCCCACAGTGTGACTGTTGCCCATTTTATAACTTATACATGATGCCAAGCAGCATAGAACATTTATTAGTATGTGTTCAGAAAAGTGAACTGTGCATGCTGCCTATACTAAAACTCACTCCAGACACCGTGTGTTTTTAGGCTTAACAAAAACAAAAATGATCACAAGCAATCTTGGGTGACATGATGGTGTTCTGCATAGCGCCGCTGTTTCACAGTTGCTTGGCTTGAATCTCACAACCATGTTTCCTTTGTGTCTGTATGGGTTTCCTCCAACATTCACAAAATCATGAAGGTAAAAATTTGACTAGCAACTCCAAATTGAACTGAGCGTGAGTGTGTAGTGTGGATGTGAGAATAAAACTAGCAGTGGATCTGTGTCCTCGCCTGGGCTGTTGTAGGCTTTTCACTCAGTGCTGCTAGGACAAGCTCTGTCGCACCAGTCCTCTGCAATCATTCTCTGAATTAAGTAGATTTGATAATGATATCCAGTCTAAAGCTTTGCAGCCTAAACCTGGTTTTTGAACTTTAGAAACACATTCAAACTCTTAAAAATAATAGTTATTTAATGTCACTTCATGCTTCTTTACTTGGTTGTCTGGTTCCTCATAGAAACATTCCTTGACCATGCACCATTTCATTCTGGGAATGTGATGTTGGTTCATTATACTTTGATGAATTTGTTAACATGAAAAAAATAGAATATTTAATCTATGGCGGTCTACCCAGTAGAAAACTAACAGATTAAGAAAACCTAGACTTAGCCTGCGTTACCTTATGCTGCAAGAGTCCTTTTAAAATCATGACCCATTGGTATTTCACAAATCTGTTAAAATGTATTCATGTTTATTTACTGCACTGAACCTGTTGTGGATCAAAATAAACAAAAGGTTCTTTCTTAAACCTTCATGTGGATAAGCCTTTTGGGCACCAAAGATTGCTCCCCAATGGCATCATTCAGAACCAGTCTGGCACATTTATTTCAAAGCGTGCAGGTGGATCAGCCAGTGGAAGTGCACACCACACATCAATTAACTGAATGTGCGCAGTGTTCGTGTCATAGTGAGCCATAGCTTATCTTAGATGCTTAGATGTAGTGGGCACTCGTGGTAATCGGATGTTTTATACACTTATTACATAGACAAAAATTTATATTACTTCATACTAAAAGGTCCGTTTCACTGCATGCTGATACTTAAAACAAATTTGAACTGAAATGAGCAGATTCAGAAAATAGAGAGGTTTCAGCGTACATAAGAAAATGTAATATTATTAAATGTTACCCCGTATTTGTGGCTACACACTTAGGAACAGAAATCAATGCCTTGAGCGGCTCCTGCAATTTAAACAAGCCAAGAACTCAATCCTGGGAAAGCCACGCATGTCTGTAGCAAATGGAAACGCTTTGATAATGTGCACGTGACATATTTAAAGGGTATTAGCGCCAAATGAGGCTGGATCACTTCGAAAAGCAAATTAGCCTCGTCCTCCTGAAAAACTGTCAATGACCACTTACATTGCCGTAATGAGGTAGGGCGGATGAATCGGCGCTTTGTCAGATTACACTGCACTTTCATACACTTCTCAGGCTTCCTGTACAAGCGCAATCTGACGCTTTCCCTTCTCCCCTCCCCACTTGCACAATACAGTACTCACTTCCCCGAAATGATCGGAGGTGGAAAGATACCACACTGAAGGAAATGGACAGTAAGAAAATTACTTCTGAAAGCCCTTCAGAGTAACACCTTGGAACCTGAAAGCCGACGTTCTAAAGAGACGCTACTGTTTTTGATGCACCAGAAGTACGGTCCATTAAGTATTCTCGATATCCACAACCGGTGAATCAAAACCGATAGAAAAGTTGTCGTCGAGCAGTGATTGAATTAATGGACTTGCATATCAGTTTATCTTCGCTGTTGTGGAAATGTTGGGCCACGTCTCATAGTGCCGTCGGAGTTGGACTGTGTACCTCTGCCTCGCTCCACCGAACCGGTGCGGGGCCGGGGAGATGAGGAACTGGACCTGCTCTCTTCTGTTCACCTTGTTATTGGTGAGTGGCAACTATTGAATGAATGAATGATTTAAAAGCGACATTTGCGATATGCGATATCTGTCCTGTGTAGTTACGAAGCGGTCAGATTGGTACACTTTGAACAAGTCGCACAAAGCGCAAATTGTTTAGTCGAAGAACGTGAGTACAGTCCTAATACGGAAGCCGCAGTTTCCCAGAAAGAGATTTAACCATGCTTGGCATTCGGGAAGTCAAAGATTTGTACAAAACCTATTCGATTTTTAGATTGACACGAGCTGATTTGTTTTGAACGCTGTTTTCTGGTGTCTAACTCCATTAGACCGGTGTAAAGAGTATGTTTCTGTACACTGCTGGTACTGCTTATGTGTTGATTTTTCACCTCTTCTTTTTCGCCCAAAACGCGAAAAAGTTAAACACCTTATTAATTTATGCAAAGCCGTCTTGGAATGTACACCACCCTTAGAAGTCCGTAGACTTAGCTGGAACACAGACAGTCTCAGTCTGAGGTGAGTCACAGAAGGGATTTTGATGCGCCCAGGTGGTAAAATGAATTTTGTACTTTATAACACCAAAATTGCATAGTATTTTCAAGTGCCTGCTAATATTAAAGTAATAATAATGGAATCATTTGTAGCTGTAGATCAACCACCCTACCCTTTAAGCCCTATTAGTATATACATTATTGAAAATAATGGCAATTGAATGGCACTTTATGGTTCTTTACTGGGTTGTGTGGTTCTTCACAGAACCATTCATGACCAAGTACCATTTCATTCTGGGACAGGTTCTTTTCAAATGAAATTGGTTCTTTGTGATTTGAAGAATTTCCTAATGTGTAGAAAAAAAACCTGAAATATTTCATGTATGATAGGTTGCAGGACACTAATAAATTAAGGTAACTTGGATTTAACTCTTGTTACTGGATGTGAGCAGCAAGAGTCCTTTTAAAATCAGGACCCATTAGCATTTCACAAATCTGTCATCATCTATTCATAGTTATTCACTGTATGGAGCCTGTTTCAGGTCTAAACAGATAAAGGTTCTTTCTGGAACTTTCATGTGGATGTGTCTTTTGGGAACCAAAAATGATTCCCCCATGGCATCACTCTGATTAACAACTCTGGCACCATTAGGTTTAAGAGTGTGTACCTGAAATACCAGTACATGAGCAGCCAAAGCTTCTGGTCAATTTGGACCCAGTAACACCCTTCAGTTTCCAGCCCATAACGTGTTTTGTGGAAATCCCTAAATTCACGTATACAAATTTTCACATGTGCCTTTTTGATCACAAAATTTTATGAAAGTAAACCAAGGCACTGTGTTCTGTTCATTTTAAATCCACATTTTTCATCTGCTTATTACATTTTTGTTTATGCATGCTGTGATTTTCTTGTTAGAACCCAAAGGTATATAGCTAATTTGCTTGCTGTGCCAGAGTATTCTTTCCTGTGGTGTGGTGCCCTGTCTGGGCCAGGTTTCTGACTTGAGTCCTGCTGGTTCCTCAGCAATCGTAATTAGATTTATTGGTGGTGGAAGTTTTTTAAATGGATAAATCTAATGTGGAGCAGAAAATCAAAGCTAATTGTTATCATACAGGACAGCTAAGGAGTTAAGTTAAGTGAGAGTTTTAGTGAAGCTAGAACATTGTGCCTGAAAGTGTAAGGGACATCTCTTGGAACAGCAGATGGCTGCAATGCCAAGTTCATGTACTCCTCTGCTGTTTGGCAAGCATAGCACTAATTAAAATTAAAGACTTACAAGGAAGTCAAGAGGAAAGGGAAAACTTTGGCAGCAACTGCATAACCTCTAGTGAATGACCTTGATTAGTTAGAGAATCCAGTCACAGGGAGTTTATTTTAGGTCTTCTAAGAGTTTTATTACAGAACTAACCTGCAGTATATCAAGAAACGAGAATACTAATTGAGAGTCAAGTCCTTGTCTTATTTCCATCTGTTAGAATTCTCTTATTACAGTGAAATAATTAACTTCAATCACTTCTCCACAGCAAATTCTAGACATGGCATCCCACTCCTACTTTCTGTGCCCCCACCTCACGCCCTGTTTGTTGTCAGAATGCAGAGTTAATGCAGCATTCTTCTCTGAGTCACTGCCACTGTTGTCATTGGCAGCAGCTGTTACCTACAATTCCATGATCCTGAAAGTTGGGCTGTAGAGGTAGTCTGCAGGATTGCTCAATGGCATCATGTAAATGTAATGCTTTTTGAGCTCACTTATAATTTCCTAGTTGTTACCACTGGATCTGCAGTATTAGTAAGATAATGTCAGAGCTGGGATTTTACATTTCCATTTGGTGATTTTAATTTTAAAGTAAAATCTTTGGTGAATAAAATGAAGTATACATATACACCATATTCTGCATAAGCTGTTAGAAAAGAACAGTTCCATTGAAAATGTTTCAGAAGTTTAATAACGGTTATGTCTGAGTTGGTATTGTCTGCAGGACAGAAGGATTTTTAAGGAGCCTCCTTTTATAAACTGGTCTTCTCATAGTGTTTGCATATATCACTCAAAGTGGAGATTCTGAAACTGATCATGCACTGTACACTAATTTTACTTTTATAATGCACCTTACACCAAATTAATTCCAGTGAGTATTGCATTGATAAAAGCATGCAACAAATACTTTTTTCTTCCAGGAATTTTAAATATATGCACAGATAGAAATGTATTTCTTTATGATTTTGTTTTTTAGCTTTTTGAGAATCTGCTTCAGATGACTTGTACATCTGTTGTAGTGTTGTCTTGTTATGCTTAATGTCATTTGCTGTAACATGGAATAGTTTCAGTCAAGATTTGTGACATCTGTTTGTCCTACACTCTATTGAATATTGTTTCATTATGTGGAAGGGATTACACCACACATTTAAATGTAATATTTCATTTTCTCTCTCTGCTAGTTTAACAGCCATTTTCCAGGTTCATTAAGGTTGTCCAGATGATCCCCAAATTTTAGGGGAACTGGAACATCCAGTTTCACAGTTAAATGCCTTTCATGATGTCAACCTCCTTTAGTCACCATTTTTGATGCACAAACGGGTCAAGGACATTATTTTAACTCCTTGTTGCAGGGATTAAATAAAACTACTTCCTAGTGGTGGTTAAACATCGTGTGGCAATTACAATGGTAAAATGTTATAAAATTATTTTTAAAAAGACCTAATAATGGAACACTGCTGCAGTTATATTTGAAGTTTAAGGATAATTTACTTTTGAAATTGGTCTTAAAGTAGATGTCAGTGATAAATTTTGTGAAGTTCACCACTGACATTAATTTTGGAAATATAGCTAATACAGAGAAGGCAGTAAAACCAATTCAAAAAGACCTGGATATTTTGCAGAACTCGGCAAACACTTGGAAGTGTAGTTTGATGTAGAAACGTATGAAATGGTACATGCAAGTAAAAGAGCCATTCAAATATAAATACAAGATGGGTAACACTATCTTAACCGGAAGCAAACTCTGAAAATGATTTGGGGGTTTACATGGATGAACACCTTCTCATTGTCTAGGTGATGGACAGAAGTACACTACTTTTAAAGAGTAAATAAAATATTTGAATATATTGTGAGAACTGTTGAGCATAAATCAAGGGACGTTAAGCTCAGCCTTTTTAATGTGCTAGTGAGACTTTACCTTGAGTACTGTGCCTGGGACATACTCCTGACACCCACCTGTTCTCTTGACTCCCTGGTAGTTCAAAACCAAGCTGGATTGGTGGAGAGTGTGAGATACATTAAGGTTCAATTTGCCCAAAAGTGCAAGTTCATATTTATTTTAATCAAATAGAATCTAAAGTTCCCGTGACAGTGTATTTAGGCTATAGCGGGTTGGATAATGGATGAATAGTATCCAAAGTGCAGTTGTTAATTATTCAATAAATAGATGTTCTTAAAAACAGTGAATTAAAAAAGGAAATGTTATAAATAGTTAAAATCAGTTCAAATGCATCAGCAGTATCTCTTTAAACACCCTGTTTGTTTCTCTCGCCCACCAATGAAGCATACCTTCACATTCAGTCCATAAGGTGTGTCCAAATCGCTAGATCCATCATCTTCGTGGTGAACACTACTAGAGATAAATTGCTCACCCCGCTTACTCCATCCTCGTGCAGCACCTCCACTGGCCACACAAACTGCAGTTCCTTCACTGGCAAACTCGCATGTCTCTCTTGCTCTGCATCAGCAGTCCTGATGCCCTTCACCCTGAACTTGGTCACCCCTCCTGCTCCTTCAGTGGCTCTGGCATTCTGTACCCACAGAGTCTAATCTGGATTCCGCCATTTCTTCTGCCTCCGCTATCCTGTCGTAGGTTCGATACTTCACTGCAACAAAGGAAATTCGTACTACCCGTCTACACATCTCTCTGTCAACTGATGTTAAAAACTGACTCTCCCATCCTTTGTGATGCAGGTGTTGCTTCTAAACAACTCCTTGTGCAACCAGCGAGGTGCCACTATGCTGATTATTCAGTTGTATGTGCCAGTTATTTAGCTGATCTCTCTATCAGCCACACTACCTGTACCTGTCTTTCCACACACAATGCCACTACACACAGAGCTGCACTGTATTTTAAATCTGCATCTGCTACTTTTTAAAACGGCCCCATGACAAAGTGTGAGCAGATTTGGTGACCACTACTACAATTGCATGGTAGCACTAGATCTTCTGCAGATGACAGCTACCAAATGCAACCCAGGACCACTAGGTATATCCTACTCTGAAACCACTTTAGTCTTGAGCAGAAGAGGATGAGTGGGGACCTAATCTAGATCTTTAAAATTCTCAAAGGCATCGATATAGTTGACCTATCAGACTTCCTTTAATTAAATGTTGAATTACATACTACTGAACATCAGTGGAAATTAGGGGAAAGCATATTTAAGACCGAGACCAGTTAACTACTGCATTGCAAAAAGAGCTCTGGGGGCCACAGTCAAACTACCAAAGTTATGCAGCTGTAGCAGAGACCTTAACAACTTTTAAAAAGTGTCTGGATGAGATACTAGGACAACGTGCCTATTTTCAAACTTCATGGACTGAACTGTCTTCTCTCATTTGTCTCACTCCTTATTTTCTTATGTTTTATTTTAAACAAGTGTTAAACTCATAATATTGTTTATATTGTAAAATGCAACTAAAAGTACCAGGACAAATTTGAGCTAAAATTCCATATTTCCAGGTCACTTTTTATTGCCTTGTAAACCAATTTAAGTTTCAGAGTATTCGCCTGCCTTCTGATTTTTGTGAATGATTTTATGGTATCAATGAACTTTATAAAAATGAACTTTATAAAAATCTTTATTCAAACTTCTCATGATATAATTTAAAAGATTGTCAGAAACACAAATCTTTCAACCTCTATTTTTCCAGTGTGAAAAATAATCACTGTCATCAAGGATGTCACAAATAATTCATTTTTGAACTTTCAGGTTTCCGTCACCTTGGATATACAGTATGCTGGGTTCATTACTTCATTGTTTATGACAGTTATCAGTTTTCTTTAGTTCTCATATACTTAGGCGTTGAGAGATACATCATATCCTGACAGCACAGGGTACAAAAAGAAGTCATCTATTGATTGCCAGCTTAGTTCTTTGCAAGGCGCACTACCATGCACAGACCCATGCTAACAGTCACCAGGCCAATTTAGAATTGCTAAATAAACCAACATGTAAGTCTTTGAGATGTGGAAGAACATCCATGCAGACCCAAACAAACTATTGCTGGATCATGAATCACAGTGAGGCAGCAGAATGCACATAATGCTGGTAACAATTTGGAAACTGTCACTCATCATTGACAATTGGAACAATTTCCAATTTATCACTTAGATCATCCTTGGGAATTTTGAACAGATGAGCGACAACCAAGAACTGCATTTCAGAATAACATCATGCTCATTCTTTGTCTGGGGATGCTTAGTTTCTTTGGAAATATACAATTGTACTAGACAAAAATATGTAAAGATTTATAAATCCTGAAAAGGGGTTTAAAAAAGAACACATATTTGGAATCTGTGAAACTCCTGAATAGCTGAAGCCTTCAAATTGTGTGGTTTTGTTTTTTTTTATATACATACATGATGGACACATTTTTTTCATGATCAGAATACAGTAAGATTGTTTACTTATTTACTTATTGATAAATGTGCAGGCACATTAAGTGACTTCTTTAGAGCCACAATATGTGCCAGTGGCAGACATTCAGTTTTGCAGTTTAAAATCCAATATTTTAGATGCTGTACATGACACTTAAGAGAGGGATGACTAGATTCAAAATACACTACCAAAATTTAAAGTAACAGAATAAGAAACCACTACATTTTACTTTCACTCCAAGTATTTCACTCAGAATATTTAGATTCTGGCTCTAAATGCTTTTTGGAAAAAGAAAAGGAAAGACCTTAAACTTCTACTGTGGATTATTCCCAACCAAGTCCCAGAATCACTTTGAAGGTCAGGAGTGTTCAGTGCCACCATTTTAGAATTTTCTTTTTGTTTTCCCTGATGTCTCTTTATCATCAAACAAAAAGCCAACTGTTAAAGCAGCTTCCAGATTGCCTGCTTTCATTAATGAAGAACAGCAGCAAATCTCTTCTGGTACCTGTTGCCCTGCAGGAATGGTAGTGTCGTCTTCCCTTTCTTACATGGCTTCATTCTCTTAAAGAGTTGGGAAACCTTAGCATGTTTTGAGTTAGTTGATCTTTTGAGGTAGCTGATCTGTGGCATACAGGGCAAGTGTTAGCAGCTTCCTGGACTGTCACCCTCTCTGACTTATCCGGACATTCCTGAAGAATATTCTTGAAAGGCATTTAGAGTTTCATTGTACATTTCAGTGTAGTTTCCTTGTTAACACTTTAGTTTAGGTACTGCAAAAATGCCTCTTTTATTCACATACTCTTATGTAACAAGGCCTTAACAAAGGCTTCTTCTGGTCGTCAAAATGCTTATAAAACATCAGCAGATAGTTCATTCATCTCTGCACAGTGTGGCATATTGACATGGTGGTAAAATTTCTCGTTATTATGAAGAATTCACAGGTCTTATATCCAATATGTAATATCAAGAGAAACGTGTTTCAGCTAAGCCACCTCACACCCCTCCAAAGTGAGTTTTGTTAGTAGGTCACATTGCAGGGGCAATTTACTGATGCCTTGTAAGTGTTATGAAAATTAGAAGAAGTGTTTATTAAGGTCTTGTTACACAATAGAAAATGTAATAGATGCATTTTTGTAGAACCTAAAGTTTTACCATTTCCTTATTTTGTCTTGGGGAGTCCCATTTTGGAACTTTGATATTTTGGTGTCAGCCTTGCCATCTGGACCACTTTTTACAGTTTTATGTGGGTACTATAGAATATAAATTGATTTAACTTTCAACACTGCTATCAGCCAAGCCATTGTGAGATAAGAGCTAAGAGTATTGCACATGACTGATTAACTTGGCAGATGTAAATGGGCAGACATACTGTCCACACTAGCGGTTTCACATGATTTATGAAAGTAACTCCATCTCCACTAAAATGATGAATATTGCACATGACTTGGACATTCACTTATACTGGCCAAGCACATATCATTGGAAACAGGGAGTTGAAGTGTCCTCCATGCTAGACATTCATTTACACCTTGCATATACACAAAGTTAACAGCAATGGTGAATACAAAAACAATGTTTTGTTTGTTTGGACTGAGGTTAAGGTGAAATTGTTATTGAGAGTAACAAATGAGAATAAGTGATTAAAGCAGCTGAGAAATTTATCATTTGTAATGAACTGGACCCAATAAGGTTTAATAAGCACAAACCAATTAGAGTGCAATTAGAGTCTGTTTGAAAGCTCTACATTTTCATTGCAACAGCAAGCCACCATTTTCAAAAACATTGTCTGCCAAATCGTTATCAGTTCTTGAAAGAGTTTTCAGATGTCTCGAATTTTGTGGGTTAAAAATGCTGGGGTAGTTTTGACAAAAGATGAAAACCGAGACTAATGCCTACATTTTTAAATAACAATGTAGTTGTGAGAACATACTCATAGTATTTATAAAACACTGTTGGAAGTCATGCACATGGTTGTGTGATTCATATATTCAGAAGTCTTATTTCTTGATATTCCTCAAATATTCAAGAAATACTGTCATAGTGAATGTTAAAAGTTAAGAATATGTTGTTAGATTGTGTCTGGGTGAAGTTATGCAACTGCTTCTCCTGAACTGTATGCGTCTTTTCAAAAATATATCTGCAAATGACAAAATGATGACATAATCTGATACTTTGGCCCAGAATGTTGAGTATACTACTGAACAGTTAAGTTAGCCCAACACAATACTAAATAAAACAGTTTAGTAATGAAAAGATAAGATCTCATTTACACTGAGAAAAAGAATCGGTAGGAATGCTTGGAGATTCATCATGCTTAGAATATTGTGGACAAAATACAGCCCTAGCTACTGCTTTAAATTTTGTTGGAGATAAACCAGGCAAACATTTTCAAACAGTTTCTCAAAAATATATATTTTTGTCAGTTTGATATTTGAACCCTTATCAGGCCTGGATAAGTGCTGTTCCAGTCTGAATAACATTAAAGTATCATTAAATCGTATTTAGAAGTAAGCAAATCAAAGCATTGACGCTGGAGTGATACTAGGTGAGGAAACCTTACATGCTTGACATGCATTCTTGGTCACCGTTGGGTCATCAACAGGTTACATACTGAAGGCCATATTCTGGAGATTATATCTTTGTTCAGGCAGGAAACTAGTAGCAAAGTGCTATATACAGTACTGTACACGTTAAACTATAAATATCTCTACATAAGGAATCACAAGTACCTATTGGGAATAACTTGATTAAAAACACCCTTGTTATATTTATTGAATTCATTTTCTACATGCTGAGTTGCTGTGTCAATAGAATCAGCTACATTTTTGGAAGCTTTAAGGAAAATCTTGTTATAGGCTGTTCATTTTCATGGGAAATAAAACTGCTTATTTTATTAGTTAAGTAGATGTACTGTTAAGAAGTAGAGGAAGACAAAAACTTTAAGAAAAGTGTGTTTTTTAAATTGACATTATAAAAATGAACAACATTCGAGTTTATGAGTGTGTATATTTTGTGCTATTGCCTCCAATAATATAATGTCTTTTTATAACCCACTTAGTCCTGAAGAAAGTTGCAAGGGGTTCCAGAGTCTATCCCAGCTAGCACAGAGCTCAAGGCAGGAACAAACTCTGGACTGACGTGACAATAATAATAATAATATAATGTAATAATAATAATAAATGGTTTTAGTTTTATTGCAGGGGTCATTCAAAGTTTATACATTTTCATTACCCTTTCTATGTCAGCTTAAGTGACATTCTCAGCATTTTTATTTTTCTGATAATTAATTAGCTGTTTTACCATCAGTAAATGCTTTTCTGTCGTATTTGGTCTTGATCAGCACTTCTCAAAATGTCTGACTGGAGACTCTTCTTTAGTATTTCTGTTTCTTAAGATTTGTGACAAATTACTGTGCCATTATTTATACATTCTAAAAAACGTATTGTAACATTTTAATGTGTAAATACCAGAAAGATCCGGAACCTACCAGTAATCAGTAACATTACAGTGAAAAACAAGGAAGGAAGTTGCAGTGTCTTGTGGAGACAATTTTGGGAAGAGAAGTAGTGTTGGTTATTGACTTCTAATTTCGAAATCTCCTGTCTGGTCAGTTGAAGAATATACAATGGTGTGCCTCAAAAGCCTTGAAGATTTTAAGATGAGAACTGAGTGATTTTCATATATAATGGACTTGCATAAAGAAAAACACAGTATCTCTCTTTTAAAATTTGGAAAGCCTGTTTGTATGTGGGAATATTGTTTTTAAGATAAATGAGGGTCGTGGCGGTTGCTGCATATGCAGATCGTAAGCTGAAAGGCAGCCAGTACTCTTGGTTTCATTATATATCGGAGAGAAGTAAAAATGCAGTAGATTTGTGCCAAACTCAAGATCTGATTTTTAAAATGTAATACAAAATATCCATTATATGACTTATATAATTGTATGTATTTAGAACATTAGAACAGGCCATTCAGTCCAACAAAGCTTGCTAGTCCCATTCACTTATTTAGGGTTGAAGTTGGATATTTCACTATAAAACATATTAAATAGATAATGTAGGTAGCATACAAATAGAAACAAAGCCTTACAATCTCACGAAAAACAAGTTATCTGCAAACATGATTCTGTCCACTGATTTATTCCTGTACTAGACATTAAGCCCGTTACAATAACAGGCTCTAGAACAGTAGTGCATAAACATTAGTAGTAACAGTCTATATTAAATGGCAAGGGACCTTGACCTCATTCTGTTTCTTGTCTTAATTTTTTTTTTTGTCAAAAATATTTTTGCGAGAAGCCTAAAGTAAAATAATAATAAAGATATAATAGAAATGTATATGACAGTACAGTACGTATAATTAACATTGCCTTAGTGTAAAACTTTGTAACCATCTGTAAGACACAATATCTGAAGATATTTAGGTAAAATTTTCTATTTTTTTACCTCATGAAATTTTTCTATACAATCTCATTATAGACAACATTTCTTGTAAATATTCTGTCTAAGTTTGGCAACAGTTTGCCTTGTTCAGTACCATCTACAACCTTGACAACAACATCTGAAAAATTTCTAACTCTTGATAATACAACATATAACTGACCGTGGCTGAATACTGGTTCTGGCAAGTAAATGCCAACTTTTCTAAGGTTTGCTCTTCTGAGTCTTTCTCTTTTAGCGTTTTTCGGACGGTCATTTTCTTTTTCTTCAATCGATCTATTTGCTCATATTTTTCTTTGTCTTTCAGCCTTTCTTTTGTTGATGTTTACTTGTTGAGCTAACCGTTCTTCCAGGAGATGTTGCTTATATAGGATTTGATTGTCTGTGTCTTTTGTCCAACTTGACGTGTCCTGTATTTGGGTGGCATGTTGTTAGTAGATACGTCTGTAATATTTTCTCCTACAGTAATACTGGCTTGTATGTGGCTGTAATATACATCACTGTATTGTGTGTCTTTAATTTTCTCTCGCAGTAATACTGGTTTGTATTTCCGTAAAATGCCTGTCATTTTCTCTGACAATAAAACTGGCTTTGATGTCCGTAATATAACTTTAATTTTCTGTCACAACAGTGGGCAATCAGAAGTGTTTCCAGCAACTGATGTAATGTGTGGCGTGCTGCTTATAATCGTGCCTGTGGCATCTCCCCAGCGAGTACTTTGCAGTTCCCCAGCAAGTATTTTAATCTGTGGGGGCATGCAGCTGATTATTTTATGTGTGGCGTCTCCCCAGCAACGGATTTTATGTGCGCGGCAGCGACTGCCCAATCAGCACTCTCCCCAGCAATGGTGTCCTTTATATCTTATCATGCGCAGCCGTGGCAAGGCCATTCACTGTGTGCCCAGCTTCCAGTGTGTGTGCGTCCACGGTGCTGAGCGCATGGGCGGGGCATGGCCCGAGCATGCGCACTTCACCAGAAATCACACATATACGGACACCTGGACGCACACAAGGGTTTTATTAAAGAGGATTCTTCTGTTCAGGGCTGTGAGGAGTTAAAGCATATCCTCGTGGCAATGAATGTACTCTAGCCAGAACTGTTATGTAATTTTGTTCTTTATCTGGCATTGAGTTCTTCCAGTTCACTTTTCAAGCAATATGCACATCAGGAAATATTTACCATTAAAGGGCATAAGCAGTTTTGACCAGAAGTAACATTATTTTAAAGTATCCAGAATCATTTCTCCCTTCACTGATTTTTTTTATTTTTTTTTTTGTCAGTGTTCCCTCTGTGTTGATGGGTTTGGTGTGAAGAGTAATTCAAATGAAAACAGATTAAAGTAGTAATTACACTGTTTAAATAAGAAGCCATGACTTTTCAAATGGACAAGACAAATTAGTGTGATTAATTTAAAGAGTAATTCATTGCAAAATTGTGTATTTTATACATAGAATAGAAATCAAATTGCTGCTGGAGGAGTGTGTAAAGGTGGGCAGAATTGTCAGAATCTACTCCCAGTGTAGGATTTTACTTTTCAGGGTTTAGCTCCAGATTTGCAAGCCACCCATTTGGCAAAATATATATAAATAAAGGAAAAACCACTCACTAAATACCCTTTTCAGATACTCCATGAACTGCCTGTTAACATTTATAAGTTTGATGTGTTAAAATAATTCCCGAGAGAAATAATGCATACAACTCTAAACGTTAGAGACTCATCAGAATTAAAACTTCAAAAAAATGATTCTGCAGTCAACATAAAACTCCAAGATAAATTACAGAAAGTTTTGCCCCTTGTGTTTTTATACTGTATTTATTTAAATTCTAAACATAGGAGCATAAATTCTATTAACACACATTTTGCTGATTAAATATACTCCTCCGTCCATGTATCCGTTTTCTGGTGCCACTTTTTCCCATAGACAGGATAGCTGAAGTTTCATTTGGCAGCAGTAACCCCTGCAAACGATTCAGTTTTACCGGAAAAATCCAAAAAGTCTGCCAAGTAAGACTTCTGTTTAGCATAGTGGGTAATAGTGTCTCGGAGGAACTGTAGAACAGAAAGTATATTAAATCATTTTAGAGTGAAGAAATTTCACTAATGCTACTTGAAACCAGATGTTTAGTAAATGAGAAGTGACAGTCAAAGTCCATTTTGTAGGCTTGGTTTTTATTTTTGGCTTTGACTTTTTATTATTTTAGTTCAAGAGAGTGAATAAATAGCCAATGAACTATTAATGAATTATGTGCTGACAGTATTCAAGGAAAAGAAAGATGATTACATGATGCTATCAAAGACAATCCTGTTAACACTAAATGACACATTTTACACTCCTGTTACTTAATTTTACCATATACAACTTTTGCTTGTTGTTATAAAAAGTAATGTATAAAGGAAAGATTGTTCATTTTTTTAAAAGTGGGCATCTTTTTAATAAAAAAACTGACCAACATAGCAACCAAAAAATGGAAATCATGACTAACTTGGACACATTTTCTGTGTATGTTTATTAAACAAAATGTAATTCTCATTAGCACTGCAAATATAGTAATAAGGTAAGACAAGAACCTTTTAAAAATGGCAAGCATTATCACCACACTGTGCTACAGTTCCAGCTACTAGGGCAATAAAAACAAGGGTCAAGCAGCTATGATTTTAAGCCCAGGGAAGATGGGGCAAGTTAGAGTGTTCTTATATTCATTTTGCTTTTCACAGTTTTTAAGTTCCCAGACAGTTCAAGTACTGTATTTGTCATAAACATGTGCTTGTAGCATGGTATGAGTTTTTAAACAGCAGCTCTGGCAAGCAAGAAAGGAACTTTGTATTTCTGGCTAAACAAGTTTGCTCATCTAATGCAACTGAATGTTCAAATTCAATGTGTATGTCTGCATTGTTTGTCATTATTTTACAATGACAGTGTAAAGCCTAAGCAGACAGTATGTCCACTTTGTCAAAAGAGGAAAACAATGTTTACAAGTCTAAGCAGACAATACAGCCCAGACCTACAAGAACCAACACTCTTTGCTAGTTTTATCTTTAAAAGGTTTAAGGCAGATAGCGCTCTCACCATTTTTCTTTATCCCCAAATAGCTTAGCAGGAACAGTAATTCAGTGCTTCTTATGATTTCCCAATTCTTAGTAAGAGAATAATTCCAAGATGGACTTCCACTTGATATTTTATTATACCAATTGAAAACATTTCCCATGAAAAAGCTCTGTCTCATTACCAAATTTACTTGTGCTGCCTGTCATTATCCAGCTGCCTTAAACTGTTATGGTACAGGTGCTCCACTTAAGATCATCATAACCTTTGACGCTTTTGCTATTGATAGTGTTGAGCGTTGCTCTTGTTTTTATTTATTTATTTTTTCAAATGATGCAAATTTTGTTAGAAATTTGACGCATCAGGTACAGTCAGAAATGTGCAGCGAAGAGAGTAAAAAGCAACTGCATTATTGTAAAATGTAAGTTGATATATTTTACATTGTCACTATTTCTTATTTGTTTTAATAATTACTTACCGGATATTTGACATGAACATGCAAACGTGTTAGAGCAAACATATGGCAACACATTCCATAACATTAAGCTGGCGTAGCAGGGTTACTGTACAGTATATTATCTAGACTTAACACACTGTGTCAATTCCCTTTGCCTTGTTTAAGTTTCTACTCTCCTACTGCAGCATTTATATTTGTCAATTATAGAAGTTCTAAATGGAAGTGAAAAGTTCTGCTAAATTAGTTCCTTTTAAGTCATGTAAAGTATTGCCTTAAAGTTTGGTAGCATGTGTGGCAGAAATTAAATTCCATGCTCTGTTTAAAAGGCTGTGCAATAAGCTTTTTATTGATAGCTTAAGAAGAGCATAGTTCATCACAAAGCGTTGATTAAAAGCTATTTCAAAAAAGCAGGTTACGCACAGCTGCATTATCAGTAATAAACAATTTTCTTTACAGAAGTGTTCATCTTATCTTTTTTTATTCTAGTTGAAGCAGTTCTCTCACTTCTTAAAATTGATTCTATTTCAAAAGCCTTGGGAGTTAACACAGTAAAAAAATGTTATCTTTTTTTAAAGCAGACAGATAAGTGTAATATTTTCACTATAGCAGTAATGATCCTATAAACCAATGAAACTATAATCAAGGAAGAGTTTAAGTAATGTTTTCATTATAGTTCTACAAGCAATAAATATCAATAACATAATTTCATTAGGCAGTATCAACGCAAGAAGTAAGCCTCTTACTTCATAACCTTGAAATGTCTGTGTGAGGTATGCTTAAATTATGAAAATGCACCACAAGGAAATATCCTGTCTCCATTTCTCTTCACTCTGTACATCTCCGACTATAAATATAACACCAAGTCATGTCACTTGCAGAAATTCTCAGTTGATTCTGCACTTATGGGGTTTATCGATAGGAGGGAGATGAGACAGGGTATAGGAGTGAGGGGTGGAACTTGGTTTCTTGGTGTAAAGAGCATTGTCTTCACCTTAGCATCGGCAAAACCAAGGAACTGTGTATTGACTTTCACCATACCAAAGAGCCTTTAATGCTGGTCACTGTTCAGAGAATGGATGTAGAGGTTGTGCACTCCTACAAGTATTTGGTGGTCAGCATCAATGACAGGATGGACTAGTCTCGGAACACAAATGTACTATATAAGAACAGGCAGAACAGGCTCTTCTTCTTTAGCAAACTGTGTTCCTTTAATTTGAACATCCTTCACATCTTTAGCAACTCTGTGATGGCCAGTGCAATATACTACACTATGGTGTGCTGGACTAGTAACATCAAGAAAAGCCTACCAAATTAACAAGCGAATTAATTCTGGACCCCCTGGAGGTCGTACCAATGGAGAGAATTAAAAAAAAAATAATAAGTGAATGCCATTATGAACAGCACAACACATCCCCTCTCTGACACACTGAGGACTTTCATTCAACAAATTATTCAGGAAAGGTATGTCAAGAAACACTCCTTTATACCAACTAGTAATACTTCAGATGTTTTCTTTATAGTTTTTTTTCCTTCTGTTGTGTGTTCAAACCATAGTATCTATCTATCTATAAGAACTTCTATAAAAAGCCATATTTCCCCCTAGTGACAAATATAGGGTGGTCCAGATCTAATTATGCAATTTTCATTACACTATAACTTAAGTTTATTACATAGAAAATCACCCGAAAAGTCCCGGACCATCGAGAAATGTGCAAACTGACGACATAAAGAATTGTCTTTGGGCTGAACTGGAATCGTCCCCGCATAAATCAAAGTCATCCAGACGATCTG
This sequence comes from Polypterus senegalus, assembly GCF_016835505.1. Lineage (NCBI taxonomy): Eukaryota > Metazoa > Chordata > Cladistia > Polypteriformes > Polypteridae > Polypterus > Polypterus senegalus. Next base: position 121,930,357 of record NC_053162.1, read on the forward strand.
GATCTGCATAATTAGGTCTGGACCACCCTGTAGATCTCTCTCTCTCTCTCTCTCTCTTAGTCTGACTTTTTAATTTAAATTCAAAATAAGGTGTATATACATGTTTTGGTTCCTGAATTTATTTTCATTGTTAGCACTGGCTTTTGACTCACATTACATGGCAGGTGGATTATTAATAGTATAAAGACTTAATACTAAAAGGTTATTCCTTAGAAACTGTGACAAGGTAAGACATGACACATTAAAAATATAATTTTCTAATAGAAAATTTCCACCTGGCAAATATGAAAACATTGTTTTGTGAAACATTCCTGCCAGTCAACAAGAAAAAAGAAGCAAAATTATTTTCTCACTGAGCAGGTTTTGTTATTACTCATTTCACACAAAACAAAACACAAATAGCAAAAATAGGAGTATCATTTGAGTGCCTGTCACATTACTCGCCCTGAATTCCATCAATGCCTTGATTATAGGTTTCAGTTCAATTTTATTTTATTCTGTTTCACTTCCCATTTACAAGCTGTGCTGCTTGTACCTATTGTCTTTGGTTCACTCTGATGTTCCATCCCTCTCCTGTTCAAATCATATGCTATGGAAGAACATTTAGGGCTGAAATGAGAGGGAAAAATTATAATAAATGTTAGAATGTCAATCATCATTTTTCCTATACAGTATAATTTTCAGTAGGCTGTCCCATTGCTTGTTAGTACTTCTCACCATATTGTTTTTCAGATACTTAATATAAAGTGTTGTGTTGGTTGTTGTCATGCTTATGTCTTGTTGTGAAAGACCATAGCACACAGTGTTAGCTGAAGGCACAGGAGATTGCTTCTGTACATGCACACAATTAGTTATTCAGTCACTGTATAGTACATGAGTCACCTAAACCTAAGCCTGCTCTCCTCTTCTGTCATGCCTCATTCCTCATTGCTTATTCTGTTATTTCTTTGGGTAAAAATAATCTTCTTTTAAGATTCCACTTTGATTATAAGCAATGTAAACCAATTTGTCCTTTCACTCACCATAGATCTGCCATTGTGGTTAAATGCATTATTTAAACATTAATAAATCTCTCAAAAACCTTCTTTAAATATGAAAAAACAAACTCTACACAAAAAAAAACCACTTTTTTCACATGTATTACCATCAGTCATTTTATGTACTGTATCTTGATTTTTAATGCAAATTGTGCATTAGATAAACCAGAATGAATGTATTTGCTCTCTCTCTGTTCTCTTGTAAGCGTTGCTGATTGAGCCAGAGAACATAAAAGCTACATAAAGATTTTTTTGGAATTATGCTATGAAGTGTAAAGTAAGTCATAGTAATATATGTATATATGTATGTATGTGTGTGTGTGTGTGTGTGTGTGTGTGTGTATGTATGTAGATAGTGGGATGACATCTAGCTGGGCAGAGTATGTAAGCAATCTTTAAAACCAAGTTTTATCTTACAGTCTGGTATTTTTGTTGTAGATCTGCACATTTCAAAAATAAGTAAATTGTGCCATTTTTTTTGCAGAGGATATTCCAACATGGTCAGCACACATCAAGGTAATTAGCTGAGAGTGTATCTGCATTGGGCAGATGCTTTTAGAGCCTCTTACAGCTACAGTCTAGTATAAATTTGCATCATCGTCATTTTATGGTGATTTATCATGTCATAATAAGATTTTATGATTAGAGTATTTTTACTTTTACATTCTCAGTCCAAACCGTAGTGTATTTTTATGTCACAGTCTCTTTCTTCTTCAGTCAGGAACAATTTTCTTACATCTGCACCTCTATCAGATCATAAATTTGCCTTCTCATAGGTTTACCTTTCCTCACTTCTATGTCATGCACTGGCAAAACCTCCCTACTACAAACTATTACTACTACTGTTCAGTTCTGGATCAGAAATCTGAAGAACCTGTTTTCATTAACACTGGGTCAATAGATTATTCTATTTGGCTAGCTATCAAGTGAAGAGTTTGTGACTTTGCAATACATTTTCTAGTTCTTTGGCTGTTTCAAGATGGTATAAAATTTTTGGAACAATAATTTGCCCTGATGTTGTAGACTCTGGACAAAAGTTGTAAATTACTCAGACCAGAATGTATCTACACTCTTTTCTGGAAGTTCCTATGAAAAGCTTTAATTGCCAGCAGAATTTTCAAGTGGTATTTTGACTGATCTAAACCAAATTACAAGAATATTCAATTAACACTTTTATTAAAAACTGTTCACTTTGCATTTACATGTTATTGTACTTGTATAATGTACATTGTAAATTTAGATTACAAATAAATTGCCTATTGTAACTAGGAATCTGCATTGATGATTAAAACTTAACACATCCATAATACCAGTAGTAAAAGTGATCAGAGCAGTGATTTTCTTTATTCCTTGATTGGTAATAGTTTCTTGAAAATGCAGGTCTACAGCATATTGCATCACAGGACAGTTTATAAATGAATTACCAAAATTGCTGTTTTCAGAATTACAATTTTAAAAAAGGCAATTGTCACTAATTTAAAAAATTTAAAACAATATTCCTCTTTCTTTGAAATATGCAATGGTGTATGGCATGAGGCTTCCAGATTTTCAGTTTTATTGTGTTGATGATGGATAGTTTAATCCTGGATCACTGTCCTCTGTGTGTGTTTATTTTTTTGAATACTGAATATGCAATTTGATACTAGAATATTACCACTTCCATTTGTCATTTTTTCCTTGTTCATTGTTACCTTACAGCATTTTAGCTCCACTTCAGAATCAGGACTGGATTGTCTTTTGTGTGAAGTTCACATATCATTGTCTTGTAAGTGTTTCCTTAAGGAACTTCAGTTGGAATCTATAATGAAAACATATGCTTATAGATGTCTATGAAGTAGTTTTGCAATAGGAGGAAACTGCATCTACTGAATCTCACTAGAAAAAGGGAAACTGCCCTTTAAAACCCATCTTGCCTCACAGGTGCAATCATGTAAGCACATCCTTAAGTCTCATGGTTAAAACTGCTGATTCAAACAAGTGCTGAAGAATTAAATGGCAATGCAACAGTAATATATTGTGTGTGGAGGAGCTAGGGATGGGTGGGGATGAACTGCAGTGAGGAGTGACCACATAAATGAGTGTGACAGTGTATATTTCCCATTTCTGCACATAATCAGGTCCCATTTGATTTTATGACCAACAATTTTTATGGAAAAAATGTTTCCTCTACAAATTTTAGTCAAAATAACAGATTTTTATACGCTAAACACAAATATGCATTTGTAATTTCTGTATCGTGTAGGGTTTTGAAGAGAACTGCAATTACGCATTTAACATTGTAATGTCTCCAGCAACATAGGCCTACGCCAAGATATTGCAATCTAAGCAAAATGAGAGAACACTAGAAATGTGTTGCAGGAGATTTTCGTTTGTAGTCACGGTCTAATGCTTTGCATGTCAATGTCCAACAATAGTCTCCCAGCATAGACGGACTCCACTTTCCCTGGTAGAGTTTCTCCATGTTGGGAATATCTTAGTCAAACCTTTTACCATGTTCATCACTGATGGTGCCAAAGTTGGCAAGGAAGAATTCCAAGTGGGAATGAGGCAGTCAATGCTTCACGTTCGGCATGTTGCAGAAGGCCATCAAAGTGACAATCCTTCATCAGATCTTGGATCTATGGGCCAATGTAAACACCTTCTTTTCTCTTGGCATCGCTGATATATGGAAATATTTGTTGCATGTATGCTAAGGCTTCACTTTGCTTGTTTGTGGCCTTAAAGTTTTTCATTAGCCCATGTTTAATGTGCAAAGGTGGAAGAAATATGTTCTTCAGATCAACCAGTGGGTCATATGCAACATTCTTATGCCCTTGAACCAATTTCCTGGGACATGGCCAGTCCTTCGTCATGTAATGTAAATCTCTTGCTCAGCTGTCCTACTCGCTATTAAAACAACCGTACTTGGTGTATCAAAGCTGCAGACCGAGTATTATTGCAACAACCTTCAGATTGCTGCATATATTCTAGTTGTACCTTGAGTACTGAATGTGTTTCAGTAGCAGCTGCATGTTTTCATATGTTTCCTTCATATAAATGGCAAGTCCGACAGATATGGAAGGATATTGCCATTGGGCAGCAAAAGGCCTTCAAACTTAACAATGATAAGTCAATAAACAGTCGCCATTCTGTTGGATTATTTTCACATCCGAGAGCAGAAACCAATACATTAATGTCACTGCAAAATGTCAACTTGTCTGAAGATTTTTGACAAAAAACATGTAAGAAAAAACATCATCGGAGGTTAAAGGGTTATTTGAGAGCAGAAAATGTGAAGACCCGTCACAGCAGTCTCATGCAGGACAAGCCGGCCATCTAGTGAAAAAAGACAGCATGATCTTGGGCCTCACAAAGGAGTGATTGAGTGTTGTTCCAGGTGCTGGTTCACCCCACTCAATAACTGTGTGGAGTGGGTGCAAGCTTGGTGGGGTCCTCCGCAGGGATCCATGGTATGACTGTGGGTGTGTGAAGGATGACGGGAGGAGGACTGACCTTGGACAGTCTGGCTGGAGCTGTGTGGGCAGCTAAGATGGAAGTCAGGTGATGAAGTTCGTGGCTGTTTACGTTTTCCCCGGCTAAGCAAGCAATGGGTGAGCCGGGCAAACAAAGGTGGAGTTATGCTGGACTCATCTGACTGTGCAGTAAGGACCAGATGACTCTGTGTTTTATCCTCTTCTCTTAATGGATTTACTTATTACAACTTTTTAATCTCCACTAGCATCTTCATTTTATTGGATTATTTATTGTGTATTACACACTGCACTATTGGCACTGTTTGTTGTGGACGTGGTTTATAATTAAAGCACTTTTGCACATTTCCACTGTCTCCTTGCCTTGTGTGAGTGTCTTCATCTGCCGGCTCATCTGGTCATGACTATTGATGGTGTAGGGTTCAAGAGGTTCCCAGAATGGAATTGGGAGCTGCAGCTGACCTGTAGCGTCACAAGTAGCATTAGGTCAGGTGGTACCAAATGCCTACACAGACTATTCAGTAAGGGTCAATAATATTGTAGGACCGACCCATAACAGAGATGGGGATGATGGTCAAATTAGAGGCCATTCTGTCTAATGCAGTTTTATCCTGTCCATGATGAGTTTTAGTCATCCGACATCGGATTATGCAACACTTTGTCCCAGGTGCCCTTCTTGATCCAAGCCAATTATAATTGACAGGCTGGCATTAATATAACATTTCTTTTTTTTTTGTCTTGTGCATGTAGTCTTAAATCTTATGTAATAGTATTCACCTTTTTGTTCTCACTGTTTTGCATTATGTTTTTAGAACAGGTAAATTTCCCTTTGTAGATTAATAAAGATCTATCTACTGTATTTCTTTGTGCATCTACCGTTAATACATGCCAACATTCTTCTCTGTACAATATAAGTTAATGTGAAGCATGTCACACATTCTACTTCTCCTTCCCTTAGACAAAGTTAGTTTCAAAATGAATGGAATTGTGACTGAATAATTTTCTCAAGGCTCATTACGTCACCCACTTGTACAAGGCTAATTTAGAGTCCTTGATAACATAACCTGCCTATCCTTGGGATGTCAACAGAAATCAGTGTTTTTAGGGCATACAATTATGTAGACAAAGGTGTATTTTCACACTCAGTTCAGACAGTGAGTAGAGTAATAAATCAAATTCAGGCCCCTAGATTTATGAGGCAGCAACACAAACCATTAGTAATGTCCAATATAAAAGAGGCTTATCAGGAAAAAATTAAAGAATTTCAAAGTATATAACATCTTTTTAAATGTGAAACTAGAAAGTTTCAAAATGTAATGCTGCACTGCCTTATACTAATATTCCCATGCATATTTTTTTATGAACCTGCCTTATTTCTTTACAGTGTCAGAGACTGTCCCCAATAACAATGAGGGAATGAGCCATTAACAGAACAACTGTCCATTCCTACATTCTTTCAGACTTAGTAAAAAATGACTTGCATTTTTAATGGGATAAGCTTTGGTAAAAATTGGTTTTTAAAGTTTGATCCCATGTATGTAAATCTTTGAGGAGAAAATGTATTGCTTTATTCCAGTTCAGATAACTTGTGTTTGGATTGAGACCTTCTGCCAAACTATATTTTAATAAATTGGATACCAGGACGTCAAGTTAGATGACCTTGACTAGGACTAGGTTTTGATTAGGCTATGTAAATCTCTCTTTTCTTTATTGTCAATTATTTGGATATCATCCAAAGTAAAGCTGCAAGGTTGTGGCACAGTTATAATTTATTCAACCACCATTAATTATCCTTTATTTAAACTTTTGTCGTCCTACATTTCTTTCTCTGTTTTTTTTAGACTTTTGGGTTTTCCAATTCTATCCCAAGATCAAACCTAAATGCTGAGGAACTGACTGGTGAAAGAAATGTGGCTGTTCCTATCCCACCTAACCAGACAAATGACTGCAAATCTGATGAATTTAGAAGTGGTGAATACTGCTGCAACAAATGTCCTCAAGGTAAGTTACAAATTCCTTCTCTTATTTACCTAATTATTTGCTGATTGGTTCATTATTCTTCTTATTTTCTATTATTTACGCTCCATCAAAACCTTCATGGAAAAAATAGCAGTGTTCATCATGTATGGGTAGTAGTTATATGTGAAGTTTAATGGATTAATTTTTTTTACACCAGTTTATTCAAGCTTACTTTTGTGTGTGTGTAGGATACAAGCTTATCCGTGCTTGTAAGAATCACAATGAACGGTCGGAATGTGAGATGTGTGAAAATGGAACCTTCCTCGCCTTAATCAACTTTAACAAGAATTGTTTTCGGTGCAAGGAATGCAACTCTGGTAAGCTTTTGGCATAGTTGTCATGTGCTGTCTGCTAAGTATAATTCTAACTGCACTTTGGAAGAAATATCAGAATAATTTCCCTGCCAACAATTGAAGATATCCACTTACAATTAATTCCTATACTTTTCCATGCTTTGTCATTCTATAGTTTAATGCATGTTAATGCAAGAGCTTCCTTATTTGAAAAAAGTATTAATCTAAGTTACTGTGATTCTTTTTGACTTTTGTATTATTCTAACTGGCTGTTCTTTAAAGTTTCATTGGACATGGCATGTTGGCGCACACTGTTGATTTACTATACATTTAATTGAGCCCTGTTTTATAAAATATATAATTTCTTTTCAGAAACTAGATGCCATCACTTTTAAATGTACACATTTAAGTAAATCAGAACATTGTCTAGGCCCAGTTACTTGTGTCGAACAAGACTTCTTGCAAGTGTGTTTGTTTCCCATCATAAATGATAACTTTGGTTAGTCAATTTAAATTGACTTGCCATGACACATTTCATTCTATAGACTTCATTATCTTCTGCTTCCAGGACTGACATTTGTGCTATTAATGACCTGAATAATGATCCCTGAGCCCTCGTGTAATTTTTAGGATTTTTGTAAAACAAGAAGGAATCTGTACTCTGTAACTTAAGTGAAAACAAAATGGCAAAAAGATCAGTTGTTGGCCAGACAGCTAGTAAAAGTTATCTACTTTACTATTTAAATGTAATGAAAAAATATTCACCCCAGTATATTACTAAATAAGATGCAAAAGTTAATCTACTGTAAAGGCACTTGTCTTCTGGTCCATCCTTACACTTTTAGTTTTATTAACACCAGAGATCAATAGCAGTTCACATTTTGCCTCGTTTTTCTGCTCCCAGTAGTTCTGTTTTAGTTCATCACTATTGTATGTATCTTACTTATAACCCTTGTCTTTTTTTTTTCTGTAAGGTCTGAGACAGATAGAAATCTCCAAATGTCGATATAACCAGGACAGGGTGTGTGGCTGTCAGACAGGATATTTTAAACGTCCAATGGGAGACACCTTCAAATGTCTAGAATGCTCTCATTGCGGAAATAACAGCAATGTTGTCAAACCATGTAAATATGCATTTTACCATTTACATAGTTGCCAAAGTTTCCATTATCATATCAGTTCAATTCAGTTTATTGTCAATATACTTTATAGTTCAATTTAAATGATTAATATTTTTCTAATTTCACTGGTGCAGTAAAATCCAAAATGGTGACAAAAGAGTTCAAATTTCTGATGACAATAGCAGTGGCAATAAGTATTCTTAAATATGGAAAAAAAATCAATGTATATAAATGTCAGATCTACAAGATGTGCCAGAAAAATAATGGAACTGAGCTTCAGAATGGTTTGTAACATTGACTCAATAAGGCTAACTAATTAATAGTTAAGGTAATAACCTATTGAAAGTCATGACTGATAGGAGTTTAATGGTACATACATAAATAAAAGAAAATGTGTGTTTCAATCACATTTTAGCTGTAAAAAGTGACAGGATAAATATAAAAAAAATCAAATTGTGTTGTTTGTGTATTTGTTCATTCTGTTTATCTGCTTTCTTCTAGGTTTTGACAACATTGACACAGTCTGTAAATGTCAAGACAATTACTTCAAAGGTGACAATGACAAGAACTGCAAGCATTGCTCAGAGTAAGGAGTATTTAATTATTATTCTTTTTCATTAGCTGTAACATTAATTAATGTTTCGTTGCATTATGCTCAGTCATTGCTAACAACAATATAAAATGGCATTATTTCAGTGCCTTGCTGAATATTTATCAAAATCAGTTTTTACTTTGTTTCATATAATTTTAATACTGGAAATTTTAAAAGTGGTAAAAATGATGTCTCAATTAGAATACGTAATACGAAAACCTTTCAGATTGACACTCTTCCCAAGCAAGGTTAGTGGTGCAGTGGTTGTTGATTAATATGTGCTAATATTCCTTTGTCTGAAGGTAAATTCATATTAAATCAATATTAATATTAAGCCATACTACTCGCAGAGTAACACCTCTAAAGTATTCCCATTGACACGTACAGAAAAACATTACCACACAATATAAATATAGCTACTCTATGCCCCTACATGTACATGACGTTTACATTGTGATGTAAATTGTTTTTGGAAAAGCATAGCAAAAATTCATTTTCAAAAGGATAAGACACTTTGAAATGCACTATATATTTTTATCATGTTTTGTTTTTAAAGGAAAAAGCGCATAAATGCACTGTTTTCTGAAATTATCTGAGATTTATGTTTTGCACTATACTCTGTTTAAATTGCTTTATTAGACATTTGTATCTTATTACTGTATATCTATGTCTTTGTAAAGAGGGAATGAGTGCATATTGTAAAATAATGTCACTGATGTGGTAAGGAACAGGAGTTGTTTTACATCAGATGAGCAGATGTGGATGGTGCTGAACATTAAGATGATTAGTTAAAGTATTCCATCTGTACAAAGCCATTGGACCTTAAAATACACGTAAAAAATGGTGTGGAATGGTCTCTTCCATATAAATTTCACGTTAGTGATACTCTTGGAGAATCCCTCAACTGCACAATTAATATACAGTACAATAAAGTACATTAATATATATTTTTATTTATTTATATTTTTTATGTACCCAAATAAATGTAGATTAAAATGAACAGTAAACTGAACCAAGTGAACAACTTAATATTTAAATTGAAACTGAACACTTTGGGTCAAATGAAGTAAACAAGCTGCACAGATAGATTGGTAAAGAGGTGGCTTAATGCCTCTATCCACATCGACCTTTACAGATTTAGGTGTGTGTATTTATATGTGTTCATCAAACATGTGCGATGGTAGGGCAAATTAGCTGTGAACTATGTTCACTTATAAAATTTCTTGGAGTGTGTGTATGCATGCGCACACAACTGTGTCTGCATACTTTATATATTTAAATTATGTACATCAAAAAATACTCATGCAAAAATGATGCAAACCAATGCGTCTAGTTCAATGACTACATAGAGCAGACTACAAAAATCCTGGTTAAATTAAACAATTCCTGCAGAAGTTATCATTGGACATACTGTAGGTCAAACCACTATTGAAGGATACTGATATTGATCCTAGTAATTGGATGTTAAGTGCTTTGAGTAGGTTAATAAAAGTGCTATATAAATGTGATTAATTATTATTATTATATGAGAGTACTGAACCAAACTGTGCCAAAAACAATAGGCCCCGAAGCCTCTAATAAGGCAAACAGAGTGCAACTTGTTTGAAAAAGAGAGGTCAATTTTTTTTATTGTTATTTATACGTTATTACAGTACATAGGTTTCCACAGGCACACATAAAGACACAGATGTTAAAATCAACCTTTATCTGTGTTTTAAATATCATAAAACTATAATCTGAAATTAACTCGATAAGGAATTTTTGACCCCATCTCCAAACTTCTATTTATATTTAAGAAAAAACAGAATCCTTACACTCAGTGCTGGGGTGCTTACTTACAATCAATAAGATTTCACGATAATATGTTATTTAAAAACATCTCATATTTTAAAACATTGATAAAAAAGTATCAAGTTGAATGTAATCCATATTATCAAGTTAATTACTTAAATATATATTGCAAACAGGACTTTTGACCATGAAGCAAAGTTGGCACCAGGATAAATTTAGTAGGAGCCACTAGATTTTTCACTGGGATTGGAGACAATTCATGATTACAATACAAATAAAGCCCACATTATATTTGGTTTATAACAAGTAAGTTTGAGAGTACATAAGCAACAGAATCCTGCACAATACAACACTGGTGGATTGCACTGCAGCAAACCAAACGTATGTTGTGTTACTCAAAAACATTTTAAGGAGGCACTAGTAGTTTTTGTTTTTTATTTTTGCTTTTTGGGTATTTGTTTTAAGTTCATATGTGATTTTATTACCTACTAGGGGGTTACCTTGTGCTCACTTTGTTCACCAACCCCCCACCCCCCCTTTGCCTGCGCTATGCGCCAGCCACTTCGTGTCTCTGCCGCTCGTGTTGTAAAGGGGGTGAGGGGGTTGGGGGCTGAACGCATCCCAAGGAGACGCAAACACTCCTCTGAAACCCCCTCTTAGACAGTGATACAATGGGAAACAGGTTTTTTTTTTTTTTTTGCCTCCTCTTTGCTCGATCAGCTGCTGAATTGCTGCTGCTGCCGTGCCACATGATCTGCATCTCGCACAGCGCTTCGAACATTTAAAAGTCTGTACAGCAGCTCTCCTACTCTTTGTCTGAGCGTGGTTAAATCTTTTGGCATAAAGTCCAGTCTCGCAGGATGTGAGTTCTTATATTTTTTAAAAAGGGAATAAGAATCTGAAAATCTAACAAAATCACATTAAAGTTTGATAACTTCTGAAAAGAATGATACCAAACATATAATGTATATGTAGGTTTTAAAATAAGCCTGATTTAAAGTGTGACAAAAAATGTGACATAAAATCATTGCACAAAATTTGTTGCACTTTTAGGCCCAGGATTTTATATATAGAGAGTAGATTTCAAATGAATTCATAATTTGTATAATCAGTACCAATTTCCTTCCTGCATTGCATTTTGGGTTGCTTCATCAGTATATATTTTTGACGTTGTTAGACATAACTCATGCCACAGGTAATGTGATATTGAAGAAGTTGTTGCTGTAAGAAAACCCTCACTAGGTTCACACTATATCTTTTTGGAATCAACAACTCAATACAGGGTGCATATTGTTGGTTTTCAAAGAAAATATTTTAAACCAGCCAACAGTTCTCTTACAGACTGACTATACCCTTTTACCAACTTGTAAGGCACCATTCAGTTTTCTGCTGGAAATAGCATTTAATTTAATTTTATAATATTGTTATCAAGTTACTTTTCCTTTCCATTATCTCATCATAATGTAGACAGATACCATCATGATATGATTTAAGATCCTATTTTCTGCTGACAAATTTTAGATAGTTGTTCAGCATATTCGATAGTCTTCAGACATTGAGTGCACAAGTATAAACAACGGAAATGGTGAAATCTTGGACCATTAAAAATAGCAAATACTAAAATATTGTCACTCAAAACAAACCTTTTTTTTCCTTTTCACCCTGTTAAGTCAAGAGTCATAATTTAGCTGAAACTGAAATGACATTTCCTGTTTGGATTTAAAGCCCCTGCCATATTTGTTAAGTCAAAATGCTATTTCACAAGAAGACTTACATTATTTTCATCAAATAACCAAAGTCAGGTGGCTTCTAATCTAGTAGAAATAGATACAAGTAGGAATAACTACTATTTGGTCTGAAGGACTGTTTAACCATTTGACATATTCCTAATAAATAATACACATCAGTAGAAAATGCAGAAAGTCATTAAAATAGGAAAGACTTAGATGATTTATTATGTATAACCATGTGTCCATATAGTTTATTTTGTTTGTGTCCTGCTCTCATGTTTCTTTTATCCCTTTTATATTCGCAACCTGATCCATAGTCAATCTGCAGTTTTTTTGAAACTGGAGATAATGTCCTCTTGATAATTTATCACACCAATAATAATGGCAAAAGAGCCACAGATATAAAACTGTGTTTATTGTCTAAAAGTAAACAACATTAGGGAGGAACAGGAAAAAGACCAATGTCAAAGAAGACAAACCCTGCTGCCTGCCAGTCTGTGCAGGTCTTTCTACATACGTACAGCAGTTACAGATTTCTTATGAAGTGGCTCCCTCACTTACATATCTTTTAAGTCCCCTTCTATATCTCTTTTTCTCTCTCTCTCTCTGTTTTCCTACTCACATGACCCTGGCCTTCAATTTAACTAACCCCCTGGCTTTATATTCTGTGCTTATTAGCAGGCCCTTGTTGGCCGGACCTAGAGCTCTCTCTAGAGGTCTTCATTTTCCTGGCACCACTGAAGACTTAGCACTTCAAGGCTAACAGCTCAAAGTTGCTCACCAGCTAGAGTCCATAAAGGGAACAACAAAGATCTTTGAAAAAACCCCCTTCTACCTTGGGGCTTGTTGTGTGCCCTCTAGCAGGACTGAGGCACAGTGAATGCTTATAGAATACCATCTGTGTACGAAATAAATAAATTATAATTTAAATGATAATATGAAAATTTATTGTGGCATACTGTATGTAAATGAGTCATTAAATTGCGAGAAGTGCATAATTAAACAAAAGTCATTTCACTGTTATGAAATGCAAATTCTTATTTTTATTTTGGTTTAATAATGTAGTTATATCAATTTTTTATTGCAGGCTTTATGACAAAATGGCCCTATTTTAGGAGCTGTTGTAGTTTAACAGTGGAGTTTTCCAAATAGCATGGTTCCGAATGGCATATTAAAGTCCCAGCCCCATTTATTTTACAGTTCATTTTCTCATGATTAGCACTGGTTAATCATTTGCTTTCAATCACTTTCACCTTGTAGCATGCAGAAGACTACCAAAGATCTTTAGAACTTTTTTTCTTGCATTCGGACATGCAACACACCTACCCGTAAGAACTGGGATAGTTTGTTTGGTACTCACAATTTAAGGTCAACAAATCAGTGAATAAATACAACAAATCAGCAAAGTCAGTTTAACCTGCAGATCTCAAAATTGACATTGCACATTGTCTCATTCAGATAAGACCAACAAGAAATCTAAATAATATTCAATGTAAAAGTTTCCTTTTTAACCTGTATTGATCCAATGTGAATTAAGTTAGGTGTGGAAGAAGTATCAGTGGTGAACATTTTCTGTGCCTTTTTATATTTATTCTATAATTGCAAATTATTGACACTGAATGAATTTTGATAGTTAACTAAAATCTTATATTAGATAAAGTACATCCAAGTGCACAAAGATCTCATTTATGTATTTATAACCTTTATTGAATGGACCAAGTTATCCAACACTAATGTACGTTTCTCTCATTTCTCCACAGGTGTGGAGATCACCACGACAGCAGTTGCAAGTCAGCATGTCCAGCGCTGGTCACAAAATCCAATAGTGGTAAATATCTCTAGTGCTGCTGTAATGGCATAGAAAGTTGGGCAAAAAATCTTAGTTGCATGATGCACGAAAAGTCTTAACTCTGAAGTTAAGAACATTTGTTGATGTGTTATTGGCTGACTGATACCTGCATAAGCCACTAGCCTAGGCTTGCAAGTCACAGTAAAATCATGAATTAATAAATAGTATGTTGGCAGCCAAAATGCCCTTGCATAAAGAGAGAGACAGTTACATTCTTTTTTTTTTTTTCTAAGCAAATTTTGTGCTCAGTAGTTTGAGGGTGAGAACAGGCATGGCAACGTTTATTCTAAAATTATGACCATTACCAACTTTAGATGATGTCTAGTGTGATTTTTATAAACATTTGAAGCACACTTTTGATTGTAATTTTTTTAATATTTACTGAAGGGTGAAAAAAGCTTTGGGCATTAACATTGCTTGAATTTCAAATCTTCTTTTTGGATTTTGCTTGTTATCCCATTTTTTTATTTAAGTTTGTATTTACAGTATATGTAGACATTAGCAGAAATCACAATAAGCATAATATCATGTTTTGATACAGTGACCATGCCTGTATTTTGTAATCCCTGGACAGTAGCTATGCTTACTCAAGAAAATCCTAGGTGTCCCAAGCAAAGCATTGTGAGCCAGTAATACTGCATGCTTTGCTGCTAATGCTGTTCCTTCTACAAGGGGAGATTCTTATGTATAATAATGTCGGGAATGTATGTTTGTGTGTAGCGCACTGTTAGTACCTTGCTTCTACATATAATATCTGTAGTCAATCTAACCCCATATTTCTAGTTTCTTTTTTTCATTAAAGAAATGTTTCTTTTTTTGATTTGTAGACAAAAACGACCTTTGGCAAAACCTATGCATCGCTGCACTTTCTGTTCTTGGCCTTTGTTTAATTGCCTTCAGTGCATGGAAGGTCTTCAAACATATAAAACCCAGATCTGTCACAGTATATGATAATGGTAAGGAGCAAGTTATAAATGATGTTTACCTTCTTATGTGTGTATGTCTAATGAGGTAGATAATTTGTTTTCCCCAATTATAATTGTCTTTTTTTTTTTTTTTTTTAAGTTTGTCCCACTGAGCCAACAATTTCACAAGGCACAACGGTAACTAAACTCTATACATATTTACATATGTTTGTAGTAGGGTGTCTGTGAATATGATAACCTGTCTTGGAATAAGCATTTAAGGAAATTTAATTGGGAATTATTTACATTGGAGCAGCTGAACAAAACCTTAAGTGAAACTACTGTAAATTAATCACATTTTATTTTTAATTTTAAGTTTCCCATACAGCTGCCAATTGGGAAGGGGATTCAAGAGACAGCCACTCCAGAATGTGTGTCTGCTGTTCAGTCAAGAAGCCCCACTGCTCAGCTTCCTGATTGTATTCCCCAGTGCACAGATAGTAAGTAACTGAGTGATTATCATCATTTATTCAGCTGTCATTTTTTTTCCCTCCCCGTAACCATTTCAATTTCCATACTTTTTCTTTCTTCCCAGGTCCCTTTTTCTATTACTCAATTATCAAAGTTGTGCCAGTCAATTGCTGGAAAGAGTTTATCCGTAGATTGGGCCTTAGTGACCATGAGATTGAGGTTATTCAGCGTGACCATCCGTATTGTTTCAGAGATGCACAGTATGAAATGATGCGTCGGTGGAGGATGAAAAATGGGCCTGTGATGCCAGGAATGCTGACAGTCACCCTAACAGACATGGAATTAGCTGGCTGTGCCGAAGAACTTTACAGCAAGTTGAAGTGGCAGGCCTAAACAATTATGAAGGAATGAGTCAGTTCTCCACTGTGATGGACATTATAGTAGCAGTAGGAAAACTATTACTCAATGTCTAGTCTTCTCTAGAAAACTACAAGATACACTCAAGTTTGAGTATACTGAGTGATCAGTAGAACATGGTTTTTTTTTTTTTTGCAGCTGATTTTAGAAAAAGATACTATCGGAGCCTCCTAACCACAAGCAAGCTGCTGCAACACATATGGCATTACATTATTGGAGTGGATTCACTACATTTGGTATTTAAGCAGCATTTGTGTCTGCTTGAAACTTTGGAAAGGACAGGTCTGGCTTCCAATGACCCTGAATAAAATTATGTGAGTTTGAAAATGTTATGTTGATTGCCAGTGATTATATTTAATGCTTACCGTCATCTGGTGGCCTAGGGTTATGAATCTTGTGTTTTGTCATCTTCTACACCTGGCAAACTTCATCTACACATAACTTGTATTCCTAATATAAGCCTGCAACAAGTGAAAGTTTCCAAGAGAGATCATTTAAAGGATTAATGTGGTTCCTGAGGCGTTAAGCTGCACCAAGGTATCTACGTTTTGATAAAGAAACCACTTCATTTACTTGTTGCATCAGTCTGTGTATACTGCAGGCCTAACCTGTGCACAGTCATACAGATGAGTTTTGCCACCTATGTTATGAGACACTATAAAAATAGTTCAATTTTTTTTTTTTTTTTTGTGATAAACCCCATCACGCTGCACTTTAAAGGGCATGACCAATGTCTAGGTACACACAGAGATGTTCATTTACATAGTGGATTTTGAACCTATGTCCTTGATCTTAAGGTTCATCCGCTTAATCACCGAATTCCAAGGTATCTATGCAGTACCTTTAATCCATTTTTAGTACATTTACTACAATCTTATAAGGCCCACAACTTATTCCATAGGGAAGGGTCTCAAACATTAAAGGCTTTCTTTACAAAAATTAAATAATGATAAAAAACAAGTATAATTTTTGTTTTACCTTAACAGTAAATGTTAAGATTACCAAGTCAGATGTTCCTGGATTCAAATATTTTATGAGTAACTCTTAAAATGTGCTTTTTACTGATATTATACATTTATTTTTTTATGAAATTAAAATATGAGTTTAATAATTAAGAATTATGCTTCAGTTATTTTTATCATTTGTTAATTAAAATTGTGATGATTCTCCCCATAAATCTCTATCAGATAGGTTTTATGCAAGCCCAGTATCTTTTACTGGTGATGGTTATACATCAAAAAGTTAACTCTATTTATTAAGAATTTTAAAACAAATGACACCGCTTTCCTACATAGTCACTTTCCTTTGCGATGCAATTTTCCCAGCGTCATGCCAAATTTTTAATGCCCAATTTCTACTCCTCCCACCTTCACTGTTTTTCAACGAAAATATAAAAGTGAGGAAACATTTTGAACGTCCCTCGTATATATCGACTTGTTCCCTGCCAAAGCTAACACTTCTGCTTTCTCCAAGCCAAAGAAAAATCAGTCAAGTAACAGAAATACATAACATTAGGATAATCGGAAACAGAAGTGGTGTATTAAGAAATACACTACAAACAATTCTCAAAACACCAAATGCTGAAATATACAAATAAGTAAAATAATACTACATATAAAACCTTGAAAGAAAATATTTACAAAGAAACAATTTGCCTTAAAGACAAACATTTGCTAAATATATACCCCAGTCAATAATTTGGACTAGAAATTAAACCATTTGGTGAAGAAAGGATAATGAATGAAGATTGAGGTAAAATGCTACATTAAAGGGAGACATCAGTGTCCCAATAATAAAATTAACACATTACTTCTCATCGGCCTGTAGTTATGCTGAACAATTGTGAAGACTCATCTCTTAGAAGTGGTAATCCATGTGGTTCATCAGCTGCTTTGGATATCCACTTCCAATGAAATACGGTTATTCTCATGAATGATATTGTCAGAGACTCAAGCTTCTTGTCTCCCTTTCCTAATTTAAAATTAATGTTTTTATTGTTGACTAGCAAAATACCCGCTTAGTGTGTTAAAGAAGTTATGAGAAAGAAAAGGAAACATTTTAAAAATAACAAAAGATGATTGTCAATGTAATTGTTTTGTGACTGTTATGAGTGTTTCTATCATCAAGGATTTGATTATCATTATTTCTTTCAATCAGATTCGTATTTGGAGGATGTGTTGTGTTCAAGTTACATTCCGTGTTTGTCAACCGTTGTAAAGATAACAGGTTTCATTCATCGAAGTGTTCACTACCCAAATCAGCACTCGTGAATCTAAGATGTTTAACGGGCAATCCCGGTATTAAGTTGTGGATTTGCCTGCGAATATTTAGTGGCAGCGTGTCTATGAACTTAATTTCAACTTAAGCTTTATACCTTGCTTTCCTATTGATATGTCTACAAAGGCTTGTTCAGCTTCAGAGGGTTGTTCCTTTCTTACTGCATCAATAAACAGCTCGTCTTCCTCTTTATCTAAGACATCACACACTGCATGCACGGGTTTCCCTTTCCCAGTTCTGCAAATCTTAGCGAAGTGGTTCAATTTACCACATTTTTTACACTGTCTTCCTTTAGCTAGACATTGACTTTTTCCACCGTGTGCTTTTGTTTCCGCAGTAGCTGCACTTACGAATATGCTTGTATGCGTCACTCGCTTCATATTCTTTTGCTGCCTTTTCAATTGTGTAATGTGTTTTTTGTTCAGCACTCTTTGGAGCTCTTGCTTGTTGTCTGCGTACTGCGTTCACAGTCAGTTCACGTAAGCCACTCATAGTACAGTACATGCATCGAGGGTTCTTACCTGTGCTTTTGCTATCTCGTGCGATCTTGCAATGTCCACGGCTTTATTTAATGTTAGCTCAGACCCGGCACTTAACCCGCAGACCCGGCAGTTTCTGTCGCACTTTCGCTGAGTTTGTGCCAAACACTATTCTATCCCTGACCATCTCATCTTCGTTTGCATAAGCACAGTCCTTCACCAGCAATTTTAACTCCGTTACAAAGTGTTCAAAAGTCTTGTTTATACCCTGCATCTTTTCATTAAACTTGTATCTCGCGAATATCGTATTCATCTTAGGCATGACAAACCCTCAAAATGGTCATAATAAGTTTTCAGTACCTTGGCTTCCTCCTGGGTGAGAGTCCATGTGTTAAAAATGTCTCTTCCTTTTTCTCCCCCAGTCCACAAGTGCAGGTAGCTGCATTTCTCATTCTTGTCTTTCCCTTTTAGCGGGTCAGAAAACATCAGGTCCATGTGCTGTCAGAACTTTTTCTATTCTCCCGGCAGGTTAAGAGAACTCCAACAAAATTCATGACTGCCCCCTATTCTGACACCATGTCTTGTTTTCACAAATTGTGAAAAATGAAATGATGGTGAGACTTTCTTTTAAAGTATGCAGGGGAACTTTATTTATTACAGCTCTTACTTTCATGGCATCCATGCTCTAAATTAATTTCCATAATAGTAACCTTGAGGTCCCTTTTTCTGGTGCCTTCCTGATGACATAGGTGCCTAAACCATGCATGATAATAATACATTTCAGTCACATATAAATACTACAGTGATCACCTCGATAGACATCTCACCACCCAAATCGCTACTCGTGAATCTAAGGTGTTTAACAGGCATTCCCGGTATTATCTTTTTGATTTGCCTGTGAATATTTAGTGGCAGTGTGTCTATTGGATTGCTGCTGACGGACGGCCTTATATGGGCAGGCACTCAATTATGTGGGAGGCGTGGGTATGGGGGACGCAATATAGGTAGGCAGCCAACTACGTGGGAGGCGTGGTAATGGGGGACGCAACTCCGCCTCACATGGCAACCAAGCTGCAGGCTATGGACGTATATATGTACGTAAGTAGGATTCAGTTATGACCATTACGCATAGAATTTCAAAATGAAACCTGCTTAACTTTTGTAAGTAAGCTGTAAGGAATGAACCTGCCAAATTTCAGCCTTCTACCTACACAGGAAGTTGGAGAATTAGTGATTAGTGATGAGTGAGTGAGTGAGTCAGTCAGTCAGTGAGGGCTTTGCCTTTTATTAGTATAGATTCGCTGGAACCTCAGAGGCTCCAATGACTCAGAAGAAGAACCTGACCCAATGCCCTGTGCTTTTGCAATGCTTGTAATTGGGATGAACAATAAGCTTATTTCACACATTGGTAGGCAAAAATACACAGAATAGTGAAGACAGAGAAATGAATGAAAAAATTACATGGCAGCCCTGCAAAGTTGATTTATAAAAATAATCTATAAGCGACAATCAGCCACAAAATTAAAACCACCTGTCTAATATTATGCCACAAAAATGGCCGTAGCCCTTTGAGGCATGGACTCCACAAGACCTCTGAAGCTGTCCTGTTGTATCTGTCATCAAGACGTTATGAGGTGGGGCCTACATGTAGGACTTTTGTTCCCAGGATATCCGACAGATGTTCAACCAGATTGAGATCTGGGGAATTTGGAGGTCAAGTCAATGCCTTAAACTCTTTGCCATGCTCCTCATACCATTCTTGAACAATTTGTTCAGTGTGGTGGGGTTACATTATGTTGCTAAAAGCAGCCACTGCTATCAGGCCACACCTTTGCCACAAAGGGATGTACGTGATCATCAAAAATCTTTTTGAAAAGTGGTATGTATCAAAGTAATACTCACATAAATGACAGGACCCAAAGTTTCACAGCAAAACATTACCTGGAACATCCTGCTGTTAACTTTTCCCCAGGTAAACAAATGTCCATGCACATGATCTAAAAGAAAATGTGATTCATCAGACCAGACCACCTTTTTCCGTTTCTTAATGGTCCAGTTGTAATGCTCACATGCCCATTGTAGGCACTTTCAGCAGAAATGAAAATGATCAACCTACAGAGCCCTGAATTCAAAGACGCCCCAAAAATCAGAGTGAAAAAATTACGTGGCAGGCTAGTCCATTTTGCCAAAATTTAATTGCAGCAACTCAAAATTGTACGCAGCACTTTGTATGGACCCTGTGTTCTTGTATACATGCCTGACAACATCGGTGCATGCTTCTAATGAGATGACAGATGGTGTTGTGGGGGATCTCCTCCCAGATCTGGACCAAGGCATCACTGAGCTCCTGGACAGTCTGAGGTGCAACCTGGTGGCATTGGATGGACCAAAACATAATGTCCCAGAGGTGTTCTATTGGATTTAGGTCAGGAAAGTGTGGTGGCCAGTCAATGGTATCAATTCCTTCATCCTCCAGGAACTGCCTGCATACTCTCACCACATGAGGCCAGGAATTGTCGTGCACCAGGAGCCACTGTACCAGCATAGGGTCTGACAATGGGTCCAAGGATTTCATCCTGATACCTAATGGCAACCAAGGTGCCTTTGTCAAGCCTGTAGCGGTCTGTGTGACCCTCCATGGATATGCCTCCCCGGACAATCATTAACCCACCATCAAACTGCTCATGCTGAATGATGTTACAGGCAGCATAATGTTCTCCATGGCTTCTCCAGACCCTTTCACTTCTGTCACGTGCTCAGGGTGAACCTGCTCTCATCTGTAAAGCACAGGGCACCAGTGGTGCATCTGCCAATTCTGGTATTCTATGGCGAATGCCAATCGAGCTGCATGCTGCTGGGCAGTGAGCTCAGGGCCCATTAGAGGACATGGGGCCCTTGGGTCACCCTCATGAAGTATTTCTGGTTGTTTTTGGTCCGAGACATTCACACCAGTGGCCTGCTGGAGGTCATTTTGTAGGGCTCTGGCAGTGCTCATCCTGTTCCTCCTTTCCCAAAGGAGCAGATACTGGTCCTGCTGATGGGTTATGGACCTTCTATGGCCCTCTCAAGCTCTCCTAGAGTAACTGCTTGTCTCCTAGAATCTCCTCCATGCCCTTGAGACTGTGCAGGGAGACACAGCAAACCTTCTGGCAATGACACGTATTGATGTGCCATCCTGGAGAAGTTGGACTACCTGTGCAACCTCTGTAGGGTTTAGGTATCGCCTCATGCTACCAGTAGTGACACTGACTGTAGCCAAATGCAAAACTAGTGAAGAAACAGTCAGAAAAGATGAGGAGGGAAAATGTCAGTGGCCTCCACCTGTTAAACCATTCCTGTTTTGGGGGTCATCTCATTGTTGCCCCTCTAGTGCATCTGTTGTTAATTTCATTAACACCACAGCAGCTGAAACTGATTAACAACCCCCTCTGCTACTTAACTGACCAGATTAATATCCCATAAGTTTCATTGACTTTATGCTATACTCTGATTAAAAAGTGTTCCTTTAATTCTTTTGAGCAGTATATATATACACATACATACATATATATATACTGTATATAGCAGCGACGAAGAACTGATTGTAAATTTTTATTAAGAAGAAAAGAAAACCTTTTTAAACTGAGGGAAAATATAACAATAACTATCTGTTAAGGATCTCTTTGTATACCAAGTTGCTTCCGCAAGACCGCGTTAGCTGTGGAGCTCAGCTTGGAGCATATTCTTTTCCTACCTTGTCAATTGTGTAATGCGTTTTTTGAACAGGTTTGATGAATGGAAGTGATGACTCGTACTGCGTTCAGTGAGTTCACGTGAGCTGCTCTCTTGTGTGATGTTGCGATGTCCATGGCTTTATTTAATGTTAGCTAAGACCCGGCACTTAAAAGTTTCTCGCTACAGCAATTTTAACTCCGTTACAAAGTGATCCAATGTCTCGTTTATACCTCGTGTCTTCTCATTAAACTTGTATCTCGCGAATAAAGTATTCGGTGGTTTTCTTCAGTACTCTTTGGGAGCGCTTCCTTCTTTTCAGTTGTCAGTTCACGTGATTACATGGGAGGTGTGATGATGTCACAAGCAGCTCTGCCCCCCACGGCCATCGAGCTTAACGTCAATTACAGTATATGGAGAAAAATAGGTTCCAGTTATGACCATTACGCATAGAATTTCAAAATGAAACCTGCCCAACTTTTGTAAGTAAGCTGTAAGGAATGAGCCTGCCACCTACACGGGAAGTTGGAGAATTAGTGATGAGTCAGTTAGTCAGTGAGGACTTTGCCTTTTATTAGTATTGATAATGCAAAGTTGACTGACTAGTTCACACACTCACTCACTCACTCACTCATTAACAAAAACACTATTTCCTATTGAGTTTAAAAGTTGAAATGTGGCAGGATGGTATATCTACAGTAGGTCAGTAGGTATGCACTAAGAAAGTGGAAATTACATTTCAGTATATCAATATTTAGGGGCAAATACCTTAAAAATCTTAAAAATGTATTGATAGGTTTGGTTGAAATTTGTTTATGTTATAGAAAAAAGGAAAATAAGTAGAAACATTTCCATCCATCCATCCATCCATTATCCAGCCTGCTATATGCTAACTAGAGGGTCACAGAGGTCTGCTGGAGCCAGTTCCAGCCAACACAGGGTGCAAGGCAGGAAACAAACCCCAGGCAGGGCGCGCACACACACCCACACACCAAGTACACACTAGGTACAATTTAGGATTGCCAATGCACCTAACCTGCATGTCTTTGGACTGCGGGAGGAAACCCACACAGACACTGGGAGAACACAAAGGGAGAACCCTGGAAGTGAACCCGGGTCTCCTAACTGCGAGGCAGCAGCAGCGCTCACTGCGCCACTGTACCGACCAGTAGAAACATTTTTGTGAGTCATTTTTTGCCAATATTTCTTAATATTATGCTAACTCACATTCTCTCAGCTTGTGAGGAGGGTGAGCTTTGAAAGAAACACTCAGCAGAGGTGACTGAAGGGCCACATGAACAACACCAGTAGCCAATATGGAGGATGGATAGCTGAAAACCGGGCAGTGTGCTGGACAAGAAAAACAAAAAGAAAAAAAAATTGTAAATGGAAAGGGGAAGATTGGCTAATCTCAAGGAAGAAATAAACCTCAATGGTTAGGTAACGCTTTTCTTTGTTGATGACAAAGGTACTCTTGCGTACATGGCTTGGTTATTTGTTAAACTCCGTTGACTCTCAACCCTAGCGATGATGTTAAAAATCAACCCCCTTCCATTCATTGAAAACATTCACTGGCACTTAAAATACTCTGTGATTCAGCCATCGAGCAAACACATTTTCAAACAGCAGGCAGGTGTAAAAGAAAAAAAAATTCAAACAACTTAAACATGTACTCGTGCAGGATCAGCCAGGTTCAGTGCAGAGAGTAGCATGTAACTCATATATCACATGATGTTACAAGGCTTAAAAGTCCACTCGCTTACGCAGTATTTTATTCTGGTTCCCGTGCAGACCATCTGTGACTATGCTCCTGCCTCCATTCAGTTGAATACTTCCAAGAAGGACGTCTTTGAGTTTTTTTTAATCTGATGAAACTGCCCGTGGAGCAAAACAACTAAGACGTCATCAAGTTTGCTGTGTGTTTGGAGAAAGCTCAAATACTGTTCTTTCACATACTAGAATAAAAGTTTCTTTGCCCAGTTCTCTCCTGGCTATCTTTTTGTGCAACTCAGAAGCCCAAACGCAACAATATACATCTGTAGACTTTAAAGGGGGACTGCATACAACTGTTGAAAAACATGAAATACTGTACTTGAATGAACTGTGGAAACAAATGAAAATTATAAACATTTAATAATGATAATAACATATAACCAAATTTGACCTACTTACTGATTTGACATTTCAGTTCAAACAAATATATTTTCCTGTAAAACTGAGTTTTGCAATAACCGTAAACAAAAATCAACTCACTAGAAAAAAAAGAAATTGATCTGGTGCAGAATGTCTTCCTCATGGACAACTGTGTATAGCATGTTCCAAGATTCAGCAGGTTGGACAATGGATGGATGGATGGATGTTCCAAGATTAAGCAGCTCCAATGACCTAACATTATTATTTATTGTTTGATTGATACCTTCATGCAAGATGACTTATATCATTCCTGATACATTTGGTTAGTTGTAGCACAGGCACAAGAAGTGACTTGCCCATGGTCACAATGTCAAAGGCAAGATTTGAACCCACAACCTCATGGCTTGAAAGTCCTATGTCCAAAGCCTTAAATACTACCTGCCAATATTATTAGCACTTGGCAAAAAAAAAACAAAAAACTATTGTATACAAAGAGTACCTAGTTAAATAGCACTTCTGATACACCCTGATTACCCGTTGGACTATAAATGATGCCTGTTGTCATACAGAATTTTCTGGATGAAGCCACGTAACGGAGCTAGTCTATTTTAAATACACATATTACGGTACTTTAAAAAGCAAACAAGATTTCAGTTCAGCATCAGATTTAAAGGGGTGAGTACAATAAAAAAAGCATATTCTGAAAAATTACATGAAAAGATACAAGTAAGAGCTTTGAATATTACATTGAATCAGTGAATTTCAGAAGGCAGTGTACAAAATGAAGTTTTGCTACTATAGGCAAGAAACAAACAGAATATGGTAAAAGAACAAGGAAAAGGCCATTTTGACATTTCCGGGTTGGCAGATGAGGCGTCTCACTTATAAAATTTACGTGAATTCAAGTATGAAAATATGTGCACGACAAAAAACAGGAAAATGCGCATTTTAAAAAAATCTGACTTTATAAAACCTGCCGTAGGCACATTTGTATGCAATTTACCATTTATAAATCACAATTACCTTGTACAAATGCATTGCACGTTGAACACTGCCCTGAAACATCCATATATCAAGTCAAGTCAAGTTGGGGAGCATGCACTGATACAGTGCGTTGTTGCACCCACCACACGGCGAAACAAATCAGTATCCTGGTAGGCAACCTCCAAGACAGACGCACAGTCCAGTCCCACCCTCAGGAAATTACCCTCCATCTGCCGCAGCCAGGTGTTACGTGGGTGACCCCTTGGCCTGGTTCAACCACTTGGTCCCCAACAATGAGAATCTTATGAGCCGGATCGCCCTTGGGGAAACGTGCCACATGGCCGTAGTGCCGTAACTGACGCTCTCTCACAGTGCAGGTAATGTGCCTCATTTGGAACTCCATGAGCAACCGCTCATTCGACACAAAGTTAAACCAACGCTACCCAAGGATTGTCCAGAGAGACACAGTACCAAAGGAGTCCAGTCTTCATCTCAGGTCACTGGATAGCGTGTATATGTCTCACAACCATATAGCAAGACAGGAAGCACCAGTACTCTAAAGACTTGGATCTTCGTTCTTTTGCATAGATATCAGGAGCGCCCATGCTCTCCCAATCCGTCTACTAACTTCACAGGAAGAGTCACCAGAGACATCAATGTCACTGCCAAGGTAAGTAAACCTCTCAACAAGGTCAGCACTCTCTCCGCAAACAGGCACACTAATGATAGCTGTCCCCAAGAGGTTATTAAAGGCCTGGATCTTGGTTTTTATCCAGGACACTCGAAGGCCCAGACACTCAGACTCCTCACTAAGTTTTTTGATCACCCCAATCAGAGGCTCCATTGACTCCACGAAGATCACAGCATCGTCAAGATCCGTGAATCTTTCTTCACCAACAGATGCCCCACAGCCGCTGGACCCCATGACCTTGCCCAACACCCAGTCCATACAAGCATTGAACAGAGTAGGAGCAAGAACACACCCCTGATGAACCCCAGAATCAACTGGAAAAAACGCAGAGGTCCTGCATCCACTCTGCACAGCACTCACATATATGGCATATGCTAATCATCGTTATACATATGCAATCGTGATGCTGCAGAACTTCATTGGCTGACAGAGCTGCATCGCTCCTGAGACACCAAGACCACACCTCCTGCATTCAAAAGTATCTGGATGTTCTCCACAATTGACAGCACAAGATTATACCAGTATTATAGCGCCTCTTCTCTGCGTTCTAGTGGTTGGCGCGTCTAAGCAGGTAGCCGCTATCTCCTGCCACATGTAATGACATAGTTGCTGTTACAATGAACAGTATGGGCCATATGATAAACTAAAGGATCAGCCAGTTACCTTATCGACAAGCCAGCCACCATGTACAGCACCATCACATCTGTCACAGCTACTTTGATACCACGGACTGATCCAGGCCATGGAGACACAGCATTGCACAGCCACATCTTAGCATCTCAGATTACTTTTGCATTAATAGATTTGTTAATTAATGTAGCAACAAAACAGTTTCATTCTCTGAATGTTTCCTTATTGCAATATGAGTGTAATGATTATTTTAGGAGAAACGGACACTACTGAAAATTTCATTTTCATATTGAAAAAAACACATTATGTTTTATGTATGGACCCACACCATATGAAAACTGGAGGTAGTGCCACGCTGGTCAATTTATGGCCTTTCACAGAGAGGGCATGGAGTGAAGCTTGACTAAGAGATTCCTGACATGTCAGCCAGTTCACTGAGAAGTGACATCAGCCATTCTATATAAACTTGTAACGGTCATCTGGAATATGTATGTGGGTCACTGTGAGTTTGCACCATTCCTGATAATGGTTGAATGTCTGGAGTGCCCAACAGACTGTACGGGGAGGAGGCAACAGTATGGAAATGGGTGACGGGAAAAAGGAGAGAAGGAGCGCAGAGCCAAAAGAGAAGTGGACACCATAAAAGAAAGAGGTAAGAGAGAACGAGATTGACACCACATGGAAAACATCAAGTGAACCCGGGTTAATTTCAGGACAAATTATATTCCCTTTCTAGTGAAGGTAGAGGACCTGAAGGGCCAGTACAAGGGACTGTTGATCTGTATGTTTCCCGGAACAGGACGTATGGTTCAGTGCATCATTCCCCTTCACAGACTGAGATAGTTATCCCTAACAGAGAATATTTAAAGGACTATGAATACACTAATTTTTTCTTTTTCTCTTTCTCATATTTATGTATTAGTGGTGTATGTGGTTAAATGTTTTTTGCTGTGATTTGTGTGGGGTGGGAAGCACTGCAATAATATGTATATAGGGGTTTTTGTTAAATGTGTGTAATTCTGCATTCACTGGTGTGTTTCTGTACTTGGGGTGGTGTAGCAGGAAAATAGTGTTGGTCCCTCGTGCCCCGGATTATTCTTTTTTTTTGTCTTTGTTTGCTGCTGCTTTAGGATGACAGAACATATTATAATCATGCCTGCTCGAGGAGCAGTACAAACTGTCAAAAAATAATAATAATAATGTTATTTAGTACATAGCATGGCTATGTTTAAAAGTTATCCAAAATATAGTTAGTGCATCAAGTTCATTGTTTATAGGGTGTCATATGTTTGTCACATCAAAGCACGTAATAACAGCTTAATGTAAAATTTATTGTGTGGCGAATTGCCATTAAGCTGATTTGGCTGCATTTCTCTACTTGATCAAGGGTGTCCTCATCGTGTCCTCATTTCCTAGTTTCATCAAAATGTTGTGTACATATGGATCACAGTTGCCGTAAACATAAGCATGTTCCCAAGTCAAGTTTTCTTTTATAAATCTCGGCGTTTGTGTGGGAAGTTGTGTACACTGCACATTTCAAGCTTCATCTTTTCACGAGAATGCAAGCTTTATAAATGACATCCAAGGTTACTATAGCACAACATATAAAAAGAAGTCCAGTCTTAGTGTCAATGTTATTAAGAATGTTATTAGTAATGAAAGAATAAACAAATGTTATATTTTACTTAAAAGTAGAATGTGAAAAGTGAAGTTATTCTGCTATTTGTATTGGAGACCGCAATTGAAGAATATTACTAACCATTTTAAAGTCTGTGTTGAAAATGGCCCCAATTGTCAGCAATACAAAGTTCCCATGTTCACACTGACACGATGTTCATAACACCTCCATCTGTTGTGATAAGGGGACTTTCACACAATCTGCAATGCCAACAACAACTTAGGGGTAAGGGTGGAAGGATTTCTTGCTTTTTGGTGCATTGCTAAGAGAACTAATAGCATGCCACTTTTCACCAAGTGCTGAATTGTGCATTTCACAGGAGCACACACAATGGGGTATCGTTCCAATAATCCCTCATGTGTTAACTGATATAAGCCAGTATGTAGGCCACAACTGAAACTTGCTGTTCCAATGAACATGGCAATAAAGATTACAGAACTAACCAAATTAAATATCATACACTGGGACTTCTTGGTTCCTTCACCTCTTTATCATGTGCGGAGCAGCTTTTCCTGTGCCACCCCCGTAAGCGGTAGTAGTTGTCATAGCATACAGCACGGAATGATAATATAATCATTTGGAAAAACAGAATGGCATAATAGGATGTCAGTGAAGTGAACTACTTTGAAGAAAACTTAATGAAAACAAATATTATAAGACCTTTATTTTACGTGCATGACTATTTATAGCTAACGCCCTAGTGCATTATAGGCTGCTACTAGCAATGAAAGCATTTTAGATAACGAATGTAGGTTCTTTAGAAAATTAGTTTGATATGTTTTATTTGAGCATATCTTTCAGTCAACACCTTTCTGCACAGCTCAAATAATTTCACTTCCTGGCTGTCTGGAGTCAGCTACTGGCAGTAAAGGCATGCTATATGACACCTCTCTGCTGGTCACTGAGCTCACACCTAATTGCATGAGATAGCACAAAGAGGAAAGGTGTATGCTGTACTGTTCTTACAATTAGAGAATACATTCTGTTAATGATTTTAGTGGCAGGAATCCATTTACAGTTAGTCCAAGACAGGAAATCAGTTCAGAATCAGAAGATGAGCAGGCAATGTTCTCTTTCTCATGAAGAGAATGTATGACACTAAACCACAGAACGTTTTCAGCCATTGCTAAACATGGATCTTGATACAGTACATAATGTTTTCAAAGCTTGGTAAACCCTTCGAAATACTGAAGTACTTGACACTTATGGAATATTCAAGAAAGTTCTGTATAAAGACATGTTCCTATTGGTAACCATCACGATGCATACTCTTTTTCAATAATTTACAAGCCCACACAAGCTTCTAATTTCTCAAATTCAGACTCTCCTGTGGCTGAGCCTATCATCTTGAAATAACCAAATATGTGAAGCGAACTGTATGTGCACTTTTGAGATTATGTGTGTGTACTGTACATAAAAATCAATATAATTAATAATAAAGGGACACCTTTGGAAAAATTTTGGATGCCATGGTGATTGCCAGTTTGATAACTTATGCCAAGAACCTTGAATGTTAAACCAATACTTGACTGAGCCACACATGGAGCACCATTGTGCATCCTTTTGCAGTGTGTCTGTGTTTCTGAACAGTCTAGTTTTATGCTATAAATGTTTTCATGCTTAAGCAAGAGCTGAAATTGCCTCGAGTGTCTGTGTTTGGAATGTTTAGATAAATATTTGGATGTGCATTGAACACTTGCATTCAACAAATGCTGACAGTAAGCAGTATATATTCACAAAACACTTACAAAAACACAATGGTTACTAGCTGTCTGTTAATAAAAACATAACAAACAGGCTTGTAAATAGTAGAAAAAGCTTTTACTTATTCCAGACAAGCTAAGCAGCTTTATCAGATACTCTCTTAATCCATCCGGTAAACAAAACTTGTGCTGCCTCGTTCCTTTCAGTAATTTACTTTGTAAAACAGGCAAGTAGGTGTGGTGTTAATGCCGTAGACCACATTGTTTCTGGTTCAGTTCAGGAAGGCTGCATAAGTTGCAGGTTTTTGTTTCAAATCAATCTGTTAATTAGAACCAGTTATTGCTGCTGACAAAATTTATACTAAAGCTATGCTTCATTTCAGATTATTTTGCTTGTTATGATTTTGAAACTTTAAATACCTTGTTTTAAAAGCTTCATTCACTAATTGTAATTGCTTTTTTTTTTTGCTTAACTAGCTGCCAATGTCATACAAAGATTCAAATGACAAATGAGTACACCTCAGGGAAACTGTTTGAGTTTGTCAACATACTTGAACAACCAAACAATAGATCTTCATCCAAACACTGCCCACAAATAAAGGTACGGGGTGTCCCAAAGGCAAAACACACACAAAGATAAAAAATACCAACAAAGGAGATATATTATATTAAGAAAACAAGGGAAAGTTTTCTTTTCAATCTTTTATTCAACACAAATATCAATAGATGAAATGGTCTACTGGGGAAAAAGTGAGTACATTCTTACATTCTTGGCCTTAGAAGCGGGTATTGCTCCCCTTTAGCAGAAATGATTTCCTGTAAGCATTTTGCATAACTATCCACAGTCAGTGACATCAGTTCAGTGAAATATTTGACCATTCCTCCATGTAAAATTCCTTCAGCTGCAAGAAGTTTGTGGGTACTGCCCATTTCAAATCCCTTTGCAACCCCCCATTTCTTCTCTTGAGGCATTCCTTGGCGGATTTACTAGTGTGCTTTGGATCATTATTGTGTTGAAAGCTGTATTTCTGATTCAAAGTCAACTTTTGAACAGATCCCCTCACCAGGGCCAACTCTAAAATTTCTGCTGCCCTACTCAATGCTGTGATTGGCACCTACCACCCTCTTTGCATTGATTGGAATCGTCACTTCCAGACCTGTACAGACCTGTACATAGAAACCTTGAGACACAAGAGAGGAGCAAGAACTGAGAGTAATGAAATATGAAGGGTTTAAATACAAAGTTGATTTACAATTTGAGAAGATCAAGGGGGCATTTGATTATTTATTGCAACATCTGTTTCCAAAAAAAATTTCAGAAAAATATACTCATTGGGATGACATTTCAGAAAGCACGTAGGAGATGAGCATTGTTTAAAAATATTGTCCTACTCTAATGTTCTTTTTTGGACAACAGTGTTTTTTTCTGGCACACCTTGCATGCAGGTCAAATTTGTGTAATGTAGATACATCCACTTTGACACCAACTATTGCAAGGGTTACCTGCAGATCCCATGGTTAAATTTTGGGATTCTTGGAGATCTCTTTTAGGATCAAATGGTAAACTCTTTGGCTAAATTTACTGGGCTGTCCAGTCCTGGACAAATTAGCAGTCATTTGAAATCTATGCCATTTGTAGATGATTTTCCTTACAGTAAAATGATTGATTTTTAAATAATTTTGTGATCTTTTTAAATTCCTTGCCAGACTCATAGGCATCTACAACCTCCTTTCTGAAGGCTCTTTTGATCTTGGCAGGATGACATCACACATGTTTTTTCCCTGTAACAAATCTGCACTTTTGTTGTTTTAGGTTATGAGAATGAATACACTATGTCAATTTTATGTGTCATTTATTCAATTACTAGACATTAAGCCCGTTAAAATAATGGGTGCTAGAACAGTAGTGCATAAACATTTTTATGAACAGTCTATATTAAATGGCAAGGGACCTTGTATGTGGCTGTAATATGTGTCACTGTATTGTGTGCCTTTAATTTTTCTCTCAGTAATACTGGTTTGTATTTCCGTGAAATGCCTGTAATTTTGTCTGACAGTAATACAGTGGAACCTCGTAATAGTAATAGGATTGTATGGAAATCTAATTAATCCGTTCCAGACTGTATGAACTGTATGTAAATATATTTTTTTTAAAGTTTTTAAGCACAAATATAGTTAATTATACCATAGAAAGCACAGCGTAATAGTAAACTAAATGTAAAAACATTGAATAACACTAAGAAAACCTTGAACAACAGAGAAAACTAACACTGCAAGAATTTGCGCTATAGCCTTATGACCCGCTCGCTAAAAACTCTTTTTTAATGAGTTTTAAGCACAGGGAAAAAATGAACATTTGAAAAATCTGTAATTTAATAAACAACCAAGAAAAGTAACATTGCAACAATGCACGCGCGCGCCTGTGTGTGCGTCTCTCTCTTGCGCGCCTTTGTGTGTGTGTCTCTTGCGTGTGTGTCTCTTAAGTGCACACCTCTGTGTCTGTGTGTGTGTCTGTTTGTCTCTCACCTGTGTGTGTGTGTGTGTGTGTGTGTCTGTGTCTGTGTCTGTGTCTGTGTCTGTCTGTCGTGCGTGCCTGTGTGTGTGTGTGTCTCACATGTGCGTGTGCGTGTGCGTGACTCATGTGTGTGTGTGACTCACGCGTGCCTGTGTATGTGCGTGACTCCTGCGCGCCTGTGTGTGTGTGTGTGTGTGTGTGTAACCCGCGCGCGCCTGTGTGTGTATCTGTCTTTCTCTCTGCACAGGGAATGCAAAGGAAGAGACTGAACACGTGCTGTGTGGCCCCGCGCATGTGCACTTCACCAGAAGACACACACACGGACACTGGACGCACACAAGGGTTTTATTAAAGAGAATGATGATGATATCACCATTGTCTGTAGCCACTGGCTGCACGAAGATCTAAACTTTGTTCAAATATGTTGAAAAAGTCAAGTTTCAATGGGGTGCACTTACTTTTTCACATGATCATAAATGTGTTTGTCAAATTATCTGTTTTAATAAAATATCTGGAATGAAATAGAAGAGAAAAAGTAGAGAGCTGAAAATGATTAATCTGCTCTGGTGTACACATCTTTTGAATGATAGATAGCCTTAGAAATGAAAAGTCTACTATATGGGAATGACCTGACATGGGACAGTGAAGACACAAACAAGCCAAAAAATACAATTAAGTTGAGAAAAAACTTGCACTCACTGTGTCCCTCTGGGGTTGAACATCAGGAAAAGATAGTTTATTCTTTTAAACCCTTTTGCTGGTAACACATTCAAAGTTGCTTTGTTTAAAGGTTATTTATTTTACAAATTGCATAATATTAACTTTTTATTATGTTTTATTGATAAAATCCCATATGAGAAAAGAAGAATCCAGAGGTTTTAAGGTAAGGTTTACATTTGAATAGTGGTATATGCTGATCATAGTACCAGAGAGTGACAAGAAGATGCATGCTGGTTAGACATGCAAGTAAGAATTTTACTATACTTTGTACAGGCAACAGTAAATTTGAACTGAATTTGTACTTGAAATAGACAACAGATGTACCAATCTGGTATTGCTCTTTTTCTTAGTTATGGCATCCTAGGCCTAGACCTATAGACCAGAATCTTGCATTTTACAATTGACCATCACTCCTCTTTAAAAATGGATAGCAGTTTGGAATTTCTTTAATAACGTTGTATTATCATGTACCTATCAAGTTAACCTATTTGTTATTTTGGTAGAGTAGCTGCTTTACAGCACCATAAGCATACAGCTTTACCTGCATGTGGACATCTGCATTAAGGAAAAATTAGACTCTGGTATAGCTGCTCAACATCATCCCAAATTTATGGCTTTACTGGCACATGGATAGCTTGCCTAAAGCAAAAAGATTTACTAGCTTGGCAGAAGCAGATCAAACTTGAACATCACTCAATACTTGTACCACTTACTAAAGCAGGTGCCTGCACACCATGCTTTTTCCCATTAAAGCCACCCCTTTTTAGCTGCTAACCCCTGAGGGACTATAGAAATGATCTGCTGTACCTTCTCTTAGCACTATACTTTTAATCGCCATCGCAATGTACCAAAATTAATACACAGTAAAACCAACATTAACAAAAAGAAGAAAATGTATTATAAATGAGACTTATTTAAGGATACCTTGTTTAAGAACACAGATGATGATGATGATGATGATGAGTTCTTTCAAGCTTGAATGCATAGCTTCTTTAAAGTTTCTTTGTTCTAATTAGGTTTTTATATTGTCAACTTCAAAAGGAGATGTAGATGTCTTGTCAAGGTTGGGGTGAAGATCTTCTCTCTTTAATGTAGTATTCCAAACCTAAAGACCTTTCTCCATGTGGAGCTATGAATAATTACACAAATAATTAATAATCTTAAAAGCATAGGTCATGTTTCTATTGAAAAATTGTGTTATTTTCCCAAACTGACGCCCATGCTAATCTTTTTTTAATTCCAAGCTAATAGGTAAGGTTGCTTTGCACATTCCAGAAATAATAATTGATATGTCTATGGATCTGTTTTTAGATATTTCAAAACAATTAAGGACAAGATGAAAAGTTCTAATAAATAAAGATTCATAGTTAAAATCAACCCCTAGCAGCCTTCACTAACATCAGTTAAAAGATACAAAGATTAGATCAATAAAGACAGATCACTTTGTATCAAATAAAGATTTCAACAGAAGGTAAACTTGCTTGTTTGAGCACTTATGTTAAACAATTTATGCCATGGCTTATTTTACTGATAACAGTTCAGTGTAGTTTGTTTAAGCAAATCAGTATTTAGTGTGGCTTGTTTCCATCAGTACACAATGCTAAAAAGTCACCTTTCCCAATCATTGCATATAGCAAGCACTTTGGTGTCCTTCTCTAAAGTCATTCAGAAAATTTAACTCAAGGAGTAACTAGCCCTGGAAGTGGACATTTTGTCCAAGACACACTCAGTAACTCCTCCCTTAAAAGTCCTATATGTAAGAAAAGAAGGAGGAAGTAAGGAATAGAATTGTAAGATTCCCCCTCTGACATTTCCTTCAACAGAAAAGGTTAAGCATACCTTCTGGCATTTTGACATGAACATTCTAACAGGGCTATACCAGAATTTTCTTTTAAGTGTTCAGAGATCTCTAATGTTAACTCACCTGATAAGATATCCCCCACTTTTGTTGATAAATATCAAGATGAGCAAGTTAATACGCCATTTACATCTAGAGCTGTCAAAGTTAACATGTTTCCTTAATTGCATTTATTGTTTAAGTGTTTTATGACACTCCTTGCTGTCTAAGCCAGTGGTTTTCAAACTCAGTGCTGTAGCCCTGATAGGGTTAACATTATTTTAAAGAAACACCATCAGTTCTAAAGATTGTTTTTAAATTGTCTGATTTTTAAATAAACATACAAGTACTGACTACATCAAGTATTAATGACTACATCAACTACTGTATGGACATTCTGTATGGACATTGTAGTTCCAGTAAGAACAGTACGCTGCTATGCTAACAACAAGCCATGGATTACAAGTGACATCAAGGGCCTTTTGAACCAAAAAAAAGGGCTTTTAAAGGTGGTGATCAGCATGAGCTCAAGCGCATGCAGAAGGAACTCCGAGTCGAGCTCAGAGCGGCGAAAGAGCAGTACAGGAGAAAGCTGGAGCAGAAGTTGCAGAATAACGGCATGAAGGAAGTGTGGGATGGGATGAAGATCATCACTGGCTGCAGCTCGAAGCAGGGTGCCACCATCAAGAGAGACGTGGAGAGAGCAAACCCGATGAACAACTTCTTTCAACAGGTTTGACCACCCTAACCCACTCTCACCTCAGAGTACTGCATTGTCTACCCATCCTTCTGCTGATACCAGCATAGGAGAAAGTTTCCCTTCACCCACACTTAGAGCATCCCAGGTAAGCAGAGAGCCAAGGAGACGTCGTGCCAGCAAAGCAGTGGGTCCAGATGGAGTATCACCACGACTGCTGAAGGCCTATGCATTGGAGCTGGGGAGTCCTCTACAGCTCATCTTCAACCTGAGCCTGTTGTGGCGAAAAATTGCCACCAAGAGGCTTTTAACCTGAAAATGAAAGCTATCGGGACTCAGGATAGGCAAACAGAGTTTTAAAGCTTTATTGCAATAAAACAACACAAATAATAACACGGACTCAACCCAATACCGCCAAATTGAGCTGAGCCCCGAACAGTTCAAAACCCAAAACTTATATATCATTTCTTATCACTTTGACCTCATTCAATAAGCTCATTCTGCACCTGTTGTTACTGTCCATTCTTCATCTCTAGTTTCTGTTTTGCTTATTTCTGAATGGTCTTTGGCCGGGCAGATGTTTTCCTTTTTCCATCTTTGGGCTTTTATGGTGTCATTTCCTTTTCTAAGCCTTTCAAACTGTGTTATAATGGTGGCCTGAAGCTAAGCTTTAATTAAAAAAGAAATATGGTATATGCTTTTATTTAATCATTTGCTTGGCATGCTTGATTTGCCTTAATTTCTACGCTAAAGCTAATTTCCAATATATTCTTCTATATTTATTTGCTAGTGCCTGAATATACTAATTTTACTTTCATGCATTACATCATTGTGACCTTGTTTAGAGCAAAAGCCTTTTGCTGTCTTTTTGCTGATTCACCAGTCCAGCTGGTTTCTCACATGTCCACCAAGGCCACCTTGTTCTTAGCTTCCTATCTTGTCCGCACAGGTGTATGGACAGTTTCTATGCATTATTCCTGTCCTTTCCCACACTAGCAATTCTGCTTCAAGCCTAAAAAATAATGCAATATGACTGATTTTTTTAGTTAACCATTTGCTTGACCTATTGTAAAAGGCGCTATATAGCGCCCAACCCGGCACAGACTACGCAGAGGCACGTGTAAAACAAACAGGCTTTTTTATTTCTCTTCAACCGTGGGCGCACGTCTTCCCCGTGTCCCACAGGCCCAACACAGTCCCAAAGCACTTTAACACAGAGCTCTAACAACCCTTCCTGGAACAACCACTCCTCCCAGGCAACCTCGTCCTCTTCCTCCTGATTCTGGCTTCGAATAAAGGGAGGCTGGCCCGTTTTATAGCCCACCCGGAAGTGTTCCAGGTGCTTGACCAGCTGGTCCTGATTGCACCTCCGGGTGGGGCTGATAACTCGTCCATCCGGGTTGTTGGCTATCTGCAGCACCCCCTAGAGGCCACCCCATCTCCCGACCAGGCTGTGGAGGACTCCATGTCCCATGGAGCCACGTGGGAGACTGGGAAATGAACAACGGCCAGGGAGGCTGCCCCCAAGCGTCCCAGGGGAGGTATTGAGCTGTCCATGGTGGCTCCCCCGGAACATATGCAGCAGGGGCATCCCGGCCGGGCATGGGACCCGGCTGTCCATCACACTATCTTATTTGCTTAATAATTCTAATTTATGCTTAATCTAATATTTCAGAAGCTTTTAATTACTTTAATGGCTACTTATGCTAATATGCTATTTATGCTAATATAGAAATTTTTCTCTTCTATAACCCTGGAACAGGGAAGAGTCCCAAGGCGTTGGAAAACATCTTGCATCACCCCAGTCCCAAAGGTATCATGTCCCAGTAAGCTGAATGACTTCCAGCCTGTCACTCTGACGTCACATGTAACGAAGACCATGGAGCGGCTGCTGCTTCACCACCTGAGGCCACAGGTCCGCCACGCCCTTGACCCTCTGCAGTTTGCATACCAGGAGAAAGTGGAAGCGGAAGATGCCATCATCTATATGTTACACCGATCCCTCTCCCACTTGGACAGAGGCAGTGGTGATGTAAGAATTATGATTTTTGACTTCTCTAGCACCTTCAACACCATCCAACCTCTGCTCCTTAGGGACAAGCTGACAGAGATGGGAGTAGATTCAAACCTAGTGGCATGGATCGTGGACTGTCTTACGGACAGACCTCAGTATGTGCATCTTGGGAACTGCAGGTCTGACATTGTGGTTAGCAGCACAGGAGCGCCGCAGAGGACTGTGCTTTCTCCGGTGTCCTGTTCAGCCTATATACATCGGACTTTCCACACAACTCGAAGTCCTGCCACGTGCAAAAGTCCGCTGACGACACTGCTATCGTGGGCTGCATCAGGAGTGGGCAGGAGGAGGAGTACAGGAACCTAACAAAGGACTTTGTTAAATGGTGTGACTCAAACCACTTACACCTGAACACCAGCAAAACCAAGGAACTGGTGGTGGATTTTAGGAGACCCAGGCTCCTCCTGAATCCCGTGATTATCAGAGGTGACTGTGTGCAGAGGGTGCAGACCTATAAATACCTGGGAGTGCACCTGGATGATAAATTGGACTGAACTGTCAATACTGATGCTATGTGCAAGGGAGGACGGAGCCGACTATACTTCCTTAGAAGGCTGGTGTTCTTCAACATCTGCAATAAGATGCTGCAATGTTCTATTAGATGGTTGTGGCGAGTGCCCTCTTCTACTCAGTGGTGTGCTGGGGAGGCAGCATAAAGAAGAAGGAAGCCTCATGCCTGCACAAACCAGTGAGGAAGGCAGGCTCTATTGTAGGCATGGAGCTGGACAGTTTGACATCCGTGGCAGAGCGATGGGTGCTGAGCAGGCTCTTGTCAATCATGGAGAATCTGCAGCATCCACTAAACAGTATCATCTCCAGACAGAGGAGCAGCTTCAGTGACAGACTGCTGTCACTGTCCTTCTCCACTGACAGACTGAGGAGATCATTCCTCCCCCAAATTATGCGACTCTTCAATTCCACCCCGGGTAAACGTTAACATTATACAAAGTTATTGTCTGTTTTACCTGCATTTTTATCACTCTTTAATTTAATATTGTTTTTTTATCAGTATGCTGCTGCTGGAGTATGTGAATTTCACCTTGGGATTAATAAAGTATCTATCTATCTATCTATCTATCTATCTATCTATCTATCTATCTATCTATCTATCTATCTATCTATCTATCTATCTATCTATCTATCTATCTATCTATCTATCTATCTATCTATCTATCTATCTATCTATCTATCTATCTATCTATCTATCTATCTATCTATCTATCTAGTATCCATCCATCCATCCATTTATCCAGTGACTGAAGTGGTCAAGTATGCACCGATACTGGTAATTAACGTATGCATTATTGCAAAATGGATCCCATCAGAATGCAGGTCTCTAAATATAGTTGAAGATATAGAACTGGGACACATCGTTCAGTGAGGCCTGACAATTTTTACACTTTACCTTGTCAGATAACAAGGAATTGCACTTTGACCAGCGATGAAGTTGTACAGCAGTCACATTCAAAAAGGGCTAGCAGACATTGCTGAACTATCTTGGTTAAACACTGAAGTTAAATGTGTGAGATTTTATGATTAATTGCATTTACATTTTTATATTTTGACGGTCCTATTTGCATTGCAAAAAAATCTATGAAAAAATGGTAAGCTGGTCCCTGGTCTGTTTCGGTTGGCACCAGATCATTGTGAATCACTGTCATCATTTGACAAAATGCAGCAATATAGATTTACACATTATGTAAACTGAAATCATTGCAACCACCCACTTCCCAGGAAAATAAATTAACTATGAAATGACTAAATTGAAAAAGAAACACTTTACATTTACAAATGAAATTCTTTGAGGTGAAAAAAGGGCAAGCCACAACAATGCTGAAAGAAAACCAAAACGGCACACACTATGCGACTCAAATACAAAACTATGGGGTTGTCCATTAGAAGCTCTAACCACCATGCTGTTAAGTGTTTGCTGGACACTACAAGGCCATATATATATATATATATATATATATATATATATATATATATATATATATATATATATGGCCTTGTAGTGTATATATATTTTTTGCACTCAAGTTTTTTTGTAAGTGAACAAATGGTACTTGACTTTTTCCTCTTAGCTGATTTGTGCTACATAACCTTGGCTGGGAAATGTACATATACAGTATATACAATACAATATAATTTATTTTTGTATAGCCCAAAATCACACAAGAAGTGCTGCAATGGGCTTTAACAGGCCCTGCCTCTTGACACCCCCTCAGCCTTGACTCTCTAAGAAGACAAGGGAAATCTACCCAAAAAAATCCTTGTAGGGAAAAAAATGGAAGAAACCTTGGGAAAGGCAGTTCAAAAAGAGACCCCTTTCCAGGTAGGTTGGGTGTGCAGTGGGTGTCAAAAAGAAGGGGTTCAATACACAGAACAGAACAAATCCTCAATACAGTATAAAAATAAAAAAGTATGGAACAGAATTTAACAGTAGATGATATCACATAATATGATTTGGTCCTGGAGACCTCAGCCATCTTAGCAGCATTTTGGATTAGCTGAAGGCTGTATAATGAACAGTTTGAACATCCAGTGAACACCGCATTGCAGTAGTAAATCCTACTAGAAATAAATGCATGAATTAATTTCTCAGGATCCTGTTTATTTAGAAAGCGCCTTAATTTCCCAACATTTTTTAGATGGAAGAAACATGATTTGGACAACTTTGTAATATGTGCTTTAAATTACATGCTAGAGTCAAAGATAACCCTGAGATTGCGGACTGATTCAGTAAAATTAATGGTAATTCCAGCTGAGTTAAATGATGATAAAATGTTGTTGTGATCAGCGTCATTCCCTCCAACAATTAACATCTCTGTTTAATCTGTGTTTAAAGATAGGTAGTTCTCAACCATTCACTCCTTTAATTCACTAACACAACTAATTAAAGACAACATTGGAGAAACTTAATTTTGATCTAAATGAAATGTATAACTGGGAGTGATCTGCATACAAGTGAAAATTAACATTATGTTTCCTAATGATAGATCCCAGTGGAAGCATGTAAAGTGAAAACAGTAAAGGTCCCAGTACTGAGCCCTGCGAGAGACCATATCTCATTTCTGTGTATAATGATGGAGTACTGTCAGCACATTTCTGTACATATTGGAGTCGATTTGATAAATAAGAACTAAACCAAGCAAGCACAGTGCCTGTAAGCCAAACATCATTTTCTAGCCTGTGCAGTAAAATACAATGGTCAATGGTGCCAATTGCTGTGCTTAAGGCCTTGTTCACACGGGCGTTAAGTTTTTGGATAAACGAACTTGCTCTGAACGTCCTAGACGTTTATGTTGCATTTTGTGGTGGCGATCGATTGACTTCTACACCCGCGTTTGTTTGTCTCTGTCTAACGCCAGCCTGCAGCCCAAATTGTAGTTTGTGTGTTAACCTGTGGAGGCAGTGTCGGGAACTGGATATGAAAGCCCTTGTCGTTTTATTTGAGGTGCCTCCTTTCAATATGGACCATTTTGCTATGTTAGATATTAATCTTCTTGTTTTAAAAATACTCGTAATACGGCGACGTAGGGAGAGAAAAAATCGCCACCGCTACTGGGTTCATCCTCTGACTGCACAACGTCGGGTTAAAGGAAGTTTTTTTGTGCTTTATGAAGAAATGTGAAAATTTCCGTGCAAGTTTTTTAATTACTGTCGGATGTCGGTTTCCACTTTTGATTGTCTGCTGCAGCTGGTGCAATGCCACATTGCACGCCGATCAACCAATATGCGACTTGGTGTTAGCCCTGAAGAAACACTACTTGTCACTTTGAGGTAAGGAAACAGTAGTCGAGTGTGCGCTTACACCGGTGTTATGCACTGAAATGCCCCCCCGCCATGGATTGCCCCCCTACATAATCATTATCAAATATTATATTAGAACATAAATTAATAGGTTCATGGTTTACAAATTACATGAGACAATAAAATAAAATAAGCATATATGAAAATATATATGTTGTATATGAAAACATAAAAATATTAATATCATGGGATATATCCGGTCCTCCGAAGCGTAAAATAAACGTGCAGAAAACGAACTAGAAGCGGTTTCCTTGCGTTCGTTGGGTTTTGAACGCCAAGAAAAAACTGCATGCAACGTTTTTTTGATGCCGTATAAACGAGCTGCCGGACAAACGCACGTCACCAAAGCCCGTGTGAACACTCTCATTGACTCCTACGTGTAGAAAACACTTGGCGCTTGATCCACGCTTGATTTTAACGCCCGTGTGAACAAGGCCTAAGTCTAATAACATAATTACAGTGGAGTTTCCTTCATCAGAGGATATCAGGATGTCATTTACAACCCGCGTTAGTGCCGTTTCCATACTCCTGCCAGTGCAGAAACCAGATTAGAATTTCTCACATAAATTTTAATGCATAAGGTGTGACTGAAGCTGATTGGCGACTACTTTTTTGAGTATTTTAGAGAGAAAGGGTACATTTGAAATAGGTCTATAATTATTTAGTATGTGTGGGTCTAGGTCTGACAATTTATATATCTATACTAATAAAAGGCAAAGCCCTCACTCACTCACTCACTCACTCACTCACTCACTAATTCTCCAACTTCCCTTGTAGGTAGAAGGCTGAAATTTGGCAGGCTCATTCCTTACAGCTTACTTACAAAAGTTGGACAGGTTTCATTTCGAAATTCTACGCCTAATGGTCATAACTGGAAGGTATTTTTCTCCATTAACTGTAATGGAGTAGAGCTGCAAAGACGTAGGGGGCGGAGTTTCGTGCGACATCATCACGCCTCCCACGTAATCACGTGAACTGACTGTCAACGCAGTACGTAGAAAACCAGGAAGACCTACAAAAAGCGCTTAAGAAAACATGCATTATATAATTGAGAAGGCAGCGAAACAATAAGAAGCGAGCAAGTGGCATATACTACCATATTCATGAGTGCTGCTACCTCGGAAAGAAAGCAAGGTGTAAACCTAAACTTTAAATTAAGT
This sequence comes from Polypterus senegalus, assembly GCF_016835505.1. NCBI lineage: Eukaryota > Metazoa > Chordata > Cladistia > Polypteriformes > Polypteridae > Polypterus > Polypterus senegalus. Next base: position 121,973,154 of record NC_053162.1, read on the forward strand.
TCATAGACAGGCTACCGCTGGCGTTTCACATGCCCACAGGTAATGCGGGATACAAGTTTAATGAGAGGACGCAGGATATAAACGAGAGTTTTGATCACTTTGTAACTAAGTTAAAATTGTAGGTGAAGGGGTGTGCTTATGCAAATTCGAGACTGTGTTTGTGGGGATTGACAGTTAAAGGGTGGGGAGTCACGTCATCATCTCCCTCCCATTTACCTCAAGTTAATACACACGCTGTCTCTAGAGTTTCAACACACTGAATCCTCCAGGCACTACTTACAAAGGTCACATTGACAAGCGTGTTACGCTATTTTTAAAATCTTTCCTTTTCTTAGCACAAGCACAGCTGAGAAGCTTTGATGCATGTGCTCCATAAGCGTTGAAAAATAATGCATTTAATCACACTTTGCATTACAAGCAAAGGGAGCTTTTGTCAATGCATGATTTCCTGGTACACCGATTACATTGATCAGCGCATCCCGATTCATTTTACCCTCGCACCACCTTAGTTTGAGAAGAAGTATGAAAAAATATGAGGTTAACACAGAAAAACAGATCACCAATTCAAGCTTTATGAATAATCGATTCGCCATCAATAATTGTTTTGGTAAAGCCATCCTCCTTCCATTTTATAATTTTTCCGCCACTAGCCATGATTAAATGAACGGTAAAAAGTAAGAGCGAGGGTGACTTATTTAGGCAGGAATATATATGATAGCAACACTCATGACAATGTCAATCATGTTACGTTATTATTAAAATGTTTCCTTTTCTTTTCATTACTTCTTTAACACACTACTTCTCCGCCTGGTAGCGGGTATTTTGCTATATATATAATATATGAATGACCTCCAAAGAGCGCTGAGACTTTTGATATCATGAACGTGTCTGCAAAACTGGGTCTCCTGCCCAGCAAAAGTCGAGCAGCCAGCGCGTGCATAGCTGTGCCGGCCTTTGAGACGCTGACTGCGCTTCTGCCTTAAGTCAAAGTGAGCACTTTTAATTTTTTCATCCGCCCCCTGAGCTATAGCCCAGACAAGTGCAAACACGGGACCCCTTTTCTACACCACGGCAAAATAATATTAAGGCGATTCACACTTTCTTTTGCACGATATACGATTATCAGGTCCTCAGCTCGGATTATGAACACACGCACGAGTGGAGGACTCACAGTGCCATCACAGCCGATTAATGGCGGGGACGTCTCACCAGTCTACACAAGACCCACACGACTGTCGCCAAAAGGCGATCATAACGCCAGCGAACACATCTCTCTATACTATATAAAAGAAAAGGCAACTTTCCTTTCTTTACACCTTTTTCCTTTTATCCCAAACCAAAGCCTTTCTCTCTTAACACGGCAGAGGACACAAAAATAATTTTCTTTAATTGCGGTAAGGCACATTACCAGAGGCACAAATTTGAACGTTCACATACAAAATGTAATTTCTATACCACAGCCGTCGTGTAGCGCCTTTCAAAAGGGATCTACTACCGAGAGATGATCCATATACATTTTAGCTGCTGTTAGTTACTTACCTGTTTTGTTACACAGTCTTTAAAATGTAGTTTACCCCAACCACTCAGTAGTGCTCAATGTACCTGTACTTCTTAAAACGTTAATGTTTTACTGTTTAATAACTTATAGACTATATTTCATTATTTTTCCCTTGCACTCAGTGACCAAAGCTATACACACACACATAGACACATACAAACATACACACAAGTATATGTATATATATATATATATATACACACACACACCCCTATCTAGATTATATACATATATACACACACACACACACACACACACACACACATACATACATACATACACACACACATATATATAATTTGTGTGTGTAGATATGTATATAGATATGTAGATATGAAGATATGTATGTGTATATATATGTATATTATATATATATGTATGTATGTGTGTATGTGTGTGTGTATATATATATATGACAGCAGCAATCCAAGCTGTGAGAAAACAGTAAAAACGAGGCGTATCAGACGTCGTGGTACATTTTCTGATGCAGCTACCGAAAACAACTTTGTGACGCTGCCACCAAATACACAAAACAATTACTTTGACAATCATGTTACATTATTTTTAAAATGTTTCCTTTTCTTTTTCATAACTTCTTTAACACATGACATCGCTGCGAAGCGCGGGTATTTTGCTATATATATATATATATCACAGCGACACTCATAACAGTGACAAAACAATTACATTGACAATCATGTTACGTTATTTTCAAAATGTTTCCTTTTCTTTCTCTTTCCTTCTTTAACACACTACTTCTCCGCTGCCAAGCGCGGGTATTTTGCTATATATATATATATATATAGATAGATAGATAGAGATATATATAGATAGATAGATAGATAGAGGTATATATATATAGATAGATAGATATGAGAATAACATAGATAGATAGATAGATAGATAGATATGAGAACAACACTCATATCAATGACAAAACAATTACATTAACAATCATGTTACATTATTTTTAAAATTTTTCCTTTTCTTTTTCGTACCTTCTTTAAAACACTACTTCTCCGCTGCGAAGCGCGGGTATTCTGCTAGTAATTTATATAATAAATATAATATAATTTAATGACTGACACTTTTAGTGCATCAGGTACTGTGCCATGCAATAATGAACTATTGATAATGTTTAGAATAGGTGCTGCAAGAACATCTAAGTACCAAAAGCATAAATGATGTATACACTGTTAATTTATGTAGCATTCATGTGCGGTCAGATCCTAGGAGATTTGCACAGATTTTCTCATCATTTATGATTTTTGTTAGCTGAAAGTAAATAATTGCTTTCTGACATTTTCTATTTTTTTAACATTTTATTTATTTTCCTTTTTTGTTTTAATATATTTTATTGTTCTCTTGGGGATCACTATGGCATCATTTATTAACTGTGCTTTCCTATTTATGGATTGAATCATGGGCGGCACCATTTTTATAATTGTTTTAACTAGTAATCAAGGTCTAACAGCTTATACCTTGCAGAAATCTATAACAAATGCAGAACTATAAGGAAAAACTCTATAAAGAAAGGATATGAATAAAGTTTTGCCTTGTGGGCAAGGATGTTGCCAGGAGAACATGGGATATTTTGTAGGAATATGCAGTGGCAGCTGGCCAATAAAGGGTACTAGGGTTCCACCCTCCCTACTGGAAAGTGTTTTTAAGTTTTTCTTCTAAAATAAACATTTGTAAAATAAACAATTACTCACTTTAAGAATGTGTGTGCGTTTAAAATGGACAGTAATGTGTAATACTGTATATAAATAATAATTCATTATGTCTGGGGGAACTTCATATACATCCCCTCTGGAGCAATGTGGGTGCTAGAAAAATTGCCCAGTCATTGCAGCCAATCACTAACAAAAGATATCTACATAGCAACATAAATTTAGCCAATCAGTGTCCTTAAATCCGATGCCTAAAGAACATTTAATTTATCACCCCAAGCAGAGTCCGTTCGTAGAGCAGGGACATCTGACATTTGCCAAAATACACACAAACCATTATTGACAATGATGAGCGTGGGTAAAGATATAGGATTTCAGTCACCTCCAAATTCAACAATATCTCTTCTCCAAAATCCATTTGAGAGGAGAACTTTGATGGAGAAACTGCAAGTCAAAGTGCTTGGTCCAGATCAACCAGACATCAAAATCACACAACAGGCCAGCAAAAAAGTTAAACTTACATTTAAGGCTTCTCCCCTAATTGGTCCAACACAAAGGCTTGGATATCTGGATGCAGTCATGTAAATGCCATATTTTGCTTCTCATACTTACTTTTTAAAATGGCTGAGACAGATACAACACAGAAAGTTTCCAGGGTTCAGGACATGAATCGTTTACCTAAAAAAATTAAAAACATGAGTGTAGTGACTTTAATACTAGAGCCATTTAGAGATTTGACATTAAGAAAGACACAAGGGCATACACACACACACAAATTCCCCTGATCCCATTTTTCTTTGTATAAAGTATAGTTGACCTTACTTTATGACATCATCCAGCAATATATGACACTCTAGAAATCCTTAATACTTTGTCTCAATAGTGTGCTTACTAATTTTACTGTATACTGTAGGCTATATGTTTCATTATTTGGTGGAACAATGGTAATAAGATCATTGTTTGAATCCTGGGTCCTCCCTGCCTGGCCCACTCTGAGTAGTGAAAAAAGCACTATATAAATACACTTAATTATTTATTATTATTAATCTGCTGATTTTTAAAATGACAATTAAATGACAGATTATTTCACAGAGCACTAGTATCCTGCAGTTTGCATTGACGTTTATTGAGATGGTAACTGACACTGACTGAATATGGCATAAAAAAAACACACATAGAATGTTTGTCACCAGCCACCACTGACAATAAGACAAGGAACCTGGCCTGACAAGGTCTACCCTAACAATTAGAAAGAATGTCTACTTGCCAGTGAAGATAAAAAAGACTGGATCATCTGTAAATGTATTGTTCAATGGTACCAGATTAAAAAAAAAGATCATGGTGGACTGGGCGGAAACTGTAGTTAATTTCAGAGAACACCAGAAACAGCAGGTACAGATGAAAAGGGTCAGGAAGGGTGCAGCAACTGATGCCTTTTAAGTAAAAGAGAATTCAGCATTGTGGTACTTCAGGAACTGCTATTGAACATTGTTGTCTACCTGTCATAGGCATTTGCAGGTTGTAACTGCTCTTAGAAGTGATTCTGATATGGCCTGTGTATCTGAAATGTGTTCCCTGCAGTCAGAAGTTAATCTGAAAAAGATCACATCTCTTAGAGAGAGAAATGAATAGCAGTGGCCATGAATTGAAGTGCATAAGTGGGCAAGCCACTTGACAAGAAAAAAATGAAACACCTTATGAAGTAAAACCCAGATGGCATTAAGAGTTAATTTTATTTTGGTAAGATGTGTAAAAACATAAAACATAAAAAATCAAATCATAAAATTCATAAAAACAACTTATTTTTAAAATATTCCTATTATTTTAACCATGGACTGAAGTGACCCCTAGGAGGTGCTGCTCTAACATGGCTTTTAATCTCCTTTGCATTAATCCCACACATGTTCTTTTCAGTAGATATGCAAAATGCACACTGCCCACAATTAACAGATAAACACATTTTTAAAAGTGGATTTCCACGTGATGACTCACTTCAGATTTTTTTTTGCACTCTATGCTGAATTATAAAAAATTAAATTAAAACAGCAACACATTTCCAATCATTTATTTAGACAATACTTGTTAACAGTTTAATATTAGCCATAATGTTCAGGATCCTGGTTTCAATAGTTCTCTGGTGCTTGTGCAACTAATTCCTTTTTCAAGTCTTGCAAGCATTATTGAGTTAATTGTATGTAATTAAAAGGCAGCCACAAAAAAAAAAAAAATCTGTCTAGTTTGTCCCAGTTATGCACAAAATGCATCAGATATAAAATTATGGAACAGTACAGGTACTCTAAATTTCAGAAGTGTACAAATACATTAAATGTCAATCTGCCCTTAACCTCATGTTTTTCTTTGGTATGACATTTGTCAAATGGCTGTTCGGATTAAATCTCTCAGAAAACAGTGATTCAGCTGGAAAACACCTAAAAAGTGAATAGGTTGACACTTCAAGTCAAATGTTAAAATAACAAACTTACTGTATTTCTTTGATTCCATGAGACAGAGCCCGTGCCAAATGCTTCCCAACTACCGGAAACACTAAGGTTTGTAATGCAGTGGCTTAGGCAGCGTACCATAGGTCTAGATAGATAGATAGATAGATAGATTAAACATAGGATGGGAAAGAAATGCATGCCTGTTTCAAAACAGTTTCAGGGACATCCAGTTGTGTTTTACCATGAAACAGTCTACCCAAACATGCACCCATCTGATGGATCCTTTGAACCCATGACCACATACTGTTATCTGCCCTCAAACATTATGCCATGAACAAGGTGATAGTTGATTTATGACAGAAAAATCCACTCTAAAAATATTCTTGTATACAGAAGAGCTGGGGGAGCTAATGAAAACCTAATAACCACTCGACCTTCCTCCTCAAGTGAATGGTCACACCCCCATACATGAACTTAATCCAAGTCCATGGGGACAGAGCTTTGCTCTCTTTCAAGCAGAACTGACAACATATTTTTGTAACTTCCTACAGCCTGCAGACCACAACTATTGTTTCACTTCCTTCATTGTTTCAGCACAGTATCACCGGATAATTGTGGGTGGATCCACTCAACAAACACGAAAGACTGCTATTCACAACTCTCTTTTACATTCCACACATATGTCTGTCATATATACTCTCAGAAGCTCCTTTCAATAGACATTTTTATATAATGTTACATTCTGTGGCTTGGGCAAAATATAAAAATTAATAGTTCCTGTTCCCGTATACAAGATCACTTGATTAAATACACAGCTTATGTTCACAGAATCACTCTTTACTACCTTGCAGAAAACTGCTTTTTGACCGGTTATCTGTCAGCAAAGTTACAATTTGCACTTATTATAAAATACTGGCAAATTACCCACTGATTTACAAATCATACGTTCTTTATTAATGAGTACCTGAAGCATTCAATGTAATTTACGAAATATATGAACCAATTTCTTTGTATTATTCTGATCCTTTTAATGTACTATCTAACTTATCAGACAATTGTTTCTTGTTAGTTTTGAGCTTTTGTCTTGGTGTCTGTTTTTCAATTGACTCTTGGTGAATGCTATTTGCAGTTTTACATTGGTCCTTTAAAGAACAGAAGAAGTTCTAATTAGTTTCATTTTCAATGTAAAAAGAAAAAATAAAGGATGGGGGTTTACTTTATGACAATAACCTTTTGATTATGGACTGTGATTTTTTTTGTTTTTGTAGCTTAGCTACTGGAACTGTGAACTGAGTGCAATTATCTCCTTCCTTTTCCTTGTAATTACTTTTTATATAGCCCTTATCTAACGTTATTTTATATGGCTAGCATTTTTCATAGAGGAAATATAGAATGTGACTAAACTAGATGTTGGCTATGAACTTATATAACAAATTACCCAAGCCAACTGTTTAATCACTACATTACACCAATTAAGAACAGTGCCAATCAGGGAAATGTAATCAGGAAAACAAGTTTTACTTTACATGCTGCCATTCTGGGACTTTCATTGAAAACACCCTTCCAAAGCATCCACTTTAAAATATAATGTTGGCAGAGATGCAGCACATAATGTACTGCACATCAGGAGCACAGGCTATTTAAGTGACAGTTTAGAATTCACACCGGATCAGTGCTGGAGACAAAAACCTCCTATGCTGCCTATCATATGTGCAATATCTGCTAAGCCACACGGTCTGCCAGTTTTTCAAAAGATCCATTATACTATTTTTCACTTTGTAAGTATTAACTCTAGCCATACCAAAGAATATTTTATTTTTTGCTGTGCAGCCATGAGCTAGAATGATTTGAATCCCCACAGTAATCTTGCCTGAGCCTGTTAGATAAAATGTATTATTTTATTTGGAGTGCTTGTTTCACCTTTCTTCCAAGGTGTACCTTCATACAGACAATCTTATTGTATTTATACTTCTACCTGATTTTGGGGCCCAAGAAACCAATTTGGCAGAAAGAAAATTAGTCTTTGCAATTAAGTTACATTTGACACATAAGTCACTTTGGGAGTGGTTTTAGCATTTTGTATGTTCTCCTACAATTTTCTAATATTATTAGACAACTACTAAAAAATTAACAGTGAGAGAAAGTATGGGAGCAGGCACCCAGAAATGGACTTGCTGTTCTGTTTAGGGCTGGTTCCACTTTATTGTTTTTTGTCCACTCTCACGGTCTGCTTATGTCTGGACTGCCAAGAAGCTTTGTAGCAAGTGAATTTATGAAAAGCCTGTCTACAATTTGAAACAAAAAGGATGTGAATTGCTTAATCCAGACCTGGGTTACATCTAATAATAAATAATAATAATACATTTTATTTATATTGCACTTCATATTTTAGAAATCTCAAAGTGCTACAGAGTAAAAACAAAAATAATAAAACAAAAAAATCAATGTATACTTTAACAAAATATCTTTCTAAAAAGATGAGTTTTAAGATTCCGTTTAAAAACATCAGTCGACTGTGGGGCTCTCAGGTAGTCAGATGAAAAAGCCCTATCACCCATACTGCGAAGCTTGGTTCTAAGGACTTGGAGAGTGTTAGTGCGTACAGAGTGGAAAGTGCGTGAGGAGGTATGAGGGGTAAGGAGTTCCTGTAAGTAAAGGGGGGCATGTCCATAGATGCACTGATGGATGAGGAGAACGACCTTGAACTCAATTCCGAGGATTGGAGTGATATGGTCATGCTTTCGCACCCTCATCAGGATCCTGGCAGAGCAATTCTGAATATACTGGAGTCTCTGAATACTCTTGCCAGGAATCCCGATGAGGAGGGCCTGAAGTCTATCCCAGCTAGCAGAGGGCACAAGGCAGGAACAAAACATATAATAGGGTGCCAGTCCATCACAGGACAAACACACTCACACCAATTATACACTAGAGCCATTTTAGCATCACCAATTCATTCAACCTGCATGTCTTCAGACAGTGGGAGGAAACTGGAGCAACCAGGCAACACCCACACAGAGAAAGCATGCGAAATCTATGCAACAAGAATCCAGGATGTGAACCTTGGTCTCCTTAGTGCAAGACTGAAGTGCTACCACTAGGTTATCATATGGAAAAAGTGTCCTCAAAGTATTTTGAAAAGACAGAGTCAGGGTGTGGCAAGTTCTCTGTCCCAAGAAAGACAACTCCCTTCACAAACTGTGCTAACTGGGTCTTCCCTTACTCTGTAACAAAGCAACATAATCTAGAAACTAGACTAGCAACACTGTGTAATTTTAGTGGGAGACAATTTCTGCAAATGTCAAAGCACCTTGAAAACGTGGTGCATATTTACTAGGAGAAATGTACATATATGTAATTGGAAGCAATTTGCTTATTTCTAAGATTATTTCTTCATTCTGGTCCCAGCTCAGGTAGGAAGAAGAAAACCCTAGGGTCCCCAGCTAATCGTTTGTGATCAGCCAAAAAGCAACATAAATTCCAATGAGCATCATCCACCAAAGACATTACCCTCTTGTTTTGACCTTCATTTCGTTCATTCTGTATTTATGGGAAAGGGGGAGCGGCCTTCACTGCTGGTCCAGTTTGTTGACATGGTGCGCACGAACTGAAGTAAACGGCCATGTCAAGGTGCGTTAACCATTGACTGACACGGAGCTGCAGGCCGAAAATAATGAGAGCCCGAGTTGGTTTCCGTGCTGTCGGAAGACAAAAGGGGCATGCAAACAAGGGTGGCGACAAAGACGCATACAGTACACTTCATTAGGCACGTTTCTGCAGTGTTTAACGCTAAAACAATCGCTGCTGCCAGTGTTCAATCGCGCATACATACGATCATCTCCAGCACAAAGTCGCTCTACCTTCGCGGCACCTAAACGGCAGGGAACACCCGAGAGGAGGCGCAAAAAAGCAGGTAGGACTTCAACCGCAGGACGTCTGGAAACGGAAGGAGGTTAACCTAAATTCTTCACTACAACTCTCTGATCTTGAAAGCGAGATTAGCCTCAAAGCAACGCTTGCGTGCCAAACACCGTAGCACCCCTCGTGGACGAGTCCGTGATAAAGACGCACAAGCCTGACGTACCCAGACTGAACCCGTGCGCGTGGGTGGTGTACGGATTGTGACGCTACGAAAGCTGGTTTTGCTGGGAAGTTTGACTGCGTGCTTATATGTATATCCACAAGAGCTGTGTGTGTTAAATTGATTCATTTACGTGGGTGTGTGCGTAAACGTGCCTTGTGCTGAAATGGCGCTCCGTCCAGGGATGGTCCCGCCTTGATTTAAGACGTGTTTTCTGACTAAATATGTATATTATGTAAGTGCTTCTTGCACGTTTTTTTTCTGATTGTGTTTTGAAGGTCAGATAAAGCATGGAACATTCCACAATGTGAAAATTCAACAGCCCAGTTATTTGGAAAAAGGGGCAAAACATTTAACTTTTAATTTTTTTTTAAATTTTTATAGAGTGCATTAGCGCTTATCTTTTTTTTTTTTTAGATTGCTTGACTTAAGCTGAGAAATGCAGCTTCCAGGTGTTAAAGTTGAGGACAGTGCACCCTCGGCTGAGGCGAGGCTTTCCTAAAGCCTGATTTAAAGCGATGCGCTATATGATGGGCAAGAGTCCTGTTCTAGTTTAGTGCGTGTCAGTGAATGCGGGTTTCATTTTGAAAGCATCTATCAGCGCGACACGCACCAGGAACTCAGCATTAAGAGAATGCTGATACATAATGATTTAAAATTACAATAAAGGGAGCACCCCATGCATAGTGAAACAGATTAAAACATGCTAATGCTTAAACGCCTTTATAAAGTACATGTTGCAGTTCCTTGTTCATAACCATTGACCAGTGATTTAAAAGATGTGTCTGCAGTGCAGTCATAAACTATACAACACTTAAAAATCTCTGGCCGCTTGATAATTGTCAAGGTACTCCTGTTCTGGAATTTAAGGATAATATGGACCATCAAAAAAGTCGCTAGCAGGTCCCCACGGATTGAGCGGTACATGCGTGAGTTTCAACCTTGTATTCAAAAAGCTATGTGAATATGTTGCGGCGCTGACGTGTGGTGGGAGTAGAAATGCAACAGGATGGTCCATGTTCAGATTCATTGATTTTTCTGTGAGATGCTATAAGCAGCAATATCGGGTGATTTGATCACCGCATTGGATATTAAATTAATTTCCCCAGAAACGCATGCTATGCCACTTATAAAAATGAACTGACACCTCTTGAATTTCTCAGTACCATAAATGGAATGAAGCTTCAGATAAATTACCCAGATGTGTGTGTATTTTTGATATTTTGATGTGGCTGAGAAAGAATGTTGTTTTAGTAAACTGAAATTGATGAAAATTCACTTACTCTCAACAGTGTATCAAGAATGTGTAGTTTTAATCTTTGCCATGCTAATAAGAACTTAAGTGTCAAGTGAATTTTGCTTTCATTCCAAAGACTCTCCAGTGGATTTTGTGGGAATCTTTTGCATTCGGTTTGAAATATGTTCAAGTATTATGAAATATACATTTGTAATGTTTTGTGTGTAACCGTTCCATTATCATAAATGGAAAAAATCATTCTAAGGCTGACAATGGGATTCATTAGAAAAGTCACATCTGGAGCCCTGAATTGTATATCGGAGCCTCAGGGCACACATATAGGTTCTGTCAATCATCTAGGCAGTGAATTTTACATTTATAGTATAAAACAGCTTTTGGATATTGGAAGTATTTGTTTCATCCACAGATTGTCATTTTATCATTTTGTGCCAAGAATATACAGTGTATTTTCACTCTAGCTTTTATGGCTGCAAATATTAGACACCAGTAATGGCGTGAATACACTTGACTTGAGCATTCATAGTTTTCATCCTCTTTCTCTGTACATTTAGCATTGGTTTGCTCAGACGTTGATGCACTTGCTGCTTCCTGAGGTTCTTGTCTCCTTTCGTTGGCAGCTTTTTGTGTAAATTAAAACTGATTAAGTCAGATTTTGTGTTGCAATTACTTAGTACGTTTTCCTTAATTTTTCACTTAAGCTCACACTTAAATCTTCAATCTGGCTCAAGAATGATTTAATTATCGGCACCCCTGGAATTTTCCCAGAAAATGCACCATTTCTCCCAGAAAACCATTGCAATTACAAATGTTTTAGTATACACATGTTTATTTCCTTTATGTGCATTGGAACAACACAATAACACAGAGAAAAAAAGCCAAATCTGACATCATATCACACAGAACTCCAAAAATGGGCAAAATTATTGGCATCTTTTCAAAATTTTGGGTAAATCATTTTATTTCAAGCATATGATGCTCGTTTGAACTCACCTGTGGCAAGAAACAGGTGCTGGCAATATAGCAATCACACCTGAAGCCAGTTAAAATGGAGAAAAGTTGACTCAACCTTTCTGTTGTGTGTCTGAGTGTGCCACACTAAGCATGGGGAACAGAAAGAAGAGCAGAGAATTGTCTGAGGACGTGAGAACAAAAGCTTGTTGATGGTTATAGGAAGCACTTGATTTCAGTCATTTTTTCCAAAGGGCGTGCAACCAAATATTAAGTTGAGGGTGCCAATAATTTTGTCCAGCCCGGTTTTTGAGTTTTGTGTGAAATGATGTCAGATTTGGCTTTTTTTCTCTGTTTTTTTGTGTTGTTCCAATGCACATAAAGGAAATAAACGTGTATACCCAAACATTTGTAATTGCAACAATTTTCTGGGAGAAATGGTGCATTTTCTGGGAAAATTCCAGGGGTGCCGATAATTTCGGCCAAGACTGTATAAAGAGGTAGGGATGAGAACGGCACCCATGTATATGTGCCGCTATTCTACAATAAAATAAAATAAAAAGAGGAATAACCTTGAAGATCAATCATCACCCCGAAAGTGGATTGCAGACGTCACGTAGTATATGTGTACCAAATTTCAGGTCAATAGTTCAAACGGTTTACGAGCTACTGGTGATTTAAAATCCAGGACAGACAAATGAACAGCCACAGTAGCGTATTATGTAAGAAGATTGAGATTCTTGCATGAAATCTAAAGTACTGACAAGTTATTTAATATAGCTCTCTTCATATGAAGCATGTAGGTTTTGTGAGCAATTCAATCCATCAAGATATATGCAAGCTCTGCCCATTGGTAAATACAGTACATTGTAGCTACATACCTTGTAAACATACTCAAGTTATTTGAATTGCATAGATTTAGCCAGTTCTTGAAGTGGGCTGGCTCACACTGGTACAGTGTACCAGCTTTATTTCTCAGCAGCTAAGTACCTTCAGTAAATGGTTACATACTAGGCACCTGACCATCTAAAACCTGACCCTATCATTGGGCTCCAAATTTGAAGAGGGCCCCTGTTCTAGCTCTTTGACATTATATGTCTGCTATATGCCTTGAGAGTTGTTGTGGCTCTCTGCGTCTGCACCTGATGAGGAGTGCTATGCAAGAACAAAGCATTTTTGTGTGTTGTACTGATGCCATTTTTGACACCCATTGCATGCCCAGCCTAAGTTCTCTTTGAATTGCCTTTCTCAAGATATCTTCTTTCTTTTTCCTACAAGTTTTTTTTGGGAGTTTTTTTCTTGTCTTCTTAAGAGAGTCAAGGCTGAGGGGACTGTCAAAAAACAGGGCACGTTAAAGCCCATTGAGGCATTCCAGAGTGTACCCCAGCATCACTTGGTGGTAGGTTAGGAAACAATGCAGCACAGGGCTCTAGTCTACCACAGAGCCTACTTTCATGGGCAGTGACCAGACCAAATGTAGGATTTGAACCCAGGACATTGAATCTGTACAGCAGCAGCACTAGCCATGATAAATACTGTGTATTCTTATATTTTATAAGATAAAAAGAATACTTTCCTATATTCTGAAGTCATTCTATATACACATTTATTTAAAACTAGCAACTGGGAGCCCGATCGAATCGGGCTACAAATTCTACGTTTGTGAAATCCATACTTTCTTTGCAAAGAATTGTTTTTTTAAGTCCTTGAAATGATTTTGTTATCATGTCACTGATTTGTGCTTAAAATAGACGTTTTCGGCTGATGTAATAAAGAGCTTTCTGTTTAAACGGGGCTGCGGCACATGAACTCAGCTCTTCGGCGCACCTCATTTGATTTTTTCCGGCAAACAAATTTTCAAAACAAACTGTATTTTACGACTCTAATTAGAGTTGGAGTGATAATTATGTTGGTGTTGTCATTTTAGATCTGAGATCGGCTAAAATTTAAACAATGACCATTGTTAATACCCAGCTGTCATTACTCAGTTTGCCAATAGATGTCAGAAGGGCGGATGCCAAAACCGAACTGCCCAAAGATAGATTTCGACGTACCAAGCAAATGGCGATACATTCTAAATTACTTACGGTTCCGGAGCTGTCGAAGGGTTTAAGTCAGTTGACGATGTTAGTCCTGGAAAGTACGCCCCACCAAACCAACGTTCCAAAAACCAACTGAACTTACTGTTATCTGCTTGAACCAACACCGACTTACTATACTCGGCCGTCCAACAGCGTCACTGAAGCATTGGAACATTCTTAGCTAATCATGCAATACTGCGTCCACGTTATGTTCTAACTACAGAGGCAGAGTCCCATTGCATGGTTCTAACTTGTATTGAGCCGAGGTATTGACTTGAACACCATACATATGGGGTATTGATGCGAACACCATACATACGGATAGTATCAAATTATATATAAGGATAGTTACACTTTTTGTTAAGCTGCTTATTTAAGAATTTAAATAATGCATATGCTAATTTTCATCAACACCTAAATTATTAATATTAAACTCTGCTATTATAACTGCTAGTATGAGTTCTAAATAGGCAATCTGGTGTAGTGGCTAAGCCATTGTAAACCACAAGCCTGCCATTTCAGTTTGTACTTCCTACTCACAGTACAAGTTACTTAATCTAAATCTAAATGTGAAATATCCGAAACTGAAAAATGATAATTAATGTTAATCTTGTTAAGGGCTTTGGGCATGGCAGTGCCTTTTATTTTTGTAATTATATTTGTTAGAACTTTTTCAGCATAACATGGCGACACAGCATTTAACTTCCAGTCTCCACAGACATGAGGCAAAGTGGCACAAAACACTCAGTGCTGCTGCCTCACAGATGTGTGCAATTGAGTTTGATTCCCAGCATAGTTACTTTCCCTGCATATTACTTTGTTTTCTATCTGTTACATTTTGGTCTTCTACAGCATCTGTTTGCTTTAATTTAGTTATCAACTCTGTATTTACCTGGTGAGAGTCAGTTTGGCTATATCTTGAAAGTACCTATGGCTGGAATCCCTTTCAGGGTTAGTTTTTACCTTGTTCCAGATGTTGCAAGAATAGGCCTGTTAGTGAACAAACCGTGTTCGGTTAACAGAGAGATGCACATTTTTACCAAACGCTATACAATAATGAGAATCAGCAATGAAAGGATTTACTGTCACAAACAGAAAGCACATTTGATTTTACTTGTCTGTGTATCTTCAGTGCCTTATGCCCTCTGCAATAAAGATGAAAATGAAGTTTATTGTAGTATTTCAAAAGTAGACTACAGTTATTTAATATGGTCACATATTAATGTTTTTTCTGAAGGAAGGAGTGTTAACTGAGCATTGAGAATATTTGGTATATGCTGTTGCTGTCCCTCTCCTGAACTGGATAAGTACAAGAAAATGTAAAAATTGGATGGATGAATAGATGGATGGATGGATATCATGAACTTGGTCACAAAATAATCAAGAACAAAATGTATTAAATATCCCAAGATACATCTGTCCTTCCATATTCTTCATCCAGTCATAGTTCCCCAGGGTTGAATGTGACTGAGTGCAGGCATGCATACAATTGTGCAATACAATAGAATGGAATCCATTTCTGTAGTTTGCATTTAATAAACTGGATTAACAATGGATGGATCATTGCTATTAGGTGGCACAGGGGTTAGTGCTAAAGACACATAACTCCAGGGATGCATTCTCTAATTACTGTGTTTGCATGTTGTCCCAATGTCTTCTCTTTCACTCTCTGTCTCCCTTTCTTGTACTTCTGATACTTCACAAATATCTTAAAATATTGAAATAATAAAATGCCCACTTTGTGCGTCATTAAGAAATACTCACTTTGATCCCTGCACCACCTCTAGCTAAAAAATATATCCATTCCTCTAATTTATTTTAGACATCTCATTTCACATCATTAATGGCAACAGATTGATTTAATTGGATTAAACTTATTAAAAGACAAACATTTTAGAATCTTAAGTGGTCACTGTAAGATAATGAGTGACATCTAACCTGTAGGGTTGGTTTGGGAAAGGGAAGGGAAAGGGGCATTATAGTGACTAATTATGTAGGCAATATGTAACACCTTAATATGTAAGGAATGTTAATGTATGGAAAATAACATTATAACAACAAGAATATTATAAGGCATGTATGATGAGACATTTCAAAGAAAAAACTTCCCAGCATGCATGGGGCAGACCATTGGGTAGGGTGGGCTCGTGAAACCCAACTAAATACTGCATTGGCTCAATGAGGAGGCTGCTATGTGGGGACCCTTAGGAAAGTTCTCCTAGTAGCCCAGCATTAGTTAATGGCTGACAGTCCAAGTTCACAAAGTTTATCATTGGCCCAGTGCTGGTTTGGAAATGCTTTATATATATAGTCCAGACTTTTCCTGAGGTAGTACACCTGCAGAGACCAGTGATCTGCGTGTGTGGGTCTGCAGGGGAGGAATACAAGTGTTTGATTATGAGGGAGAGTGCGTGTGCATGTCTACAGAGGGGCAGGTTAGGGGTAGATGTAGATGTATGTGTGTATATCAGCACGGGCACATGGACTTCACAGCTCTGGGGAAAAGGCTGTCTTTCAGTCTGCTGGTACCTATTTTTATGTTTCTGTACCACTTTCCCGAAGGTAGTGGTACAATCAGTCCATTTCCTAGATGGGTGAGATCCGCAGCTATACATTTGACCCTTTTCTACACCCTTCCAGCATATACAGAATCCAGGTCTAAGAGAAGATATTCCACGATCCCCTGTGCTGTTCTCAACACCCGTGCCAAGTCCTTCCTGTCCTGTGCTGTGCAGCTGTCATACCACACTGTCATACTGTGACAGAGAATGCTTTCTATAGCGGATCTGTAGAAGTTTGTGAGCAGCTGAGAGGAGAATCCAGCATGTTTCCTGAGGAAGAAGAGTCTTTGTTGGGTCTTATTTACCAGGTGAGATGTGTTCAAAGACCAGGTCAGATCCGATGTGATGTGGATACCCAAGAACTTGGTATTGTCCACACACATTACAGCCTCCTCGTGTATGAATATAGGAGCATGTTCTGCTCTTCTGGACTTCCTATAGTCCACAATGATCTCTTTGGTCTTATTCAAGATGAGGTTGTTGGCTGAGCACCATCGTGCTAGGTGTTGTATCTCCTCTCTGTAGTGCGTCTTATCATTGTCTGATATGAGACCCACCACGGTCGTATCATCCGCAAACTTCCCAACCATATCTGTGGTATGGATGAAAGAGCAATCGTGGGTAAATAACGTGAAGAGTACTGGGCTGAGAACACAACCCTGTGGCATGCCTGTGTTCAGAACCAGTGTGGCTGATGTACGATCTCCAATTCTAACCACCTGAGGCCTGTTGGTGAGAAAGTCCCTGATCCAGAGACACTACATTGTGGACAGACCCAGATTATGAAGCTTTTATACCAGCTTGTCTGGGATTACAGTGTTAAACACTGAACTAAAATCGACAAATAGCATCCTAACATATGTGTTAGGACACTGCAGATGAGTCAGGCCTGTGTGAAGTACTATTGAGACGGCATCCTCTGTCGATCTGTTCCTCCTTTAGGCGAACTGATGGCTACCAAATCCAGCAGGGATGGCATCCTTGATGTACAGTACTTTAGGAGGATTCTCTCAATACACTTCATTATTACTGGGGTCAGAGCCACAGGGCAGTAATCGTTAAGGCAGGTGACCACTGGCACAATAGTGGAGAATTTGAGTCAGACAGGGACCATTGCAAGTTGTGGAGAAAGATTGAAAATGCCCAGAAAGACTCCTGCCAATTGATCAGCACATATTTTCAGTGTCTTACCCGACACCCTGTCTGGTCCTTCAGCTTTGTTGGTGTTGATCCTCCTCAGGGTGGACCTCACTTGGTGTAGTTGCAGGACTATAGGCTGATGCTGCTCCTCCAGTCAAGGGAGATGTACAGTCTCCCTGCTGCTAGATGCATCAAAGCGTGCAAAGAAACTGTTCAAGGTGTCAGGGAGACTAGGGTCATAGCTGACCTGCTGATCGCTGTGCTTATAACCCGTTATGGTCTTTAAGCCTCTCCACATGTTCCGTGGGTTGTTGTTATCAAAATACTCCTCGATACACTGTTTGTATGTGTATTTTGCCAGGTTTATTCCTTTTTTTAGTTCTTTTCGGGCTTTGCTATATGCCAGCCTGTCGCCTAACCTATATGCAGCATCACGGTCTTTAAGCAGGGACTTCACCATACTGCCCAGCCACAGTTTCTGATTTGGAAGCACCCTAAAGGTCTTCGTGGGCAGGACAGCACCAGTACAGAACTGCACATAGGACAGGACAGATGATGTATATCCCACTAGATCTGAGCCCTCTTTGAACACTCCCCAGTCAGTATGCTCAGAACAGTCCTGTAATGCTGAAGATGCCTCCTCAGTCCATACCTGTACTTTTTCTGGTAGTCGGTTTCACTCTGTTTTTTGTCAATTAAACTTAGAAAATTTAGTCACATCTATATTTTAATGTCTTCCAGATATTCCAATAAAGGTTTAAGAGAATTTGTATTGAGCTGTTTCAGTGGAAGACATATCTGTGCATAATCTGTGTAGCAATGGAAAAACATTGTGTTTTTTTTTAAATGGATCCTAAATTCAACATGTACAGTGAAAAAGGAACAAGCACCAGAACTGATCTTTGAGGGACTACAGATCGGAGAGATTGCCCAGGCTGACTGAAAAGCTGCTGCCTGTGAGGTATGACCTAAGTCATTTCAAAATAGTCTCTTGTATACCTACAGACTGCTCAAGATGAGTGATAAGGATGTCATGGTTAACTGCCTCAAATTCTACAGTTAGATCTAAAAGCAGCAAGACAGCCAGTATCCCCAGAGTCACTTATTAATAAGAGATCATTTAGAACCCTTAAAAGTTCAGACTATGTGCTGCAGCACATTATGTTTTAAAGAGTCTGGGACTAAACCAGTCTCAAGACAACTGCTAATAATGCCCAAAACACAAGGCCCAACCAGTTCAAAAACATTTTTAAGAAGATGAGCGGGAACAATATCTAGCAGACAAGTTGTAGGTTTAAGGTGATTAATTATGAGAGATACAGGCTCAAACTGAAGAAAAACATCTGTAAATGTAGGATGAGGAGGGTGTAATGAGGGATTCAATGTTGCCAAATTTCACAAAAAATTGTGGAGAAAATCCTTGCAGACTATTGGTGTCAGGCTGGGTCCCTACACCTCCACTGCTCTCAGCCTCAATACCGGGATGCCACAGGGTTGTGAGCTCAGCCCGCTCCTCTACACTCTCTACACATATGACTGTGTTACCACACACCACAGCAACAAGATCATAAAGTTTGCGGATGACACGACAGTGGTCGGACTCATCTTGGGCAAGGAGGGTGAGCTGGCATAAAGGGACGAGGTGGAGCGGCTGTTAGAGTGGTGAACAGTCAATAAACAGCTTCTCAACACCACAAAAATGAAGGAGCTTGTTATTGACTTTAGAAAAAACAAAACTAACATTCAGCCACTCATCATTCGCGGGGCCTGTGTGGAGAGGGTCCTGGTGTTCAGGTTTCTGTGTATTGAGCTGAAGGATGACCTGAACCGGAGCGCCAACACCAAGGAGCTTCTGAAGAAGGCACAGCAGGGACTGTATTTTCTGAGGATCCTCAGAAAGAACTGCCTCCCCAAAAATCTGCTCCTTGCCTTTTATCACTGTTTCATCGAGAGTGTGCTTTCATATGGGCTCTGTGTGTGGTATGGCAGCTGCACTTCCTCAGAAAGGAAAGCGCTCCACAGGGTCATCAGGACAGTGGAGAGAACAACTGGTTGTACCCTCCCCACTCTGGAACAAATCTACACCTCCCGATAAAGCAAAAAAGCAATAGACATTTCACAGTATTCATCACATCCCGGTCACTGTCTCTTCCAGCTTTTGCCATTGGGCAAGAGATACAGAGCGATGAAAACCAGGACAAACCGCCTTAAAAACAGCTTTTATCCAAAAGCAATCATGGCCCTGAACTCTGAATAAAACTGCTCCATATCATTCTCCCAATGTGCAATATAGACCATAAGTCAACCAGTGCAATTTGTACATTTGTACATTTAACCAGGGCTGGATTAAGGTGGGTGCTATTGATGCTGTAGCATTAGGCCCATTTCTGAAACAGGCCCAGATGAAAACAGACAAGAATTTTCCAGAAGCTGAGCAGTTTTCCTTTGCTATATTAACCTCAAAATAATTCTTAGAATGACATTTGGAGTCCGACTTTCGGACGCCTAGACACAGCATTACTTATTATGCAGTTACTAGTGTTCTTTGCGCTGTGACGGAACAGTAATGTCATTGTGTTTATTGTTAACCGAAGATTTCAAGTTAATGCTATCAATTTTACGTTAAACAGTTTACTTAGTAATTTAGCTGCGTTTTTTGCAATATCTTGGGGATTCTTGCCACTTTATTATTGTACGGTAAGTGCCACGTAGTAAATTTTTCACCGTGAAAGTTAGTTGTACAGTAAAAATCGATGGCTATTTAAATGGTTATCTGTAAAGGTAAAACTAAAAGCTGGCCTGTGGGCCCGGAATCGATGTTTAGAATTTTTTAAATCCTCGACAGGATTCTGTCTATTATTAAATTGTGGACAAATTTTTACCCTCAAGAGTCTGAACTGAGTCACTTTGTCCCAATGTCTCTGCAAATTAATTTTTTCTTACTCTGTTTTGTAAGAGAATTGCGAAATTTTGTGTATTTCATTGTTAGGTTTTCTGCATTAAGTACACTTTCCAGACAATTACTATTGAATGTTGATGTTACATAGTTTGATGTTAATCTCGAGTTGTTATGATACTACTTTGTTATTATTATTCATGTTCAATAAAGGCTGGCTGGTTGCATCGCAAGCAATTAAGGCTCCTTGGTCAGTCTGAGTGCGCATGTACAGTGAGTGTCGAATGCACATGCACCAATGGCGAGAAAAAATAGGCCTTTTTTGCGTTGCAGCATCAGGCCCAATTTTGTCTTAATCCGGCCCTGCATTTAAGCAGTGCAATTTGTATATTTTGTAAAGTATTTGTATTACTTTTCAGTTTATTATTTTCTTTCTTCTTGTCTTTTTAACTCTTATGCCTCACACTGAGTCAACTGCACCTTCAATTTCATTGTTCTTTTGTAAAAGTGGCAATGGCAATAAAGATCTATCTATCTATCTATCTATCTATCTATCTATCTATCTATCTATCTATCTATCTCTCTCGCTCTCTCTCTATCTATCTATCTATCTATCTATCATGTCAGGAGATCTAGGAACAGACAGGTGAAGAATAAGTGTTTACAGTGTTAAATAAAACTGTAGGTCTAGAACAATTATTTTAAATAATACCTAAAAAGTACTTTGCCCTTGCAGATTTTACATCTTTCTGGTAATTGCACAAAGTATCCCTTAAAATATCAAAGGACACCTTTATCTTTTATCAACTTGCGCATTGCCCACCTACATATCTGCCTCAGGGTATGAGTGGCATCATTTAACCATGGCTCAGGTTTAGCGTTTGACCTTAAAAAGAGCAACAGAGTCAAGTATCATTAAACAAAGTGACTAGACCACAAGTACCCAGCTTAGGTGGGGGAAACACGCAGCATCCATAAAAGCTGTGGAGTAGCCTACTTGCTTGTAGTGGTGGAGTTCATTTTGTGAGAGAAGTGAGTCTCAATACAAATGTTGACTTTGTGGCAATGTTTGGAAGAATAAGTTAACTTGTAACAGGTATGTGATCAGAAAAGCAAGAGTCAACAATTTCACTGCTACAGACTGTCAAATCATATGATGAAACAAGGTCCAATATATGTCCATGCTCATGAGGTTGAAAAGTCTTTAACCAGAGGCAGCACACATGAATATTAAAATATCCGAGAATTAAAAGTCTGTGACAGGTCGATGTAATTTCTGCCAGTAATTCAGAGAACTCACGTATAAAATCCTTTATAAAATCCTTGTTAAATTTTGGTGGCCGATACACCACTGCACACAACACAAGATAAAATCGGCCCATTTCAACCAAATGTACTTCAAAGCTTGAGTAAATGTCAGTTGCCAGTTTTAAAGTTTGTCGCTAATCCAACAACCCGACCAGCAGACCTTGGGAAACTAAAACAGTTTACAGTCGGGGGCTACTAATTCAGTGCAAGGTGTTAATTCACCGACAGTTGGCCATGTTTCGGTCACAAAGAAAACATCCAGACATAGTGAAGTGAAGAAATCGTTTAAAATAAAACGTTTTGTTAGTTAGAGATTTAGCATTTACCAGAGCCATCTTCAATCGAGTTAATTCACCGGGCTCATTGGGGGGTTGGAGCGCTCATCTTTATTTTTAATATCATGGAAAATATGTTCTGTACTGGTAATGAATCATAATCACACTGACTACGGAGTGCGGCGACGTGAAGCATGTTCATTAACACACTAAGAATTTCACTGCAGTAATCAAATGTGACAATAACGGCCCCATAAACCAATAAACCTATTTGCCTTGCTTTTTAGAGTATGGCTCAATATACAGTAACTATAATAAATAAAATAACATTGTCCGGCCCCCTCAATTTGAATTGGATTAAGCGTATTTTAGAACGATGTCTGTCTAATGCATTTGCACTGTCGACGGATTACTGCTCTCGAAAAAACTGCAGAAACTCCGTGATAGACAGTGGTAGTCAAAGACGTGCAAACTGTTTTATGACGTTGTTAACTAAAGAGGATGAACATATAAGTCATACAGCAGGCAATTCTGACTCGGGTCTCTGGGAGTGATGCCACAAGTGAAGATATGGACGATGGCGGTTGTTGCAGTCACTGTTTTGACGTACGTTTTCCCGATGCGAGCCACTCATTCTTTGCGCACTGCCAGATGACAGTCAGAATGAGAGTGAGCCATCTTTCTTACAGTTACAAAGCCATCTCCGTCTACTGTGCCGATAATGTTAAAAATGCATTATTCCAACTAATGTTAAAAATGCATTATTCCAACTAACTTTTCTTTTTGCCCGATCACGCTTGTTGCGTTGACGGTAGTTTTGTTACAGCGAGCGTCCCAGTTTATAGGGTGACCTCGCTTGGCACCTTGGGGAAGTGTGAGCGCTGGCAGTTAGGCTCAGGTGAAAAGCCTGCTTCGGCACGGGGAGGCGTAACTTACTTTGTAAACAAAGGAAGAGTCTATCGTGCTTTCCATTTTTCTCGTTTCTTCGTTTCGCCACGGAGCTGGCTGATCCAGTTGAACAAGCTGGCTACGCCCGTTTCGGGTTGAACCGAGATCGCCATACGCCTTCTGCCGCGATCAGTTTGACCTGCTCCAGAGAAGAGCGAGGCTCAGCGCTGATGAAGGCACCGGAGGTAGGCAGATAAATCAGATTCGGTCTCTGGTTATTGATAACCTGGATTTGTCAGCTCTGACATCACAACCTCAGTTACGTGTAACGCGCACCCAGTGGCCTAATATCGTAAGTATTAAATGTGTTAAAATTGAAAAGAACACTTGAAAAACTTGGTATCCGTGTATGAAGTTCTGGTAAGTCTGACATGTTGTAGAGTGGCTGGCATTATACAAAGAGAAGGTAGACAGTATTGACTTTACTGGGTTTGGTTACATTTCAGTTTATGTTTTCATATCCATTAATGGACTTCAGCCCTGTAAAGTGGCATTCAGCCTCGTTTCAGTCATTTTAAGTAGTCTTTGAAACTAGGGTAGTTGTTAGATTTGTAACTGGATACACATTTTCCTTGAGTCTCAGCTTATTTTTAAAGAATTAACATTTGTTTCTTGGTGGATGCTTCCTTTCAACTGCCTTGACAGTCTCATTTTAGTGTACAGTTGCCGCCCAGTCTCTAGAATTACTAATGATCCTCAGCCCCAGATGCAATGTTGATCAACAACAAAGGGCAATTCCAACATTTAAAGCCTGAGGCACAGTATTCGACCAATTATATTGATATGGTAATTGATGTGGCTTTAAAGCTCTAGAGAAATGTGCCTGTATTTCTCAAACGTCTCAGAGTAGGGCAACTGTGCTGACTCAAAAATCTAAGAGTGATGGAAATTTGGTTCCGCTCTTAGGAGGAGGAGTAATAGTAGTTTTATCAATTTACCTAATTTAGGAACCTACTCTTAACTTTATCAAGATTTAGATGAACTTGTGAGCAGGCCTAACTCACTACTTAAGAGAAGAAGATGGCATTCAGGCAAAGATCAGCACACACATTTCATGAAAGGCGAAACCTTTTTGTAAATGCTGTACAACAATGAATTCATAAAATATGCCAATTTGATAGAGATGGAATAATATTTGTGACAAATGTTGTATGTCATGTGATCACTCAGCTTACACAGAGAATCCATGTGCTCTCAGACAAAATAAAAGTGTTTGTAAAGTTGCTGTTTTTGATCATGTGTTAAATGTACCTTTGCAATAGCAATGATTTGGGTATGTCACAGCTAATCATTTCTCAAATTTCTCACCAAACTTTGCATGCTCTTACAATGTGTGAGGTATTGCTAAAGCAAACTGCATTCATGCAAATTTCTGGATTTCCTGAAGTTGTGTTGTGGTTGACAGCACACAGTCAAAGATCATTGCCCCACATGAGAATGAGGATGCATATATAAGATGCAAGCAATATCACAGTATCACTAAACAGGTGATAATGGATGCAAACTTTATTATTCTTGATGTTGTTTCAAAGTGGGAACAATTATGTGTAGCTTAGCACAATATTCTTACTTATTTTTTTCCTCATTACTCTTCTTCTACTACTTTGATTATTATTATTATTACCTTTTGCGGTGAAGCTTTAACATAGTATTAAAAAACTACAAAACATCACCATGATTTCCCAGGAAACTACACAACATCCTCATGAGTTCCATTTGGTTGCTGAAGGTGCTGTAAAACACTCTCATATGTGAACTCCTAATCCTTGCTGGCAGAGGGTACAGGATGTTTCATAAGTACTTCTTATGTCCTACTCTGGAGTAGGACGAATTCTTACCCTAGTCAGACTTTTACTTCAATACCTAGGAGTAATTCTGAGACGCTTGATAAATACAGACACTGGCTTCAGTTACTAGCCTCGCTATTGTCATCTTGTAGTTTGCCCTTTTCTTCCTTGTACGAGAGAGTTTTTTTCTAGGTACAGTATATCTTTCATACAGCTTAAAGGTGTGTATATTAGGTTGATTAATGATTCATTGTATATGCAGTGGACTGGCATTTTGCCCAACTCTGGTCCAGACTTTTTGCCCAATGTTGTTGGGATAAGCTCCATCTTCTTGTGACCCTGCATTAGAAAAATGAGGTTCATAAAATACATGGATGAAAAAATGATTAGTTTATAAAAGTTAAAGAAGGATAAATACAATCTGATATCTCTATTATTTTCGAAACAGACACACAAACCCAGGAAGAAGGAGTCATAAAGTAAAGTGCAGTGTGAGGAAGAAGAGAGAACACGCTTAGGATTGTAAGACATCTTAAAAAAGAACACGATTTAATGGGTGGAATCTGTTTAAGCCATGCCAAAAAGAGTGTCAAGATTAATTTAAGAAGTAAAATAATGCCTACAAGAAGCATATACTGTAGCAAAGTTCCAAAATGAAGTTAGGTTTTCTTATCTGGAAAACAAGATGGCACACCTACACCTGTAGTTTCTGGAATAAGAAGAAAGTGATGTAAGTTTGTTGGAGGAGGAATACCAAAAAAGCTCTATGATCAGAAACTCCCAAAGCAGTTTAAGGTTTTGAATAAGCTACAGGCCTGTACGATATGGTGGGAAAAGATACAGTAGGAAAGGCTGATTAAAAGGAGTATAGGTTTCATTAAGTGCTTGTGCTTTTGGAAACAGAAATCAAAATGGTTAAAAGACGGCAAAATCGGAAGATTTTTTAATGGGTGTTTTAAGAGCTGGTGAGCCAATGAAATATTCAAATATGTGAATGTTTAGTGTTTGCAGTATGATGTATAAGGAAGCATGAATGGTAGCCAGGCATAGTGAAAGTCATGAGGTGAAGGTCAAGAAACACCAGGGATGTCTTCTGAATCCAACAGATTTTTCATAATGGTGATGATGCCTGTTTGAGCAGAAGTCTATGTGAGGCACTGCCATGGAAGTTATTTTACCTCGAGGATGTTACAAGGTAATGAAGGCAAATCCAGGTCCTTTAAAATAAACTGTTATGGGTGGAAAAAGCCTGACGATGGATATTTTGAAGTTCAAGGTATTGGTGAATTGTGACAGTGCAAGGCATGAAGAAGTTCCTCCCCCCCAGCCATTTACAATCCACTTTTACCTTGAACTTTTCAACATTCACCTCCAGGCCTTTCCCATCTATAGTGAGCACTTGGCCATGTGCTTTTTCCAATAGAGGTATTAGTGGAATTTCTCTTCAATTTTCAGCAGGAAAATATGTTAAATAAATATTTAGTTGTGTTAAGAGGGCTTGTCTTCAGGCAGGAAATGTCACCTTTCTATGTATACATGTGGGTGCTATACTTGATTATGTAGTAAGTGTCAACACTGATATCAGCATTGAAGTTATTTTGTAGTAAGTAAAGATCTTTCTTTGTCTGATTGGGTAACATATTATACATTGATGAATGTGCAAAAGTGGGATGTCAATAGAAGAAGCTCTTGTGACTGAGCCTCAATAGTACTGTTGTAAATATTTAGGCAGACTGTGTGCAATGAGAAATCAAACAATATGACACCTTTTGTTGGCTATCTTGCTTGACTTCTCATTGCATCCATAATGGCTAACACAGTACAACACCCTACTACTACAGGTAAATGTTTGAGAAAACAGCTTATGTGACTGAGGAGTGGCTGATGATGAGACTTAACTACAAGAAAAATTGGAAAGTAAATAGAATATGCTGTGTATGACAGCAGGAATAGTAGACAAGCATTAAGGAATTGACCGGATTATGGGGAAGAATGGACTGTACTGGGGGGGGATGTGGTGTGAAATGCAAGTAGTCACATGGAAAAGAGGTCCACCCTAACAGAAGTGGAAAGAGTGAGACCATGACAAAAGACAAGAAAGGTCCAAATGGAGAACAGCCTGAGAAAAATGGCAATATAAATGGCAAAGATCAATACAAGTACATGTGGGAAATTTGAGAGGCAACCAGCCAATCGAGTTAGGCAGTCGTTGTTGTTATTAGAAACACAAAGGGTAGGCAGAAAGTTGGAAGCTATTTAGTACTTGAAGGTTGGGCATTGGTAAATGGCGGTGTCAACTAAATAGCTGTTCCTATAGAAACACCAGTCTGACTTTCTTGTCTTGCCTTCTGGTAACATTGCATTTAATGCTGTTTTTTTGTTAGTTTTCTCAGGGTGTGACCGCCACAAGGCAGGACTGGGTATTGTTCATTGTGGGATGCACCCTTTTGAAACCTTTGCTTTTTGTTTATCTTGGTTGACTCAGGCACCTTGGTCTTCTTTTACTTCAGATCCGAGTTCACTCTTGCAAGTTTAGTAATTATCAGGTCTTTTAGTCACTTTAGCCCTAAGGCTATGTCACATTGGAGAGGAACTTGATTAGCTATCATTAGAACTCTTTGAAGCTCCATGAAATAGTCTGGTAAAAGTCCACCCATTCATTTTATGAACCTGTTTATCACAATTAGGGTCACTGGAAATGGGATAAATTGTAAGTAACATTTAAAATCGAGTAGGACAATGGAGGAAATTTCCCTTTGATGGTTTTTGTAAACAGCTTGGTGGTGAATTGGTACATGTTGCTGCCTTACAGCCATCAGAGGCTGGGTTTGACTTCTTCCTGTGAATATGTGGAATTATTTCTGTATATTTTTGCTGTCTTCTCAGATTTAAAGATTAAGCCTGTTAAAGTAATTGGGGTCTTTTAATAACCCCTTTTGTTTGAGTGTGGATATATGCATGAGTGTGTCCTCTGATGGACATAAAACATGCTTTTGGGATTGGTTCAGCTCCCCATCACCCTGAAAAGACTTAAGCAGGCTTAATAGTGGATGGAAAGTTTTCTTGCAGTGGGCAAACACAATGCGATTTTCTCACATGTTACATTAGCTTGAGTTTGGGTAGCCTCTTACACCAAATGGCTCATTTTTATTGATATGGGCTGACAACATTTTGGAGACCTTATGAACACACTTATTCAAGATTATGTTGTGAAACCCATGGTACTTGCTCAATTTGACACTGTGATGTGATGTTTCAGTCTGTCTCTTTTGTTACATATTAAATCCATCGCTATAGGTCAAGTTTCCCACAGGACCCTTGTCAACTCCTGGATCTTAAGGGCAGATTACAGCTACAGGATCAAGTCCAACCTCAATTGTCACTGCTACACTGAGCAGCCCCAAGAAGACTGATTTAAAACACACCAAATATAAATGGTGTAACTGCAAAATCGATGAAAGAAATAATGAAATGTTAATATTAGGAAAATCTAAACCAAAGTTTATAATAAACTGAATGAGATCATAACACAACGATAAACATTATAGACATTTCACAGACATGAACATTTAACATACATATACAAAGAACACATGTCATGATCACATTTATGTCCCGTGCCATGTCCCAGAAATATATAATATTACATCCAAATGTAGAAGAGAGGATTGGCTTCCTAAAATTAGACTAATTTTGTTAGTCGTACTAATTCATGAAGTAAAAGCATTCCACTGCCCATTCAGGTCAGAATTACCTAGCAGTTCTCAGAAGCATGCTTTTTATGAGTTTCAATTCCATGCAGTGTTACTGATGATCAGTATCTGAAAAATCTTAGATTCTAACCCTTCTTGCTTGTTCACTTCTCTCTGGTCTTTTTTTGTTCCTTTTTCTTTTCATCTTCACAGTTACATTGGAAAAAATATATTGAGTTGAGAAGTACGAATGCTGGGTAAGGTTGAATCTACTTTTTTGAGGCTCCTTGCTCTAGACCCACATGCCGATTTAGCCAATAAGTAAGTTGCCATTGCACAGCTACTCAGTGACAGTCTAAGCCAAGGACACTCACAGATAAGCAATATATTGGAACATACATTATATTTCACTAAAGTTACAGTAAGCTCACTATAGCTAAGCAATCAATATCCACTTCATTAGCCTATATGTTATGATTAGCAGACTATATCATGTATGCTAATCTATTAAAATACCAACATGCAATATTCCTAAGCATTTCTTCTTGAAATCCTAATAATCAATATCATACAGCAGATAGTTTTCTTGCCACAAATCAACCAGTTTTGGTTTTCCTCATGCATCCACAAAATATTCACATCAACGTGTGGTTTCTTCCTGATAAGAATAGAATGTGAAACACAGAATTCTCTGTCATGACCTCTCACACCTGCTGAACTGAAGTTAAATGTGCCTAAATATATTTAACCCATACTGATACACACTTGCATCAGGTCAGAATGCATCTCATAACTTGCGAGTAGCAAGATTATGATTTTCAATGACTTTTTCATGATTTTATAGCCATTTGAAAAACCACTTGAAACTTGCAGTTCAAGTAAATTGGCAGATTTGTAAATCTATACCAACCCTTTATTGTGTAATAAAACATAAGCAACACTCTGCATCCAACCAT
Source organism: Polypterus senegalus (assembly GCF_016835505.1). Taxonomy (NCBI): domain Eukaryota; kingdom Metazoa; phylum Chordata; class Cladistia; order Polypteriformes; family Polypteridae; genus Polypterus; species Polypterus senegalus. Next base: position 122,002,757 of record NC_053162.1, read on the forward strand.
CCATTCTCAATCGGATTTAATCCAGTTCTAGGGTGTTGGCACCCAAAGTCTCTCCTAGCAGCCACAGGCCAGTCCACTGCAGGGTTCCACTCACTCCCACTCATGATTTTGCCAGTTTTACAGTAACCAATTAACCTCATTCACCTTTTGGATTGGTTATAAGTCTCAATGGCACATCCTCACAGATAATGAATGCATGTTTAAACTTCACACAGTTTAGCGGTTTTATAGGGTCATTGTTGTCAAGTGTATAGATTCCAGTGAAATTCTTACTTGCACATGCTAATCAACAAACACCACGTTGTCAGACAGTGGAACCATGATTAACTTTTATCTTCCTTACCTGAAGAATCTCAGATCATGTCCATCAAATATATCTCACATTATTAGAAATCTTTGTGTAATTTATAATAATTTCTTACTTAAGTAGTTTGCTTCTTTTCATAAAGTTATGTGTATTTGCATAACTTTACACAAAGTCCTTAGTATGATATTTCTTAAATGAGATTTTTGCTTAGACTAGTTGTCTGTGAAACAGGCCTGTTCAACTCCCTGTCCAACTCCCTGCTTCCGCACAGCTGCTTCTCCAGCTCATGCGACCACCAGGCCAAGAACTGGACTCATTCACCTTGATGCAGGAAGCAGACGCTGTACACACTACAGCATTATATTCTGCAGTCGTCTGTTTTCTGTAAAATAGAAACAAATGTTATAATCAGTAATATTTTAATCTTCATAAAAATTGCAGTGTCTCTCTAGATCACAGTTTTAGTTAAACATTCATAAATAAACTTTTACATCATCTTTTTAGTACCTGAACTGCACAAGACACTATACCTCACAACAATTCCCTGCCAATGATTCAAGTTACCACACAAGTTTTAAATATCAGACACATTTGCTTGCATTTTGCACAAGCTGGCTTCTCTTCAGTGGAGGTGCATGGATTTAACAGTGTAGACTCATTTTCAGTGAAGATTGTTTTTGGTATTTTATGCCATTTTGTAATTAAAATTAATTACAACCATATATAATCTGTGAAATGCAGAAGGGTGTCAATAACATTGATGACTATTGGGGGTCTTAGGTCTAACTATGAAGAATGGATGGAAACTTTTATTTTGCACATGGGGAGTTTCCCAAGATAAAGTGTTGTATGTAACCTCTGTATAATATAATATAATATGCTTCCTCCAAGGTACTACTGTGAGGACCTGGGGTCTCTAAGGGAGGTATCCTCTTACGACCTCAGGGTTTGTGATGTCATCCTGACTTCCAGAAGTGAATATTTAGGCATATACAGAAGCAGTATTAGGCCAGTGCCTAAAAGTGCCATCTTACCATTGATTGGTGAACATGGGCTTTAGAGATTAATTTGGGCAAGGGCTCCACTGCCAAGGAAGAGAACAGGCCAGTGCTGATATGTAATTTAAGAAGGTGTACAGGGAGTACATTGGTACTTTGGGTAAGTGATTTACCCCACATGGTAGTCAGAGATTGCTAGTTGTACAGATGTGTCTTAAGGGCTTAATTACTTTACCCTTTTCTTTTCCCTTGCCAATTTTTGTAATTATTCCTGTCCTTTTAATAATCCTGTTGTGTTATTAATTTGGTAATCAGGTTTGTGGGCTGTTTGTGAGTGTTTCCTTTATAGTCCACATGAAGTACATATATTAAAACTTTTTATATTGCTCTTTGCCTGGGTTCTTAATAAATAAACTTTTGTTTGCATATTTGTAGCTTGAGATCCCCAAAGGGAGAGAATGAGGCATGTATCTTAACACGGGGGTCAGCTGGAGCCAAACCCAGCCAACACAGGGTGCAAGGCAGGAAACAAACCCCAGGCAGGGCACCAGCCCAACACAGGGCACACACACACTCCAAGGATACACTAGGGACAATTTAGAATTGCCAATGCCCCTAACCTGCATGTCTTTTGGATTGTGGGAGAAAACCGGAGCACCCAGAGGAAACCCACGCAGGCATAGGGAGAACATGCAAACTCCATGCAGGGTGGACCTGGGAAGCGAACCCAGGCCTCCTGATAGGCAGCAGCGCTAACACTCCGCCACCATGCCACCCATATATACACAGTATATATATTATTAACATTAATTTATTCATATATATATATATGTAGTCAATTAGGTGTTTTCCAGGCTGTCCAACGTGTAGCAAAATACATAAAGCAAAGCACAGAATTGCCAGAGGTGCTCAAGGAATTCATCCACATCCCTGTCCTTTCACAAAATAATGCATTTATTAAAAACAATGAAAGAACACAAACAACCCTACTTACACTCTTAATTTTAATATATTTTCATATCCACAACCCTTCCATTTCAAAGAAATATTACATGGTCACTTGTCCTCTGTCATGCCCACTTTGTATGCACTTAAGTGTAGCCTATATGATATTGAAATGTGAGCCCTTAAAATGACTCAAAATTGAAAATACGTGTTACATTTTGAGTTGGATATAAACATAAAAAACTCCAATAAATTTCATGAGAAGATCCATATCTTCTGGTCTCTAAAAATCCATAATTTACTTTTCTGTATACCGCAGGGGGCTTAATTAAGGTGAACAAAACAAAGACGTGTGCTCCTCAAAACAGTGACCGTCAAGGCAGAAACAACCTTAGATTGAGTCGTATGCCAGCTCTCTCCATTGCAAACAGAGTGAAATGTGGTAGTAAATACATTTTCTCATTATAACAGTCCGGGTATTGCTAGCAAACTGGGGGAAAAAAACTTCAGAAATGACCATGACTTTGTGTGTTCTCCTTAAGGTTACAGCAGGGGAAACAGCACAAAAAAGAGCCTGCAACGTGACAGGAAACAGGATGTTCCCTAAATATTACCTTGGGATGAAAAAGGAAGGGATTCGATGATGGATGGAATTTGTTCAACTTTCTGCAGTGAGGGCCATGTGAAGCAGCTGGATGTGTACAGGACACTTCTGTTAGCAGCTTCTGACTGTCTGCTAAAGAAGGGGCTGTCTAAATTGGTTACCTTTGCAGGGAGCACTTCAGTCCTGGACAATATTCCACCATTCTTGCTGATGACTCTACTTTAACCTTTTATTTGATGAATTGAATACCTTTAGCTGTCATTTTTTTTTGTGAGAAAAATGCTGGAATTTTCACGACCGTGGAAAGGAGTGACAAAACCAGTCAACCAGCCCAACAGGAGCTGGGACCACAGCATGCTGGGTAACAGGCCATCAAGTCTGCTTTCCAGTGGGATAAGCAAAGAGCACTGGGCTGAAGCATCAGGTGACGGAGTTACACTCAAGGCTTACAGAGAGTTCCCTGCTGTACAAAGACAACTGAGCAACCAGGGGACATCTCTGCTTTCAAAGCTGGAGGAAAATAAAGGGAAATGGTTCACTATTTCCAGCAATCAGGTAGGGGTTCAGACTCATACTTTGTGAACTCTTCATCTTGGCCTTGAACAAACCATATAACAGCACACTCAGCCCTGGGGCTTTCCTATATGCAGTACTGTAGAGTGCACGTTAAAGCACTGGATATTTTTTAACCAGGCTTGATTCAGGATTTTAAAAATTAAACATAACCTTAGGTGACTCTTGAGGCTTTCTTGCTTGCAGTGAACACCCTACATACAGTAGTGGATGTAGCTGCCTAAACCAAATTGCTTAAAGACAGGTGAGGATTTTTTTTTATTTATGTCACTAAATAAGGGCTGTACTGGATATTGGTTCAGATTCTAGTCTGCTTACTTTATGTAGGAAGTTTGCACATTTTTCTGTGGGTTTCCTGTGTGCCTTCCTTAAGATTTGAGCTTATTGCGCACTGCACGCTGGCCTGGTATCAGAGAGTGAGAGCGTGTTTGAGTGTACTCTACAGTGAACTAGTGACTCTTCCGGGGTTGGTTCCTTCCTCCTTCCCGTGCTGTAATGGAATAAAGTAGTGTAGAAAATGGATAGATTAATGGATCCATTCAATCATTAGAACAGCACAACTGCAAATGCACAGCTTGCCAATGTGAAGCACAGGATACTTTGCCATATAGATGAGTAGATGAGTTCACTCAAAGGATAGCAGCTTTTGATTCTTTCCTTTTGGACTTTGTTGCCCATGCAGTTAGCACTGCAACACATTCTTACTTTTTCATCAATTAACAGCTAAACCAGAGTCGTGGTCTTCCTCCCAGTGTTTTTCCATTATAAGTAGCAATGTTAAAAGTAGGTAACACTTAAGCACTGATCTCATCAAATTATGGCAGAGCTACCGGATGCTGCTCTGCTCTTTATATGATCATGTTTTTGGATATTCACTGATATATTCATATACATATATTTATTTCCTTAGCTGTTTATGTGGCAAATAAAATGTAATTATACATGATTGGCACAACCATTGTCATTACTTTGAGATAATCTTTAAACAACCAACAAAGCATGTGTATTAAACTATAAGGCACAACTTCGAAGTTGTGTAACAAAAATAAAACTCATGCAGGGGGAACAATAATAGATATAGTCATGCTATTACATGCCACAATTTCTGGCTAAGTTATCTTAAAGAAACTTGGTACTCAATATCCTTGATAGGCCTAAGCTGTTTACCAGGCATAAAGAAACCAAACTGATATATATCCTTGTTACACATCAAGCTGCTGTACTCTGTCTGTGGTCAAGCACTCTTGTATATCCATTTTGCCTTAAAAGCAAGTACTGCACAGAACAATCAATGCAAGCAACTAAAATAACAATTTTAAACAATCCTTTCATCTACATGAAGAGATTGGCTGTTACTGCAACATTCAACTTGAAGGAGTTTCTGTTGGTGTTTGGAGCCCCAACAAGGTTGAAATAAAATTAGAAATCTCAGGGATGGAGTAGAAATAAAATAGAAAAAAATTTATTCTAGTTCAACTTGGTTCCTAGTGAGAGTGGAAAAGTGACATGTGTATTCATTGTAATAAGCTGACTTTACAAGGCACCATCATAGCTCATTGCATACTCAATTATAATGTAGCAAAATACCTATATAATAAAGATTTACTGAATTTACAAGTATGAATGATGGAACAATTTTCTCAAAAATGTTTCCATTAAGTCTACTGAAGTTTAACACTCTACACAGTAATGTTGTAGGACTATAGGGCCATAGCACTCTCTGGAGCTTTTGCACTTTAGTCACAAACCACTACTTACTTATTCAACTCCACATTAGAATTGTTTATAGCCTGCATACACCAGAACAGAAGGTCAATTCCCAATAGTAGTTAAAGTTAGGTGATTGGATTCTCTATTTGTTACTTTTACTGGATTCCATTTTTGTAACAATTGCTGCCATTTACCACTGACGTGACTTGGTGGTGGTTAATCATTTCCTCTTTTCTAGATAAGATGGGAGTGTGTAGGCTTCAGTGTTTAAAATCACAAAGAGTCCATGAATTTGACATCTTGTTTCAGGAGTGACCCGTGGCATAGCACATCTGTACCATGCAATAGCAGAGGTTTACAGTAGAACCATGATTAAGTGTTCCCATATGAAGGATTTTTCCACATTACAGTTTTTTGGATGCTCTTACTGACATGACAAAGCTCTTGCTTATTGTAGTTCCAGTGGTACATGGTAAGGTGGGGACTGAGTGAGAGAGTAAAGCTCAGCAGACATCATCAGAAAGCGCTCTGGTTTGCTTTGCCTACAGGCAGCCCCTGCACAAATTGCAAAGGTAGTTCTTCCTTTAGCTAATGAACTAAGAAGTTGTTTCTGAAGGCCTTTGTAATGCAGATGTCATGTGTTTGTGGCTGACCACTGGTTGTTACCACAGTGCAAAATGTGCAATCTGGGATGGATCATGGTGTGATTCCACAATGAAACACTTGAAAATGTGTGAGTCTTTGAAGGCCATGTTGACAATGTAGGTGTGCAGCTAAAATTGACTCTGTTCGGATTTTTTGTTTTTACCTGATTTTTTATTTTTTTATTTTAATTTTTAATGTATATCCATCCATCCATCCATTATCCAACCCTCTATATCCTAACCACAGGGCCACGGGGGCCTGCTGGAGCCAATCCGAGCCAACACAGGGTGCAAGGCAGGAAACAAACCCCTGGCAGGGCGCCAGCCCACCGCAGGGTACACACACACACACACACCAAGCACACACTAGGGACAATTTAGAATCGCCACTGCACCCAACCTGCATGTCTTTGGACTGTGGGAAGAAACCGAAGCACCCGGAGGAAACCCACGCAGACACGGGGAGAACATGCAAACTCCACGCAGGGATGACCCAGGAAGCGAACCCAGTTCTCCTTACTGAGAGGCAGCAGCACTACCCACTGCGCCTCTGTGCCACCCTTTTTAATGTATAATTTAACAATAATTTATAATAAGAATTTCATTATGAGTGGTCCAAATCATATATGAGTGTGCACAGGTATCTATCCTGAGTATACCCCACATGCCCAAAATGTGTAAAAATAATTGTGTCAGACAGAAGCTGGCTCTATACTACTTCACATGATTTCAGTGCAGGGCGTTTCTGCTTTTACCAGCTTGTTGTAGCAAGGAAGAGAAGCATTAAACAGAATATTGTAGCTGTTGGCTTGGGTGCAGTTACCACTGCTGGATCTGTATGTAGCAATCTGTGAAAATGAGAGGAGTCATGATTGTTGAGAGCTGGATGTGGAAGGTTTGGATACAAAACTTTTGTTACAAAAGGCATGTAAATCCTATTTCATTCTCTAAAAATCAGATCAGATTATACACACCACACTGCAATCAGGCTTTAGGATCCAATGGGGAAATTTCAATCAAAAACACACCAGTGTCTATAGAAAGAATTAACAATCTGAAACAGCAAAAAAGACAAGAATAATTCCACAAAATAAATGAAATAAACCAGGATACAGTACATTCAAAATAGATCACAACTAATATTCATAAAAATAAATATAAAAAACCTAAATAAAGCCTGACGAGAATTAGTGACAATCATTCCATCACTTTTTAATCTTGTCAGCCTCTAGAAAAATGGTTCTCCTTTTCAAAGAAGCTGCCACCCCACTGAAGTCAGAAACTATTCAAATAAAGAGTTTGTTAGAGGCCAAATTAAATTAAGCCCGTGCCGCGGTGTTAATATATAAAAAGACACATTTTTTGACTTCATTGCTTATACTCTTTTCAGATGATGCATATCATTATTCTACCTGGGTGTGGAACTGGCAAGTCACTGCCCAGATTGTTATAATGGACTCGTGGAAGGGCAAGGAGAACTTCAGCTGAGCTTGCCTAGATGGTAGATTTGCCTGCTGTGATATACTCCTTTATTGTCACTCATAGCATTTCATCAGCTCCATCTTACAACTGATTATTTAAACATAGATGTTGTCCTTGACGTAGTTTGGCTAAGATTTGTTGTGTCAAATGCTTGCTAGTGCATTTTTGAGCACTGTTCAGGTATTGTTCTTATCATGATAGCTTATGCAAATTTTCAGTATTATCACAACACATCAGTTTCTGTTTTTCAGTCAAAAAATGCACAAAATGTATTTGTGTGTTTTCAGAAATGTAATATTTATTGTTGTGGCTGGCTTTATGAAGGTCTAATGAGGGGATTTTTGGATGTGCCACTTCCACCTCAGTACAATAGTAGCAATTTCTGGTGCTGCCTAAGGGATGGGAAAATTGATTTAGTGACAGGCCAGTTTGCTGGCTCCTCTCTGTTTTCCCTAATTTGTATCCATTTCTGGAGGAGAGGTGTAGTTTTTCTGTCTTCTGTTCCTGTCATCTCACTTACTTTTATTTTTAAGTGTAATGACAAAATATTACCAAATACAAGATAAAGTTGCGAAGAATAACTAGAAACATGAACAAGAGGCTTTTTACCCTTTCTACACTTGAAGTGTTAGAATAAGTGACAATTACTTAAAAATAAAGAAGAGAATCAGCCTGTAGTTGGGTAAATGTTCTCTATAAACTGTCCTTACTAAAAGAATATTTCTGTCTTCATGGGAGCAATTAGGAAAGTCAGCCCTTAGCAATTAGGTGTCTCATTCCCTCATGTGCCCTGCCTAGAATGACATTTTGGTTTTTTTTCTTATTTCATGATTTTGGTATTAACTCAAGCATTTGTTAACAGGATGTGTACCCTGTTGATTCTGCCAAAGTTAAAAAATCTGGAATATTTTCAATAAAGTCGTATCTTTGATGGAATGTTGCAGGGCTGCTGTCTGCATACACTTTGTCTAGCAAACCTGTCAGACTGGCTTTTTGTAAATGGAATGTGGCTGTTTGACGTTTGTGAGGAATGCCATTTGTTTGTTGATAGATGGTAAGAGCATTTTGATGGTACAAAGACCATGCATGCTGGGCCACATTTCTCAAAATGGGAAACCTCAGCTGTTGTCGATAACTTATTTTAATGACCATGTCAATCTGATGATACAGGTCAATAAAAAATTCTGTTTAATTAAATCACTCATCCTTTTGAGAATTTAGCCTGACCATTTAAGCTAACTTGGCTTGTACTCCAACTGCTAAAGTCTTCATACAGTGCACATGATGCAATTTGCTGTACATCCTGAACTATGCCAGATTATGATCTTTTTTGGTTACCCTCAACGAGTTGTGACTTTATCACATCTCATTGATCTACTCATTCAAACTGCTGGCTTGAGAAATAGCAATTAAATGAGGTGGTTGGGACTGATTATGTGTAGCACTGTGTTTTTCAGTGTTTCACCAGTTTAGAGTCTTCTTAATGCCCGTCTCTCATCTCTTTGCAGATTTCAGGAAGGGATAAGACAAAGAAGGTCCCAGAATATGCCACAATTTCCAAAGCGATGTCTCTTGCTTCCAAATACAACCGCACAGCCCTGCGGAGTGGCCTGTTTAACCAAGGATCAACTGATAAGGTGTCTGTCTTTTTTTTATAATCACATAAATCTAACAATACCAACATATTAAACATGATATTCCTCCAAATCTCATAAATATATTATGTGCCTGAACACCTTTCTTTTATTTAACCACTTCAGGATCCAGGTCGTCTACAACAGCTTCATAACAAGCTGAGTTCTTACAGCATGCTTGGAATGCCGAAACTATCTGCAAATCTAAGCACCGAATGGGAAGTGCGGAGGAATGATGATTCCAATGTAAAGCTGGAACCTTCTTGGAAAGACATTGTGCATGGTCACGAGGTTAGCACTGGGCATTTGTTTCTTGATCTTACTGGACATAGGAGGAAAGAACCCATGAAAGCAGATTGACGGCTTGTTCTTTTTTCTTTTCCTTCTAGAATATGAGCCGCAAACAGTCCCATTTACAGGAAGCAGTGTGGGAATTAATCTACACAGAAGCGGCTTACCTCAAGAAGCTACGTATTGTCACCGATGTAAGGAAACAAAATCTGTTTCAATTTCAAGCCAAATTCTGTGAAGACATTTTATTTTTTATGAAAGCATTTTGTTATTGTAGTTCCCATGATGAATATTTATCTCTTTAGATACTGCTTGAATTTTGTAAAATAACTTGTTATATACTTATCATATATGAAAGGCAATGTGTAACATGATGGCTCATACATTGTGTGATTTTATTTCTCATGAAAGCCACTATGCAACCTTGTTGATGTATTTTATATATGCTTTTTTAAATAGTGAAAATGATTGAAACATAATTAAAAGGAAGGCACTAAAAAAAGAATGATCATTGTGAATTCCCATACTAATAAGTTATTAGATTACACTTTGGAAGTTTGTGTATTATTAAAATCACAATGTAAATGGTCCCTACATCCAACTGCTTTTAATAAGTTTTGTTTTAAAACATAAATGATAAAATTATAATTTTTCATTTAGATGAAGCTCCTAACTGCCATGCTTCCTATTAAAGGAGCTATATGAAACACTAATATTTAATCCTCTTTTGTAAAGCACTCTGTATAAAGCCTTTTGTAAAATAATAGTTGCTACAGAATTGTTGATTAGCACAGTTTCTTACTTTTATTCTCAGAAAGGTGCTATATAATACTTAAAATCTTTTGGTACAGTTTTTATAAGACAACATGCTGGTACAATGTTGAGCATAGCTTTCTCACAGCTCTTGAGCCTTAGGATCAAATCCAGCCTAGTCACAATCCATTTTGGAGTATGATCATTTACCTCGTATCTCTGTAGGTTTTCCTTCAGCTGCTCAGGTATTCCTCCCAAATCCCAAAGCTATGAAGTTTGGCAATTCTAAATTGGCTCACTGTAGGTGGGTGTGCATTAATGCACCCCACAAAGGACTGGTGCTCTGTCCAGGAATGATAATTCGCCTCATTTCAAACTCTGCCAGGGTAATCAGCCAGCTCCCCATAACCAGTGTAATAAGAGGGCTAGAAAATCAATGGAAAGATGTTTTAATAATACTAACATCATGTCTAGAGTTGATTCCCAAGTAGCCACCGGCTGCCTACAATCATATAATCAATCAAAGGTTAGAAAATCAAAGGATAAATGTCATAATAGTACTGAAGCACGTTCAGTAACAAATAAATGGATTTTTTAACACTTGTGATATTGATTATAGGCAAAGGCAATTCATACATTTTTCAATAAAAGTGACTATGTAAAAAAAACTTTTAAATAAATTTTTGATTTTTTTGTTTTCCTAAATCTTTGTATTAAACAATATTGTTGAAGAAAATGAAGTGTTATTCAGCAATCTTTATTAAAGGTGCTTGTTTTAGTGAAAAATATTGAGTTTATAAATTACTTTGCTTATTTTTCAGCTTTTTATTAATGGGATTCTAAACCTCCATACATGTGAAATTTTGACAGAGGTAAGCTGAGTCAAGTGTTCTGCAGCAATCACCTAGGATACAGTTTGCCCTTTGTTCGTTGTTTCTTGCTGTATTGTTTTTTTCTGAATCTGTGATGTATGAAAATCTAATACTACCTTACTTGGTCCCAGGTTCAACCACATAGACTCTTCAGCAATCTCCCGGAGATCATTCGTGCTCACAGAGCCTTCTGGGAGCAAATCATTTTGCCAGTACTGCTTGAAGCAAGGAAGAGCCGAAAGCCTTTTGACCCCCGATGTCTACAGCCTGGCTTCATGACAGTGAGTGAAACAAGCAGCAATTACAGGAAGGTAGAAAAGTGACATTTGGAATTAATTTGTTTTTGTTTTGTTTTGTTTTTTTTTCCAGTTCTCTGATAGGTTTTCCCCCTATATTCAATACTGTGCTGCACAAGAGAAATGCATGGAATACGCAAGGCAAGAAATGGAGCAAAATGAGTTGTTTCGGATTTATGTGGCAGTGAGTATAAAGAGGTAGTGGCTAAAATATATTTTGAGAGTTCATTTGCATCAAAGATTTCACAGAGGTGAACAAAAGCATTCAGTGGTCTTAAAATTGTTCTCTGAGGATGGCAATACTATTTGTATTAACAACTACAGGAGAAAAATCAAATACTCATTGAATTATTGTATATATTCCAGTATTATGTTTAATAAGTAAACAAAAGTAAAGTTTGCTTTAAAATAAAGCAGTAAATCAGAATAAATTCCAACACTTTCTAGACAATTGCAGGCTGCAAGTAATGTCTAAAAGTAGAAGTCCCTGGAAGCATAAAGCTTTCAGGTTACTTTTAATGTATTATTTCAAAAAGCTAAATTTTCTTTTCTCCCAACTCTTCTTTGAAGAAATCTAGCCTTTCCACTACTCAGCGCCCCTGGTAAAGGGATGGAGATATATTGATTTCTTTTCTTTCTGCCCTTTGCTTACCCCACTCTGCATTTCTGTCTTTCGTCTCCTGATCTTTGTAGTAATTATTTTTGAGTCTGCCTCCCTCAATTGTAGCAGAAAGGAATGTTACATATGTATATTACTGTATTATTGAGGGATCTGTGAGACTTACCAAGTTTGTTACTAGGCTGAACTATTGTCGCACCTTAACATTAACATAAACACAGATACACAAACACACAGATCCTATTCAAAAAACTATGTATGAGTGATGCCTAACTGCTATTCCCTCTGTAGTATTCCACATAGGAAAACACACAGAAATCTTATTCAATCAATTATGTATAAATGATGCTTAACTGCCAGTCAATCTGTGATAATATAAATAGGATCCCATTTACTTGAGTACATAAGAGTAATGCCTCATGTCTGTCACACTTGAGCACTCCACATAGGGATTCAATATCACTAGCTGTAAGAAATGTACAGGTGTCCCTGAAACACGCAAAGGCTCAGCACCCTTTGGTTATGTGCCAGCTGAGTCTTACTTCTACTGCACTTGTTCTTCTATTGAAACGTGACCTCTCAGCCAAAATGGCAATCTCCCTTGTATCAGGTACCCTAATGTTCACTTTATTACTTTAATCTCTTTAGATATAAGGACAAAGTATAGAAAATTGAAAGCAATGTGGAATTTGTTAAAGAATAATAATACCAAGAAGGTATAATAGAAAAGAAAATTAATTATATATATATATATATATATATAGAAAAGAGACAAAAGCACAGGATAAAGGGGCTGGTTCACCCGAAGGCAAACTCCGTATATTGAAGGTACGCAAAATGCTTAAAATAAAATGAGTGGTATAGCGGTAATGCTTAAAATAAAATGAGTGGTATAAGTTGAGGTGTCTTGTGAAAACAATTAATCTGTCTGCCCAAGATGGTGTTGTTTCCTCTTAACTTTGATTCTGGGAGAAAGAGGCAGGTCCAGGTGGTCTGACCCCAGAAATAATGTTACTGTCTTCCTTTCTGCAGGAGGGGAAGGAGAAGAGAGAATGTTATTACTTAGTGCCCCCTCATGTCTTGGCGGCAAATTACTCTCACGTGAGCCTTTAGGTTGTTGTTGTTTATATATGTAAGACTTACTGTAAATCAACAGTGGATGTTGTTCTGGCTGGCTTTTTAACTCAGCAACCGGCGTAACGCACAAGTTTGTTCCACTACCTTGGGAGTCTGAATAAGCCTCACGCAGCCACACGATCAGAAACTGCTGTCATACCTGCAGCAATACTAATAAAATCTGTTTTGAGTTCAGTGACCAACACTCATATTTGTTCAACTCACTCACGACAAATCCCTGACCTGCACACAGTGAATAACAGTAAAGAAATGAAAATGTGTAATTTATTTTCACAGACAAAACAAATACTTTACAATACAAACCCCCCAAACAACAGATACACTGCCAAAGCAAAGCTGTAAATGAACAAATTAGGATGTTCTGTGCAACTGCAATTATTAACTGTTTAACCAAAAAATAAATGGAAGCAGGAAGTAATACCCAACAAGCTGACACAAATAATATAAATGTTCTGTCTGTCCTACCAGAAAAGTAGTTTGGAACTCCATAGAAAATGAAAACAAAAGAGTTCATCTTCTGAGACATGTCTCACTTGTAAATCTGGGCAAAAATATAACTTCCAGTTGGTGGCTTCAGTTTTAGATTTTCCACACTTGTACGTTGTTGCTCCTCATGTGATCTCCAGATGTCTCTCTCTTTTCATTTTTTACATCTAAATGAAATGATCACTCTCTCTTTCTGGCATGTTTTGTTCTCAGACATCACTTCCTATGTCGAACATTTTTGTTTTTTAAGACTGGGCATTATTTATGTTGAAATCCCATGCAGTGGTGGAAATGTGACATTACACACATATGATTAGCTAGTTGTCCTGGTAATTGATAGCCCCTGTTCAAAAGCTTTGATCCTGTGCATATCTCTTTTATCATTAAGTTGTAAACTGAATGAAACAGATCCACAATACAGGAAGAATGCATTGTTTAAGAGATGCTTTTAATTTAAATTTCCGCTGTAGTTAATTTGCTTTAACAGGCCTATAAATTTCTTTGTAAGTTAATTCTTTTTTCATTCATACTGGTTTGTATGAGCAAAATATAAATTTAAAAACAGTCTGTAGTTTGAAAAAAACAAAGATTTTATTCTTCAGTACAGGTACATTGCCTCCATACTTCTGAGTTCTAATTCATTAAATTCATTACAAGCATTAGGACATCGTTTGGAGTTACTCTGTAGCATTGCTTTATTGCCTGATCTTTTCCAAAAAAAAAAAATAACATTTTTTATTTTCCCAAATATAGTTTATTATGAGTGATGGGTATGTTTTGTTTTGTTTATTTTTTGCTATTTTAATAATTTTGGAAGAACACTGTTACACTGTCAACATTGTGCTTTATTTTTTGCCTTCAGTGGGTGGAAACACACAAACAGTGCAATCGAATGCGCCTGAGTGACATGCTTGCTCGCCCACATCAGCGCATCACCAAATATCCACTGCTGCTAAAGTCCATTTTAAAGAGAGTGGAAGAAACTGAGACCAGGGATGCCTTACAAAACATGGTAAAAAAAACTGATTATGTGGCAATAAACTGATCCAATCAATGTATGTAATTAGCTAAACAGTTTATTCAATACACACATTTAACCAATCAGTAAGTTAATCAATTCATCCTCTATTTAAATAAACACATCAATAATGCATGCATAAACCCATGCATCCATTCATCCATCTACTCAACTAATAAATCAATCAGTTCAAAAATGAATTATCAATGCATTCATCTGCTAAGCCATTTAGTATGTTCAGTCAGTCAAATGATGGATCGATTTATCTGTTTATCCATCCAGTGTACCTAAACTGTCACTTAGGTTACCAAGTAATTCAATTATCCTGTTAAGATTTTAAAAAAATGCAATAATCCTTTATTTGCCCTGCCTTCACATTACTCAGCCTGAGTGCTTTCAGAATTACAACAGTTACTGTGGCTTAGCCGTTAAAGTGGAGGACTGCTGACTCATTTCTCTCTCCCTGCATAATCCCAGCAGGCAACTTATGGGCCTGTTCTCGGAAAGTACCTTTTTCTATATGTCAGTGTTAAAAGTAAAAGGTTTAATTTTGGTGTTGGTTGACAGTGACACTTCTGAATGTAAAAGAAAGACTGCTTGGTTTGTTTGGTTTTATGTACAGTATATATGAAGCACACTCTTTCTCAGCAAACAGGGTTTTTGTGAAGAGCAGTGCATTATGTTACATGGCTCAATCAACTTCCTGTATTTTAAATTATGTAATGATAGGCTTTGAATCCCCACAATCCCAAAACTGAATTAGAAAGTAAATTGTCTTCTCCTTCTTTTCAGATCAATAAAGTTGAGGAATTCTTGCATCACATCAACTCCAAGATGCAACTCCACGAAGAGCACCAGAAATTGGCTGCTGTGGCACAGAGAATTGACAGTTACGATGTAGTGGAAACCATTGGGGAGGAGGTGGACAAGGTATTGGTCATAAATGTTTCTATAAACATGATTAATTACAGTTGAATTTATTTTTAAAACTTAGTCAAGGGGAAACAACAGGTTTGTATGAATGAAAGCACCCACGGCTATCTTTTAATTTCCTGATTTTCTGCCACGTTATTATTTTTCATTATTAATTATTAGCTACAGAGGGATGGATGCTATAGCAACCGGAGGTGTACTCTACAATCTCAATATACAGAATAGATATTTGAACATAGAAGCATATGTGACATTTGTGCTGATTACAACATACATTCTCTAAATATGGACTCAACACCACCACTTGAATTGTGCCCTTGAATTTCTGAAGACTCAGCTATTAGCTATTCTACAATGGGGTCTTTTATTAATGACATGGGGCTGTGTGAAACTCTGGTATATTTGTCTTTTAAATATTACAAGAAAAAAGAAAACTTGATCACTACCGAACAATATTGAGCAGTCCACCCTTACCTAAATATAAATGTAGTACTACTTGTGAATCTTTTGGACATGTTAGGCTTACAGCATTTCCTCTGCATAATGACTAGTAGACCTCAAAAAGGCAACTAAAAAATTTGATGGAGGACTCTGTATAAGATAGAAGATATGACACACTTTATGTCAAGAAGAATGCATTATTACTGTACTGCCTAACAAAACAGCCTCTTTGTTTATGAATTCAGCACCTCAGAGAGTTCAGCACACTGGACCTGACAGCACCAATGCAAGCAGTGGGATCACAGCATGTTCGGCAGCTGCTCCTGGAGGGATACCTAAAGATTCGGGAGGGCAAGGACAGCAAGGTGAGCATGACATATTCATAATATCACACTACAACTTCCCTGACTAGAAAGAACCAGTTGTCAGGTGAGAATATTGTAACTCCAAAAGATTAATTACAGTGAAAAAAACAGACCACAGTTATAAATAAGAGACCCATCCCATCTTTCGTCTAAGCCCAATTAAAAAATTAATTTGTTGTCAATAGTCAAAGCACAAGATCAGTACACTAAAATAAACCAAGGAAATGCACTCACTAACTGTCAGGTTTTATCTGCAGTCTTGAATAGCTAGAAAGTGCACTGCACCAACCATCACATTGGTGAGTCAAAGATCTCAATCTTCAAGACCAATATGCTTAACAGGGGGTGACTGCATCATGGCAAAAATGACGGTACCCATAAAAGAGAGAATGTCATTGGAAAACACATAAAATAATATAATGAACTTAAAACTAACTCAAAACTAACAAGAAGTGTTGGATTAGAATTCCTTGGGTATCAAAACACCAGAAATGACATGTATAATTTACCAATAACCCCAAGGAGACACAGAAAAAATAACAACACCCTGTAGACAGTAAACCAGCCCCAGGGTAGTTCTTAGAACCAACAGGAAAGCAAATTAAATTCAGGGCTTCAGGGCATTACAGTTGGAATAGGAGATGGAGTAAAGCAATCTTTGAGAATATAAGTAGGACTATTTCTACATGAAAGGGACCCAAGAGATTTTTCAGGTATCATAAAAATGCCCACTGGAGATTTTTACTGGAAGTGAAATGAGAGCAGAAGAAGCCACATAATTTATCCAAACCAAACATGTAGGTAGGTTATTGACTATAACTTGACTAGGTGTGGATGTATGTACATGTGCATAAGTGTGTACTGTTGTGGATTGGAAATCTGTCTAGGATGGGCTTTCAACCTTTTGTTGGATGATGCTGGGATAGGCTTCAGTTCTCTAAGACCTTGTACTGGAATGAGAAATTTTACAAAATGGATGGTTGGATGTGCAATTAAATGTTTTGGCTTAAAGGACAAATTCATAATATATTATTTTTGTGAAGTAAGTGCATGCATGTATGTATCTGATAAAAGTTATGAACAGAATCAGTGACAAAGGGCAGCCCTGGCGGAGTCCAACTCTCACTGGAAACGGGCTCTACTTACTGCTGGCAATACAGACCAAGCTCTGACACCGGTTGTACAAGGACCAAACAGCTCTTATCAGGGGGTCCGGTACCCCATACTCCCGGAGCACCCCTCACAGGATTCCCCGAGGGACATGGATAAACGCCCTTTCCAAGTCCACAAAACACATGTAGACTGTTTGGGCAAACTCCCATGCACCTTCCAGGATTCTGCTAAGGGTGTAGAGCTGGTCCACTGTTCCGCGACCAGGACGAAAACCACACTGTTCCTCCTGAATCCGAGGTTTGACTATCCGATGGACCCTCCTCTCCAGAACCCCCGAATAGACTTTTCCAGGGAGCAGGGAGGCTGAGGAGTGTGATTCCGCTGCAGTTGGAACACACCCTCCGATCCCCCTTTTTAAAGAGGGGGACCACTACCCCGGTCTGCCAATCCAGAGGCACTGTCCCCAATGTTCATGCGATGTTGCAGAGATGTGTCAACCAAGACAGTCCTACAACATCCAGAGCCTTGAGGAACTCCGGGAGTATCTCATCCACCCCCGGGGCCTTGCCACCAAGGAATTTTTTCACTCCCTTGGTGACCTCAGCCCCAGAGATGGGGGAGCCCACCTCGGGGTCCCCAGGCTCTGCTTCCTCATTGGAAGGCATGTTAGTGGGATTGAGGAGGTCTTTGAAGTACTCCCCACCGACCCTAGCGTCGAGTGAGGGTCAGCAGCGCACCATCCCCACCATATACAGTGTTGACACTGCACTGCTTCCCCCTCCTGAGGCGCCGGACGGTGGACCAGAATCTCCTCGAAGCCGTCCAAAAGTCATTCTCCATGGCCTCCCCAAACTCCTCCCATGCCCGAGTTTTTGCCTCAGCAACCACCGAAGCCGCATTCCGCTTGGCCTGTCGGTACCTATTAGCCCACAGGACAAAAGGGTCTGGTAGGACTCCTTCTTCAGCTTGACGGCATCCCTCACCACTGGTGTCCACTAACGGGTTTCGGGCATTGCCGCCACGACAGGCACCGACCACCTTATGGCCACAGCTCCGGTCAGCTGCCTCAACAATAGAGGCACAGAACATGGCCCTTTCGGACTCAATGTCCCCCACCTCCCTCGGGACATGGTCGATGTTCTGCCGAAGGTGGGAGTTGAAGCTACTTCTGACAGGGGACGCTGACAGACGTTCCCAGCAGACCCTCACAACACATTTGGGCCTGCCAGGCCTAACCGGCATCCTCCCACACCATTGAAGCCAACTCACCACCAGGTGGTGATCAGTTGACAGCTCCACCCCTCACTTCACCTGAGTGTTCAAGACATGTGGCGGCAAGTCCGACGACACGACCACAGAGTCAATCATCGAACTGAGGCCTAGGGTGTCCTGGTGCCAAGTGCACATATGAACACCCCTATGCTTGAACATGGTGTTCATTATGGACAATCTGTGATGAGCACAGAAGTCCAATAACAAAACACAGCTCGGGTTCAGATCGGAGGGGGGGCCATTCCTCCCAATCACGCCCTTCCAGGTCTCACTGTCATTGCCCACGTGAGCATTGAAGTCTCCCAGGAGTACGAGGGAGTCCCAGAAGGTATGCCCCCTAGCACCCCCTCCAGGGACTCCAAAAAAGGGTGGGTACTCCAAACTGCTGTTCGGCGCATACACACAAACAGTCAGGACCCGTTCCCCCACCCGAAGGTGGAGGGAGGCTACCCTCTCGTCCACCAAGGTAAACCCCAATGTACAGGCTCCAAGTTGGGGGGCAATATAATATACAATAAGTATGCCCACACCCGTTCTGAGCCTCTCATTGGTGGCAACTTCAGAGTGGTAGAGAGTCCAGCCCCTCTCAAGGAGATTGGTTCCAGAGTCCAAGCTGTGCGTTGAGGCGAGCCCAACTATATCTAGCCAGAACCTCTCGACTTCGCGCACTAGCTTAGGCTCCTTCCCCTTCAGAGAGGTGACAATCCACTTCCCAAGAGCCAGCTTCTGCAGCCGAAGATCGGACCGCCAAGGTCCCTGCCTTCAGCCACCACCCAACTCACACTGCACCCGACCTCCTTGGCCCCTCCCATAGGTGGTGAGCCCATGAGAAGGGGGACCCACGTTGCCTCTTCGGACTGTTCCCGGCTGAGCCCCAGGGGTGCAGACTTGGCCACCAGGTGCTCTCCATCAAGCCCCACCTCCAGGCCTTGCTCCAGAGGAGGCCCCGGTGACCCGCGTCCAGGCAAGGGAAAATGGCGTCCACATTTTTTTATTCGTCATAGAAGGTCTATTGAACCGCTCTTTGTCTCATCCCTCACCTAGGACCAGTTTGCCTTGGGTGGCCCTACCAGGGGCATAAAGCCCCGGACAACAGAGCTCCTAGGATCATTGGGACACGCAAACTCCTCCACCACGATAAGGTGGCAGTTCGAGGAGGGGCCTATGTTTACTATGCCTTCTTAATATTTGTTTTCTTACAGACAGAGATGTACACTTTCCTGTTCTCTGACCTTATCCTCTTTACCAAACATCAGAAGAAGACTGATACGGCCAAGGTAACAAGGCCACCCTTAATGATTGATCAAGCTGTTTGTCGCCAATTGAAAGACCCAGGTATTTCCCACTTATTCCTAATCTACCTATACTTTTCTAGAATTGTCCTGTTGTAAGAGTTGGAGTATTGTGACACATGCCAACAGTCAGTTTGAATGTACTTTTTGTGTTCACTCTTTACCAGCAAGCTTTCTTCTTATTTACCTCAATGATTTTTGCTGTGCTGTTGCTGCCTATGTAATTCAAGCACAAGATTCAAAAATCTGCAAGCAGTGGATTGAAGCTATTCACAATGCACAGGTATCTTAAAGCCTCAGCAATATTAAGGATCTACAAAAAGTTGTTCTATTTTCATCAAGTGTCACTGGCATTTTTCTAGAGGGAATTGATCAAGATGAAAGGGGAAGAATCTCGTCGAAAAGAGGCAGAGCAGCGTTTGGTTGTAAAGGAGCAGGGGGCTCAAGCAAAAGACTCAGAAGAAGGCATTTCTCTATATAGACAAGTCCACAAAGCATCTGAAAGGTAAGATTTTGGCTGAGGGAGGATTTACTATCATGATTTACAATGTTAACATGCAAAAAACATCCTGCAAATGAAATGCTCAAACTGATCAATAATTATTTAACTTACAGCACAAGACAACAAGGAAGAAGCGACAGCCTCATCATCCCACAACTCCTGGTTACAAATGACGATGAGGAACTGCTGGCAGTGAAGAATGGAAACACTGTAATCCGCAACCAATCAGATGATGCAGATGAACCTGGGTCAGCAGAAACAGAACCTGGAGCTTTCCCTCGAATAGTAAATCACCGTATTCGCCGCCAAAAACCTTTAAAAAGACCTAATAGAAAGATGGCTCTTCTAAGTAGCAGTGAAGCCTCAACTGAGTTGCCAAGTACCACAGGTACCTCACAGCAGGATATTCCCACAATTGCAAATTCTGACCATTCTAATCCTTCATTATTATGTCCTCAGTTGACTTCAAGGTCTTTACATGCATTGTCTACCTCTAATCCTGACCTGCCATCATCTGGAACTCACCTTTCAATGCCTGATAGGATGCTGAGGACACAGAAGTGGTTGTCCAGCTCTGGTCTAGGCCATTCATCTTCGGACTTATTTTTAAGGACTCAGCAGCAAAACACCATTTCAGGTTCTCAAGAGGCAATACTTTCAATTCCTGATTTTTCCCTTGGACAAAAATCTTTGTCTGCTTCTGAGCTGGAGAACAAACTTAATTCTTACCCACGCTCTAAGTCTTTAGCAGACACACTGCTTAGAGCTGAGGCCATGGACAGAGACTGGGGAAGCCGGCAAGGCTCAGAAAAGGGCTTTTCCTTCAGCATAGCTATGTCAGCCTCAGACAAAGGATGGAGTGAGGATGAACTGTTCTCAGATGGGGAAGAACTTGAATTTGTCAAAGGCCATGCCCATTCTGGCACAGCATTCAAGGCACAATCCATGGATGGTGGGCTAGAAGATGATGAGGAAGATGAAGCACCATTTGATGCTGAAGAGTTAGCACACATAGAGAAACTGCATAGTCGTATAAGGTATGACAAAAAAGTTTTTTTTTTATGACAGCAATCATAAATCTTTTTTTTTTTTTTTGCTGGAATGTGGTGTCATGTTATTACAATGACCATTACTACACAATTACACTGAATGATCTTGCTTTACAGTGCATTCTTTACGTTTACATTAGGACAGTGTCATGGTTGTCAGCCATGAACAATATATGTGTGTGTGTACGTGTGTGTGTGTGTGTGTGTCAAACTCAATCAGTGAATACATTTTATCCAAAAGACATTTAAACATACATGACTTTAGTCAAATGTCTTCAATAACTAATGTGTTCCCTCAAGAAGCACAATGTAAAATTTAATTGATTATATAGTCTTTTACTAGAAAATATCAGAGAAACTATGGGCACATTGTATTGGTCAGCAGAAGGTCAGGAAATTTTCAAATGTGTTATTCCTGCTTAGAGAAGCCCAGTGTTTCCATTCAAACGAAATAAGTGATAATAATAATAATCCATTTTATTTATAGGGCACTTTACACTAGTAGTAAATCTCAAAGTGCTATATATAAAAGTTTAAACAAAGGCAAAGCAAGGTAAAAACAGAGATAAAACAACAATAATTAGTAGCATTCTTGTTAATAAGCTTTCCTAAATAGAAAAGTCTGTAGCTGTTTTTTTTAAAACAGCCCAAAATCTGCTGTGTTCTCAGGCTCTGTGTTAGGGCATTCCAGAGCCGTGGAGCAGCGGCTGCAAAGGCTCAGTCACCCATTGTATGAAGTTTGGTCACAGGGGGACGAAGGCAGTAGGTATTTGCAAAACGGAGGTTTCTTGTAGTGGATTGTAGTATAAGGAGTTCCTTAAGATATTGTGGAGCATTTCCATGGATACACTGATGAGTAAACAAACATAGTTTGTATTCAATACGGAGGTGTATAGGGAGCCAATGAAGTGACCGAAGGATTGGTGAAATGTATTCATATTTTGTCCACATCCTCATCAGGATTCTTGCAGCACTATTTTGAATTTGTTGGAGCTTTTGAAGGCTCTTGTTGGGAATCCCGATGAGGAGTGCATTACAATAATCCAGCCTGGATGAAACAAAGGCATGAACCAGCTTTTCAGCATCACAGAGGGAGAGGTAGGGACAGAGTTTGGCTATGTTTTGGAGATGAAGAAATGCAATTTTACAGAGGTGATGAACATGTGTATCAAATGACAGATGGGAGTCTAACTTGACACTCAGATTTGTAACAGAAGGGGAGAGGGTAGAGGAAATACAATTTACAGAGGAACGAAGTTGATGGGGGGTGCCAATTAAAAGAGCTTCAGTTTTAGTGCTGGTCAGCTTGAGGAAGTAAATAATACTCAAAGTAAATTCTAATACTCAAAGTAGAAAATTCTTTCAGTTTCAAAACACCACGAGCTTCTATTCTTGTGTTTTAAACAACTTGTGAGTATAAAACTGTTTAGTCATCACACATTATGAAGTGTTGTAAAAAATGCCGTAGAGACAGGATATATCATCTGACTTATTAACCACAATTTACTCTCTTTTTCTTGATGTTGAGTCTTATTCTCTAATACAGTTGGTGATTAAAGTTGTTTTTTAAACTTATACAAAGTAGATCGATACTCTTCAGACTTTTTTCTTTCTTAATGGGTGGGGATTGATGAATGCTTGCCTGCTATTGTTAAGTTCTTTGTTCATTAAGGTGGAGGTGGGTGGGGGGACAAGTGGTTACAGCATGTATGACGTGAACAAGTGCAGTGTGGTTTTTGAGCAGTCAACAGTCTGAAAGTTTCCTTATCAGTGCTCATTTATTTATATTTCTATAGGGTTGTGGCATACTTTAGGCTGTTTCCTTCCCTATCTAGTATAAAACTTCACATTTGACACTTCTCTGTACCTAAATAAAGTAATCGGTTTAATAAAAGTTATACCATACTTGCGTGATAAACCGGTAACAGCAAAGCATATTCATTTGATAGTATTTTATAGAAATGTGTCTTAATATTATCACTATAACAGGAACATTTTGTCTGTAATTGCAATTTTGAAGATAATTTGGATCATTCTGACCAAGTTACATTGTTACAGAGAAATTTTCTGTATGCAGCAGTACTAGAAAATATGTGAATGCTTTAGATTTGTCTCTGTTTCTGCATATATATATGACCTAAACTGTTAACAGATTATGTAAGTCCAAAAGCTAGATAAAGAAAATCCAATTAAACAAATGACACAAAAACACTATACTTGTTTACCGATTTATTGAGGAGAATGGTTCAATGTTACATACTTGTGTGCAACAACAAGTTTGTGAATGTTTGCTTTCAGTAATTGGTGTGACCCTGTTGTGCAGCAATAACTTCAACTAATCAGTCCTGCACATCAGCTTGGAAGAATTCTAACTCATTCTTCCTTGCAAAAACTGCTTCAAATCAGGGATGCTGAAGAGCTTCCTTGCATTGACTGCTTGTTTCATGTCCATCCACAACATTTCTTACGGGTTATGGTCAGGACTTTGACTCAGGCATTCCAAAAACAGTACATTTCTTCTGCTTTAGCTATTCTTTGGTTGAAAGACTTGGGCGTTTACAGTTCAGAATTCATAGTTCCATCAATGATGGGGCAAGCCATGTTGGTCCAGAGGCAGCAAAGCAGGCCTAAACTATTATACTTTCACCACCATTTTTCACATATGATATAGTGTGCTAATACTGGAATGAAGTGTTTGCTTTTCACCAAGCATAATGCCTCTTATTCAAGCCAAAAAAATTATTCTGTTTTCGAATCATCTGTCCACAGAGCATTCTTCTAATAGGTTTCTGGTTCATCCCCATGCTCGTTAGCAAACTTAAGTTAGGCAGCTATGTTCTTCTTGGAGAGTTCTCGCTTTCTTGTTGCTACCTTGCCATTACACAGTTTTGTTGTTCAGTTTTCTAATAATGGTGAACTCAAAAACAATGACATTAGCCAATGTAAGAGACCTTTACATCTTTAAATACTACCCTGGGGTCTTGTATTACCTCCTAGAATGTTACATGGTTTTCTCTTGGGGTGATCTTTATCGGTCAACCACTCCTGGGTGAGATTACCAATGTTGACTTTTCACCATTTGTATACAATCTGACTGATAGTGTACTGAAGGAATCCACACTCTTTACAAATGGTTTTGTAACATTTTTCAGCTTTGTGGGCATCAACAACTTTTTGTTTGAGGTCACTAAAATCTACTTTGATTGAGGAATTACACACTTCAACAAACCTGTTTGGTGAAGGTTAGTTTTTGACAGTGAAGATCCAAATTTATAGTCTTCAAATAAGGGAAGGGCCTGCCACACTCACAGCTCATTGTCATCCCATTGATGGAAACACCTGACTTACATGTTCCCCTCAAATTAATTAATAATTCATTTAGAGGTTCACATACTTTTTCACACATCCTTCTATATAAAAGCGATCGGGATTGTCCTTCCATCCCGTGAGTGGAAAGCGTAGCGGTATTCCGCTTATCACAGACTTACTACTTACAGCTTGTGGTACGAAGCGACATGATGTGAGCAGAGTTCTGGTGCTCCCATCGTTCCCTTGCTTTTGTGTGCGATGCACTGGAAAAACAGACAAAATGATGTCTCTGGAAATAATTAATGTTGATGGAGTACAAATGCCAAACCGCATAGTAAATATCAGGAGGGTTCAAAAGGGCAACCTCAATATAGAAAAAAAGTTTAAATTTCATCACAAAAATAACAGAAACTACGAGTATTAAAGTAATACCGCTCAAATGCAATATAACCAAATTAATGAGTTTGTATAAAATACCAAATTGATCTATATATTGAATTGCCTTAAGAAGTGGTCAACATAAAAGTCGGCCACCTTAAAAGGCGGGTCAGCCTAGTAAATATATAACAATTGATAATTTTTCCTCAGGAAATAAAGATACAAGTGTAATATTGTGTTTGTCATTTACATTGCATCCGGAAAGTATTCACAGCCTATCACTTTTTCCACATTTTGTTATGTTACAGCCTTACTCCAAAATGGATTAAATTCATTTTTTCCTCAGAATTCTACACACAACACCCCATAATGACAACGTGAAAAAAGTTTACTTGAGATTTTTGCAAATGTATTAAAAATAAAAATACTGAGAAAGCACATGTACATAAGTATTCATAGCCTTTGCCATGAAGCTCAAAATTGAGCTCAAGTCTATCCTGTTTCCCCTGATCATCCTTGAGATGTTTCTGCAGCTTAGTTGGCGTCCACCTGTGGTAAATTCAGTTGACTGGACATGATTTGGAAAAGCACACACCTGTCTATATAAGGTCCCACAGTTGACAGTTCATGTCAGAGCACAAACCAAGCATGAAGTCAAAGGAATTGTCTGTAGACCTCCGAGACAGGATTGTCTTGAGGCACAAATCTGGGGAAGGTTAAAGAAAAAATTTCTGTTGCTTTGAAGGTCCCAGTGAGAAAGGTGGCCTCCATCATCCGTAAGTGGAAGAAGTTTGAAACCACCAGGACTCTTCCTAGAGCTGGCCAGCAATCTAAACTGAGCGATCGGGGGAGAAGGGCGTTAGTCAGGGAGGTGACCAAGAACCCGATGGTCGCTCTGTCAGAGCTCCAGAGGTCCTCTGTGAAGAGAGGAGATCCTTCCAGAAGGACAACCGTCTCTGCAGCAATCCACCAATCAGGCCTGTATGGTAGAGTGGCCAGACGGAAGCCACTCCTTAGTAAAAGGCACAAAGCAGCCTGCCTGGAGTTTGCCAAAAGGCACCTGGAGGACTCTCAGACCATGAGAAACAAAATTCTCTGGTCTGATGAGACAAATATTGAACTCTTTGATGTGAATGCCAGGCGTCACATTTGGAGGAAACCAGGTACTGCTCATCACCAGGCCAATGCCATCCCTACAGTGAAGCATGGTGGTGGCAGCATCATGCTGTGGGAATGATTTTCAGAGGCAGGAACTGAAAGACTAGTCAGAAAAAAGGGAAAGATGACTGTAGCAATGTACAGAGACATCCTGGATGAAAACCTGCTCCAGAGCGCTCTTGACCTCAGACTGGGGCGACGGTTCATCTTTCAGCAGGACAATGACCCTAAGCACACAGCCAAGATATCAAAGGAGTGGCTTCAGGACAACTCTGAGAGCCCAGACTTGAATCTGATTGAACATCTCTGTAGAGATCTTAAAATGGCTGTGCACCGACGCTTCCCATCCAACCTGATGGAGCTTGAGAGGTGCTGCAAAGAGGAATGGGCCAAACTGGCCAAGGATAGGTGTGCCAAGCTTGTGGCATCATATTCAAAAAGACTTGAGGCTAAAATTGCTGCCAAAGGTGCATCGACAAAGTATTGAGCAAAGGCTGTGAATACTTATGTGCATGTGATTTCTCAGTTTTTGTGTTTTTAATAAATTTGCAAAAACCTCAAGTACGAGGTGTGGCAGAAAAGTAATGAGACTGGCAACACTGCAAGCGATCTGGCAACGCTGCGCTGTTGTCCTTGATAGAGCACATGTATCAGTACCCTCCCATAGCTCAGTGCGAGTTTCAACTCCTTCCGTTAACTACGTGATTTTTGTGACTGCTGTTAGCGAAGTTGTGTTTTTGGTTGTGCGTCACGCAAAATGGAACAGCGGAATTTGGAGCAACGTTGTGCCATTAGATTTTGTGTAAGGCTTGGAGAATCGGCAAGTGTGACGTTTGAAAAGTTAAAACAGGCCTATGGGGAACATTCTTTATCCCAAGCTCAAGTTTTTCTCAAGTTTTTCAGGGAGGCCTTCAACTTCGAAAACCAATGAAAACATCGAACGTGTGAACACTCTTGTGAGATCAGACCGTAGTTTAACATTAAGAATGTTGAGTGAACAATTAAATTTGAACATATTTACCGTTCATCAAATTTTGACTGAACATTTGCACATGCGAAAGGTCTGTGCCAAAATGGTGACTTTTTCCTTTTTCTAAACTGAAAAATGTCCTCAAAGGACGTCATTTCAGGACTTTAGAAAACACCCAAAAGAGTGTAATGGACATGCTGAAGACCATACCGGTTGAAGACTTCCAGCGCTGCTACCAACAGTGGGAACAATGTCTCCATCGGTGTGTAGCTGCCCAAGGGAATTACTTTGAAGGGGATAACATTGATGTTTGAAAAAAATAAAAATAAAAAAAAAATAAAAAATCAGTCTCATTACTTTTCTGCCACACCTCGTAAACTTTTTTCATGTTGTCATTATGGGGTGTTGTGTGTAGAATTCCGAGGAAAAAAATTAACTTAATCAATTTTGGAATAAGGCTGTAACAAAACAAAATGTGGAAAAAGTGATGCGCCATGAATACTTTCCAGATGCACTGTATTTAATTGGATTCTCTTTATCTAGTTTTATGACTTAGACCAGTCTGGTCACATTTTAGGTCATATGCAGAAAAATAGAAAATTGTAAAGTGTTCACAAACTTACTAGCACCACTGTATGTATACTCATCCATCTATCTATTTATGATCAAATTATTAAGGGGTGGAATGAGTGGATCCTCTCTAGACAGCGTCAGACACTGGAAACTGTGCCAGTCAATCATAGAGACCATGCATATGTAAGCATGGTGGACAAATCTAGCATTGCCTGAACTGCCTCCAGGATGTTAGAAAGGATACAGTAGCACCCAAATATAAACTAATAAAACATTGAGGTAATGTATGCAAACTCCACACGGACTGTTGCCAGACGGCAAATGACATCACGAAATGCTGAACCTAGTACCATCCCATCCTGTACTAACACATCGTAATGAATCGTAATGTGCATCATTAGTAGATAGAGGCAGCTCATCAGAAACAGAATATAAGGGATGGTTCTGCACCACAGATACCACCAGCTGCAAAAATTTGTACCAGAGAGTAAATTTCTGTTTAGTATCTTCAGCTATTATTATTGTTTTTGTGATTATTTTAATTTGCATTGAATTCTTATATCATATCCTTTGTGAGAACAGTGTGGCACCAAGCAAACTGGTTAAACATATGAAATTGATTACACATGTGAAATAGATGAGATTTATGAATATAAGGATTATCAAAATCTATAAAATTGATTGGACACATTTGTACTAAGTAAATGGGGCACAGAATAGTCAGATTGCATTAAACTGATAGGACCCAGATGCCAGACTTAACTTTTCAGAATAATTGGATCGGTTAAATGGATTAAGCATAGACTGACAGATGGAGTAGGCTGAGTTTATGAAATACTTTGGATTTACTGTATATATGGAATATCTGGACTTTTATAATGGATCAGACACATGAAGAAGTCTGGATTTATACATGATCTAGACTGCACTTATAAAATGCATTGGATTTATAAATATGTGGAAGAGACAAAAACAGACATAAGAGACTTATGAAATAATGTGGAATTATCGGTAAAATAGAGTAGACTTAAAAGATACACTGTATTTATGTATGGGATAGACCAGACTTGTGAGGTTGACTGCAGTTATATATGGAGTAGATTTATTTATGAATTTAGGAAATATATTACATTTAGACATGCAAATAGCCATTTTCTGAGTCTGCTTATTAAGTTTAGGAGTTAAGAGACTAGTGTCATAAGGATCAACATTGGCAGATGACTGATTATGTTCTTTGATGTGTCTTAACTTTTTACCAGCTAAGCCCATAGAACCACTAGAATGTAACACTGCCAGCTTAGTTAATTGTTAGGTGCTTCATGCAAAAATAAATGCAAATTGTAAAAACAGCAACAAATAAAACCAAAATATGTTCATTATAAAGGATATTTCCCATCACACTTTTATAGTTTCAGATATTCAGCTGCCTCAGGCTTAAGTAGTTATATGACGTTTAAAAACATTTCATTTACAAGAAATTCTGTATTGCATTCCAGGAATGGCTTTGGCAACATCCTGCCCTGCTCTGTCATTCTAAAGCAATTTCATCACCTGTTTGGAAGTTGCGTACAACAGGAGAGAATATGAAACATCCATTTTAAACATCATTTATTTTGAAATTCGGCTTCATGTCCATCGTAATGCTGAGTCTACTATCTTCCACTCAGCATTTGTCCTTTTTTATCTTAACAATTATTAAATAATATGGATTGTTTTATTCAAAATTAAAATTAGAATGAAATAAGAATTTCAATACGTATCATCTATAGTACACGTAAAATTTATTTGTGAATAGTTCACTTAAATTTAAAAAAAAAAATCTGTTGTGTCTATTGAACGCAGTTCATCAAGCTGAGTTTTGTTTTCCATAAGGCAATCTTCTTGGTTCCTCATCTTCCTCCTCTTCTGTCCTTTCACTTACCTGAGTATCCTTCTTTTCTAACGAGCAGTTTGCTTGATCATCTACTCTTGGAAGAAGACCCATTCCTAATTATTTTGAAACAGGGCTTTTTCACTATAAAGTCTCAGACCTCATACGAGATACTTACATCACACAGGAAATGGCCTATGTCATATTCTAAACAAGTTAGAAAATGTATGCATGGCATAACATTTAGCTGTTGTCAGCAACTAAGTTTGTGCATTTCACATTTTCTTGAGTTACTTAATTCAACATGTATAACAATAAGTCATATTCAAAACTAGCAGTGATATAACAGCTGCATGTGTTAGTAGATGACATTAAGTAATGCCTTTTAACAGAACTTTATAATGTCATGTAGTTAAACATTTAGCTAAACAGGGTTAAGGTAGCTCAATGGTTTTCACACACAGAAGATTCCAGTTCAAGTGATGTAAAAATGGTATTGATGGATGTGTGTTAGGGCTGGATGGCCTGTAACTAACCATTGTCCAATTTTATTAAACATAACATTTTTAAAAGTATGTCCTGTAGAGATGTACCAAACAATTGCCAAAAGGAAAATAAACACTAATACAAAATGAACAATACTTAAAATAAGCATCAATAATACTCTATGAAAAGAGAAAGGCTACAGAAATAATTTTTCCATCTAACTTTCAATGTTAGTTAAAATGCAGTAATTCATTAAAATTATATAAATAACTGAGAACTTGTAAAGGAATGAATTTATTGTATAACACAATTGCAAAAGGTTAAAGGTTTTATTTCCAGTCTGAAGATACGCAAAAGCAGAAGTGGCTCTACAGACACTGCTAGTTTGTAATCAGTTGTTTCTTTACCACCAAACAAACTGTAATGCTGCCCTCTAATTGCTATTTGGGGCATAATCAGCCTCTTCGGACACCACAAAAACCACTAAAACTGCATACTAGAATTTGGTCCCAGTAGCTCCGACCTTCTTTCTGCCTATCAACTGTCTCTAAACCCGTGCTATGTTGATATTTCTTAGGGCTGCACCTTTTCAATGTAATTTATTTATTTTTTTTTTAATTTTTTTTTTTTTTTTTTATTTATTTATTAATTTTATTACAATCAATACATAGCAATCAAGTTTTTAAAAAAAAAATTATGCTAAGAACAGATCGATCCCCACCCTTGAGAGAGAGAGCAAGCCAAACGGTGTAAAATTTAAGGCTTTTAAAAATACCTAAATCAACAAATTCTCTGTGCTTTATAAAATCATTTCAAAATATTACTGATTAGATCCTGCCATGTTTTGAAAAAGTCTGCACAGATCCTCTAACTGAGTATTTGATTTTTTCCAATTTTAAATAATATAACACATCAGTTTCCCACTGACTTAAAGAGGAGAGTTTGGGTTCTTCCAGTTTATCAGAATAAGTCTGCGTGCCAACAGTGTAGTGAATGCAATCACAATTTGTTTGTCTTTCTCCACTTTAAGACCCTCTGGAAGAACCCCAAACACAGCTGTTAATGGGTTAGGAGGGATTGTGAGTCCAAGACTGTCTGAGAGGTAATTAAAATTTTTGTCCAGAATAATGTTAATTTGGAGCAGGCCCAGAACATGTGACCTAGTGAGGCTGGGGCTTGGTTGCAACGTTCGCAGGTTGGATCATGCCCTGGAAACATTTTGGAGAGTTTTAGTGAGACAGATGTGCTCGATATATAATTTTGAGTTGTATAATTGTATGCTTTGCGCATATGGAGCTTGAGTGAATTCTCTGCATTGCTACTTTCCACTCCTTTTCTGATATATTAATTGAGAGGTCATTTTCCCAGTGTCCTCTTGGATCTTTGAAAGGAAGGGATTGTAAAAGGATTTTATATATTGTAGAGATGGAGTCTAACTCCTTGAAATTGAGCAATAATTTTTCCAGCGTGGATGAGGGTGCAAGATGAGGAAAATCTGGAAGGTTCTGTTTAACAAAGTTCCTGATTTGAAGATAGTGAAAGAAATTTGTAGCTGGAATGTTAAATTTGGAATGTAATTGTTCATAGGATGCAAAGGCGTTGTCTATATAAAGATCTCTAAGCAAGTTAATTCCAAATTTTTCCAGATATTAAAACTGCATATGTTTGTGAGGGTTGAAAGAGGTGGTTCTTTTGCAGGGTGCCACAGAAAGAAGCTTCTCCGTCTTAAAATGCTTTCTACATTGGTTCCAGATTCTAAGTGAGTGGAGCACAATTGGGTTATTAGTGTATTGCCGATAGCGTGTGTTTATTGGAGCACAAAGCAAGGAATACAAAGAAGTACTGCAGGATTTTACTTCTATTGCGGTCCATGCCTGTGTATGTTCTTCTATTTGTGTCCAGGTTCTTATCGACTGTATATTTGCGCCCAGTAATAAAACTGGAAGTTAGGTAGAGCCATGCCGCCTTCTGCCTTTTGTCTTTGTAGGGTCGCTCTTTTGATGCGTGGATGTTTAGAATTCCAAATAAATGAGGTTATTGTTGAATCTAATTGCTTAAAGAACGATTTATTAATGTATATTGGTATGTTTTGAAATAAAAAGGAGCTTAGGAAGAATATTCATCTTAACAGTGTTAATTCTTCCAGCTAGTGTGAGATGAAGGGTTGACCATCTATGCAAGTCTTGTTTAATTTTTTCCATACAGGCACGAAATTTTGTTGATAAAGAGCTTTATGTTTACTTGTGATGTTTACGAGGTATTTAAACTGTTCTGCAATGATAAAAGGAAGGGTGTCTAATCTAATATTATATGCTTGAATTCACGGAAAGAGTACACTTTTATTCAGATTAATTCTGAGACCAGAGAGCTTTTGAAATTCTGTGAGTGCTGCTAAGACTGCAGGCACAGAATTTTCTGGATCCGATATATACAGTACCATGTCATCTGCATATAATGAGATTTTCTGTTCCAGTCCTTCTCTGCTAATCCCCTTTATCTGATCAGTATTTCGACAATGTATTGCCAGTGGTTCAATGGCAATTGCAAACAGCAGTGGTGACAAAGGGCATCCTTGTCTTGTGCCACGTTCTAGTTTAAAGTAGTCTGAGCAAATGTTATTGATGCAAACTGAAGCTTCTGGGTTAGTATACAGTAATTTAATCCATGCACAAATGTTGGGCCAAACCCAAACTTCTCCAAAATAGTAAAAGGTATTTCCATTCAATCATGTCGAATGCTTTTCTGCATCCAATGATAATAATATTTCTGGGGTGTTTGATTTAGTTGGTGAGTATATTACATTAAACAGGCGTCGAAGATTTGAAGATAAGTGTCGGCCCCTAATAAATCCAGTTTGGTCTTGTGATATTATGAGGGAGCACTTTCTCCATCCTTCTAGCTATGATTTTAGAGAGTATTTTAACGTCGTTATTCAGAAGTGAAATTGGTCTGTATGATGCACATTGTAATAAGTCCTTATTTTGTTTTGGAAAGACAGTGATTAGTGCTTGGCGAAAGGTTTGTGGAAGAGATTGGTTATCTCTGGCTTCTGTAAATGTTGCTAATAGGAGGGAGCTAGCTGAGCGGAGAATTTCTTGTAAAACTCTGCAGGGTAGCCATCAGGGCCTGCTGCTTTTCCACCTTGGAGTGACTTTATAGCATCCAGTAATTCTGATAATGACAGAGGTTTATCGAGCTCCTCCACACTAATAGCGTCAATTTGTGGTATCTGTAATTTATCCAGAAATGCATTAGATTGTATATTGTCTTCTTTAAACTCAGTAGTATATAGGGATTTATAGTAGTCTCTAAAAGTGCACATTATATTTTTGTGTTCGATGATTTTATCTCCATTCGTGTTAGTAATTACGAGATTGCGTTGCACTTCTTGCTTGTGAATTTGTTGCGCTAAAAGCTTATTAGCTTTCTCTCCATGTTCATAATAATGATGTCTGGATTTGTAAATTAGTTGTTCGGTTTCTTTAGTTGTCAAGAGGTTTAATTCTGAATGTAGAGCCTGCCTCCTCTTATGTAGAGTCTCGCTTGGTAGTCTGGCATGTTCTTCATCTATTTTAGTAATTTCGCTTTTTATCTCTGCTACTTTCTTTCAATGTAATTTTTTACTGTAAACACTACTTAGGAGCATGTCGATAACGTTGTTAACAAAAATAATCTGCATATGGTATTGATTCAGTCAGTTCAATCATACACTGTACATGCTTAGATGATTGCTGTCCTCTTCCATTAATTTCCAGATGTGGCTATCTTTTTTTTTAGCTAAAACATCAGCAGAAATGGTATTGCTGTATTAGGTGTCTGCATATGTATTAGGAAAACATACAAAATATACATGCTGATGTAACAGCTCTCAAGGTAAATCTGAAATGGTAAACTAATTTGTAGCTGAAGTTGTACAAAATATTATTCTGTCACTGAGTTTGCAGATTCATCAATGATTTTCAATGGTAAATTTTGAAATGACAAAACCTTGTACATTTCAATCTGTTTCAGATATCCCAATGAAAATTAAAGGGTCTGGACACATTTTTTTGAAGAGTAAGCTTGCCAAATTTCTATAAAACTGGCCCACGTAGGGTCAAGGTGTTTCATGCGGACAGATAGACATAACTATTGCAATAGGTGCTTTTTGTGTTATATTGCTAACACACCTAAAAAGTTCCATGTAGGGAATCTGCCACCTCAGTTCCTTAAAACCTACACCCCATAATCCATGTACCCACATCCTATGAATAGTATGGCTTCTCTTTCTTACATGTTAGCCAGAACACCACGGATTAATTTTTTCTTTTTTTTCTTCTTTTTTTCATTTTTATTACTATTTAATTTAATATTGTTTCTTTGTATCAGTATACTGCTGCTGGATTATGCGAATTTCCCCTTGGGATTAATAAAGTATCTATCTATCTGTCTATCTATCTATTACCTTCGGTGACCTTGGGCAGGCTTCCTCCTAAAAGACTTCAGTAAACTGTGACATGTTATGATTATTTCACTCCTCCTTGCAGTAGCTGAATTTTCTCATCTTGTGCCTGCAGCTAACTGAAAAAAAAAGCAAGCCCTAGTGACTCACTAGTTGGTAAGAACACTGACTTCTCTTCAAAGTAATAATATGTGTTTGTGTAGGTGAGCCAACACCTCTAAAGGCTGCAAAAAAAACCCCAAAGGATCATGTCTGTATATGCATCAAAATATACAGAAGCTTGCAGATCTTCCCCGGTTTGACTGACAGACTACAAAGCTGATCATCACACTATCGACTCAAATGCAAATTAATGGCAGATCAAGTGTGTTTAAAAAAAAAACTAGAAACAACAGGTAGGACAAGGAGAGGCTTAAAGGAAAGACTTGTATCATTTTGTAAAAAGTTACCAGCAAAGTTGACAAAGCACTCAAAAATTAAACTATAGAAGAAACATATTTTTGAAGGCAATGTGATTCTTTGTTAATTAAGAGTTACAGTGAGGCATGTAGGTGATGCACAAGCTGATTAACACAAACACCTCTGTGCTCAGATGTCTGGGGGTGGTGGGACTGTTCACATTTATTTTAGCAAAGCATGTGCCCTGTACTTTTATGTAAAAGTCTAATATAAACACAAAAAGCTAGAAATGGTCTTAGTTTTATTTGTGTTGCCTTACTTGTCTGTTATGTAATATCTTACTTCACACATTATCATAAGTGGCTTCTACTAGAAACATCATTTTCCGTTTCATCTACCTCATGCAACAAGCAAATAAAAAAAATCCATTTTCACAGTTCAGTTAGCTGAAGCATATGAAGTAATCATGAACATTCATTTGGGAACATTAGAGGACAACAAACAAAAGTCATGCTAAGAGACTGAAAAAGAAGAGAGCCTGATAATCGACCACAGACTTCTTTGAATAATTCTAAATGGCTCTTAGAGTAGCCACGCAGCTCCAGGGCCATGGGTTCTAAAGGTGGCCCAGACATTATTTCTATGGAGTTTGCATGTTCCTTTTGTTCTTGTGCAAATTTTCATAGAACATTTAGGTTTTTTTCCACACATCCCAGAGATGTGCAGGTTGAGGAGATACTGACTCAACCTGAATAAGCGTGGTGAGTTTCAGATGGAAAAACTACAAAGAGAAAAAGAGTTTACATACAGCATTCATAACCCTTGATAATCATTTCCTACCAATATTTGGGCATGAGAAAGTAACTAACTCTGCCCAATTTAAAAAAAAAATATATTCACAAAATTTGTTGATCTTGTTTATAAAGTATCATTCTTATATGACCCGCTTCCATTTTAAACATGTGTAAACATCCCAAACCCTCACAGTTTCTGAATTTCTGAGATCATATGTGGTACTGAAGTTTTTTTCAGTTCTGATCATAATTCAAGCTGAGCTTAAACAGACGTGGACTTTAGCTCAAGGAAGTAGGATAATTATTGTGCATGATGCAAACCTTAAACCAGTCATGGTGGACAAAATAAATGGTTAGTAGAGCAGTGAGGAAACAAAATTCTCCAGCTATTGAGAGACATCAAAGTGGCTAACAATATTATCTCACTGCTGTTAAGTTCTATTGTGTATCCAAATTCTTCACTAAATGGATATAAATGAAATCACAACATTAAATGTTAAGGCCTATAGTGCAATAGCCCTCTTTTATAACTCACCATATTTTGAAAACTTACTCTACTGAAGAGGGCAGCACGGTGGCGCAGTGGTAGCGCTGCTGCCTCGCAGTTAGGAGACCCGAGTTCGCTTCCGGGTCCTCCCTGCGTGGAGTTTGCATGTTCTCCCCGTGTCTGCGTGGGTTTCCTCCCACAGTCCAAAGACATGCAGGTT
The DNA here is from genome assembly GCF_016835505.1 of Polypterus senegalus. Lineage (NCBI taxonomy): Eukaryota > Metazoa > Chordata > Cladistia > Polypteriformes > Polypteridae > Polypterus > Polypterus senegalus. Next base: position 122,039,178 of record NC_053162.1, read on the forward strand.
GGGTGGATTGGCGATTCTAAATTGGCCCTAGTGTGTGCTATGTGTGTGTGTCCTGGGGGATTGGTTCCTGCCTTGTGCCCTGTGTTGGCTGGGATTGGCTCTGTGTTCCCCTGTGTTTGGATTCAGCGGGTTGGAAAATGGATGGATGGACTCTACTGAAGATGAAGAGCATTAAGTGGTGATCCATGTTTACGCCTTACCTGCACTGTATGTCACAATGTTTGTGTAGCACATAGACTGCATATAAATTAAAAGTGTATGGAACTGCTCTGGTCACATCTAGTGTTGTAAACACCACAGACAACAATTCAGGTTCAGGAATGAGACACAGGACACAATAATGTATCTTCTCTTGCACCCTGTGCTGCCCTGATCTGGATTAATAGGCTTTGGAAATAGATAGAAGATGAGGTGCTTATGGAAGTACTAATTCCCAGTAGTCTAGAAATTAACAAAAATTAACTTTTATAACAACATAACCTATAGCAAAGCAGGTCTCTGCTTGCTTTGTCAGAAGGGCAACAAAGTCATATACATTCCTTTCTGAAACTGCATGCCTTCTTGCAAGTGGGAGACCTGTGGCATTTCCTTTTTTCTTTTTCAGCTGGGGAGACAGGCATCTCTGCCTACTGGTGGGCCACCTACTTGTAGCATTCTAGAGGAACAATATATGCTTTTACCGAGGCCAACTCTCTCTCTCATACCTTTCCATGCTCATACAGGGCATACAGCCTCCAAATGCTTCTTGCATTTCCTCAACGATATGAGCAGCCCCTTTCCTGTTACCAGCATGACTCATTCTCTTTCACAGAGTCTGTCTGTGAGATTCTTGCCAGCCCTTAGCCATACTGATGAAGCCAAAACATGCATGGTTTTGTGGGAGATGGGGAAATAAAAAGAGCTCAGTGAATAATGAATCATCATGAAATTTAAAGAAATTTTGAATTCTGACACTAAAAATAAGGACCAGTTTAATGGACAAATATGGTGCAATCTGGAATAATCTATGCACCCAGGAAGCAAGAATGTTGGCAATAGTAACTCATTAATCTTTAATTCCCACAGGGCTTTTTCCATGTTTTGAAAACGTTTGTAGGATTTTGTGTAATTGACATTCCAGTAAAACTAATGAGGTAGCAAATAGCAAAGCAAATGGCCAAATTCTGATAACCAAAATTCCTTCTAATAGCTGTTTAGTGCATTATTAGATAACAGAACAGAGGTAAAACTGTTGAAAACATAGACGAAGACAAGAAAATTATTTTACATTAAACCAAACAAAAATAGGGGGATTTAAAAACAGAAATATATTTCCACAGTTTCTTAAGCAAATATCCCTCCATTCATTTTCCGTTTTTTTTTCAATGACAAGCCCGTGGTGGGGCAAAACCAATCCTTCAGCACAGTGTAGGAAGAGGCAGTGGATGGAATGCAGTCCAATGCATGGTGAACATATTCATACTTTCACTCCAGCCAATGCCAATTCGGAGTGTCGCATAAATCTAATTTGAATGGATTGGTGGGCAGAACTGAAGTACCTGGACAAAACCTACAAAAAATTGGAGAAAGCATGCAGACAGTGGCCAGGCAGAAAAATGAATTGAGATTCACTGAACTTTGAGGCTGCACTTGTAATTACTATGCCACCATATTGTTCATAACAAGCCAATTTAAAAGAATGTACATTTCTTTACAGTATAATTATTTTAGTTCAAAACGGGACCATATCCAATAGCACACACAGACTAGTAAGGTCAGGTGAGGTTGCGGAGTGCGTTGCCACACCCACCACATTACCAAACAGCTCCATGTTTGCAAGGTCAGATGAGGTTATGGAGTGCGTTGCCACAAACTACCACATTACCAAACAGCTCACTTCAATGCAAGCCAGATCACCCTCAGGGAATCGCGCTATAGTGTTATAACTGATGCTTCCTCACAATGCAGGTAATGTGCCTCATTCTGGTCTCCGTGAGCAAGCACTGCTTGTTGGATGTAAAGTCATGCCAGCACTACCCAAGGATTCTCCAAAGAGACACAGTACTGAAGGAGTCCAGTCTTTGTCTCAGATCACTGGATAGTGTCCATGTCCAGCAACCATATAGCAAACCATATTGCAGAGATATCGGGAATGCCACAAACCCCTTTCCAGTGACCTCATGACTCCCCCTGCTGTCTTAGTAGAGACATGAATGTCACTGCCAAGGTAAGTAAACCTCTTGATGAGGTCAACACTCTTATCTGCAGAGAGACACACTGCTGATTACTGTGGCATTAAAGGCCTCAACCTTAGTTTTTATCCAGGACACACACAATCCCAGACACTTTAACTTCTTGCTAAGTCTCTTGAGATCCCCGATCAGAGCCTCCATTGACTCCCGGAAAATTACAGAATTGCTGGCAAAGTAAAGATCAGTGAATCTCTCTTCACCAACAGATGCCTCACAGCCACTGGACCCCACGACCCTGCCCAACACCCAGTCCATGTAAGCACTGAAAGGAGTAGGCATAAGTACACACCCCTCACAAATCCCAGGATTAACTGGGAAAAATGCAGAGGTTCTGCCTCCACTTTGCACAGCACTCACAGTACCAATGTACTGGACGGCCATGATAGCCTGCAACTTTGGGGGATCCCGTGAAGTCTCAGGATGTCCTACAGGGCAGCTTTTACCAAAATCAACAAAGGCTGCAAAGAAACTGCTGATATTTGTGTTTGTGTTCGATCAGAAATCTCAGTGCCAGGATGCAGTCGATGGTAGACTTAGGCATAAAACCAAATTGTTCTAGTCATTGAAGGGTAAGCAAGTGATCAGGGACCATATTGAGGATGGCCCTAGCAAGGTAAAAGGTGCATTCACAGTCACACACATTTAGTGCACAAAGACACTCATGTGAAATATTAATTTTAATCTGTTCATCAATCCAAACTTTTTTTCTGGTCTGTTTCTGGTAGGACAGAACAGAAATGACTGGGCAGCTGGCCCAATGTAAGGCTTTTAATTTTAAGCTTTTCAAAATCTGAAAGTAATATTAATATTAAACTGTAGAATGATTCCCAGTTCCTAATGAGAAGGCCTCAGTTGTCTTTTCACAGGTCTTTTGTATTGTTTGTATAAAGTCAACTGCTAAACTTCTTTCTTTGCCTTTCAGAGAGCAATGTTCCCCGGTCTTTCTGGACTCCACTGACACACCCTGGAATGAGTACAGGTCTTCAGATCACTTGGAGAGTGACAACATGGTCTTCCAATATAACTCGCAGGCAGATGATGATGATGAAGAAGGAGAGGACAACATTCTTGGGAGTCGGGAAGGTGTTCAAAGAAGACTGACAATAAGTGAATTGCACAGAATTAGGGGGATTGATGCCTCTGAAGACACATTGTGAGTATTGTTTCCCTCAAATGAATCAACCAATTTTCTACACCTATTTTTTGTATAATAATGTCATTGAGCACAAGTTGGAATCATCTCTACAATGTAGATGTACTCATAGATATAAATCAAAATATTTACAATCACAAATTAACATAACCTATGGGTCACTCATTGGAAAGCCATACTGACATAGGAAGAACATAAAACTACACACAAACTGCACCAAGACTGAGAAATGAACCCAGTTTACTAGAGAGGCTTATAAAAGTGCTAACCATGACACCACCATGCTACCATGCCATTACCCAATCTTTTGAAAAGAAAAGCACATTTACATTTTCTGTAGAGCATTTGCTACCCAGCCCTCAGATAAAGGGAAGCATGGCCCAGACTAATATCAGTCTGGATGGAGTTTGGATGTTCACCCCTTTAGATGGGTTTTCAAATTCCTTCCCACTTACCAAAGATACGTACAATACTTTTAAGGGTGACTCTGAAGTGACACAATGTGAATAATACACTAGCATGGTGGGTTCCTGCCCTACACTTGTACTTAAAAAAAGGAAATGAAAAAATTGGGAGGACTGACTGATTTAACAATAAAGCAAAGAAATAATGTTATTAGGAGTATATCAGGGCTTCCTGGCAGTGTAGTGTGATACAACTGGAGTTTGTCCATATGAAATCTGCACATTCTACACAAATTTTCCAGTTTTCCTGTGAAATTCACATAAATGTTCAACATCAAAATAAACAGAAACAAAGCACAATAGCTACTAATTTGGCTCCGTAAGACCTGGCTCCAATCCCAGCGCTGCGGCTGTCTGCACACAGTCTGTGCATTCTGTTCATACTGTATTTGTGTGTATTTTTTTTTTTTTGCATGTTTCAGTCTTTCTTCCATGTCCTAATTAGTGAATTTATAATGTTTCAATATGAGTGACTACAGGTAGGTGAATAAGAGTGATTTTCAATGAATAGGCACCCCACCCAGGGTTGGGTTCCTTGATGAAAATTTCAATTAGAAAATTGAGTCATGAGCTTCTTGAAACCCAGTGACCTTAAGGAGGTTTCTTTGACTGCTTCCAAAATACACAGTGAGTTGAAAATATAACTCATTTCCTTTTCTTTTTTTTCCATAGCACCCTGTGAGTAACTGGATAAAAGCATGATGAAGATTGGCTCCTTATGGTGCTTTAAATGGAGAACGTTCCCCTGTGAAGACTGTGGTTAAACCAGAGGAAAGCAGTTTTCCATCAGTAAATAAGATTGTCCATATCGGAATTTCCTACATGAAGTGTGTCCTCTAGGAGCCTCTTCCATTTCAAAGACTCCCTGATAATACTTGGAATGACTGGAAGTCACACTATCAGTGTTCTCCAGTATGAGTGGATTATCTGAGACATGTTCACAAATGATACTTTCATTTTAAATGAAAACAGACTGTGAGGATTTTAAAGCTGGATATGCTGATAAAGCTTCATGGTGCATCAGTGCCAGGAACGTGTCATTGTGTGAATGAAGTCTGGCAGCTGTGTCTCCACAGTTTCTTGTTTTTTTTTGCCACCACAGATGTTTATCGGAATGCTTTAGTTTTTATCAAGGCTTATTATCAGCTCTATGACTCTCTGCATGGAATTGATGTCTGTGAGATGCAAAGACCATTAATATTAAATGGTTTAAAATTTTTAATTGTTTTCATCTTTATTGTAGTTATTATTTCCATCAGTGCTTGATTTGAGCATTTTATTTATAAATAAACAAACATTGTTGCAGTGTGACATGAGGTTTCTTGTCTGTAAGAACGTGTCAGATGGATGAAAGACCATTCACTTCACTGAGAACCTCTAGGATGTCATAACATGTTTGCTTGTCCTCTAAACTATAACTTTGTCATCTGATAACTCTAGCATTATTGAAGATGCACAATTCAATTTTTAACATCCAGGCATCCAGGAATACCTTGTACTGCACATGTTACTATTTTAATACCAGCAAAGTAGGAGTACAAGTTTGGTCACATGTACAGAGTATTGGGAAATTCTTATTTATAGGTCCGAGCAACATACAACAGCTCACCACTGTCATGACAAACTAGAATGTATAAAAAAATATATAACATCAGTTTAATTAATAAAACACACAAATCAGCTTGCTTTGAAGCCTTGCTCTTGAAGCCTTACAGGAAAAAACCTTGGAAAAACTCCAGTACAGTTGGCATATGTGCTACACACATTAAAATTCAGTGTATGATGTATTTAATTTTCTTTGTTGTGTATATTGCAATTATAACCAATATAGCTTGGCTACACCTGGGATGTGTCTAACAGAGAAATACTATGGCTGCAGTTATACAAAATGCACATATTTGTCAATATTGAAAAGGAAACCTTTTATGCAGCCCCTAACTACACCAACACTTTGTGAGTATTCACTTTATTACTTCATCCTTTTCATTCTTTTTCCAGTCTGAATTCTTCTGTTATACAGCTATGAAGGGCTGGTGTCTTTCAGCATCTGCATGGTCATATAATGGGAAAGAAATATGAGGCCATTTTACATGACCAGGAGCTCCCAGTGGTTCAATGTTGCTCCTGGGTGAGGTTTCCCCTTTATCTTTATTGTCATTCAACATCCAGTAGTTGCTAGGATTTTCTTTTGTTGTTACTTTTATCAATATAATAAACTGAAATGTAAGTAACTGCACAATTTATAATATGTGACAGCATTGTAACATCCATCCATCCATCCATTATCCAACACGCTATATCCTAACTACCGGGACACGGGGGTCTGCTGGAGCCAATCCAGGCCAACACAGTGCGCAAGGCAGGAAACAAACCCCGGACAGGGCGCCAGCCCACCGCAGGCATTGTAACATTATATACAAAAACAACAAGATTTACCTCTATAGCACCTTTTCATACACAGGATGTAGCACAAAGTGCCTTACAAGATGTCCAAAGGAAAAGTTACAAGAAAAGAAAAATTAAATTAGTTAAGAATAATGAGGAATAAATAACAAAAAATATTTCAATAAAGGTTTACATTAAAACAAGTAAAAGTCCTTATATAAAGTACAGTGTATTGTGTTCTAAGTCTCTAAAGATGAGTCCAATGATAAGGTCAGATAACTGGGAGGACAGAAAAAATAATAATAATGAAAAACTTCAGTTAAGCAGGAGAAAAAATATTAAATCTGCAGAGGTTCCAAGGCCAAAAGACCACCCAGCCCACATCAGGCATTCTACTTGACATAAATGTTCTTATGTTGCTCCTCATTGTTTCCATGCTTTGTACCAGTGGATTCAATGCAATGGGTCTCGACATCTGGGACATCCACCTTCATTTTATCTGAGCATCAGAGGAAGCAGGAAATTTCATCAGTCAGGTGGTAGTAGTGGTGCAGAACACCACCAAAGAAAAACAGGAACAGAAAGCAGCAATTAGTAATGATTGCAAATCAGTGCTGAATATTTTCATTCTGTACATCTAAATGGTCCTATTAGAAGTGTAACTGAAATGTAAGTTTTAAAAAAGCCAAATAAAAAAGTGGGTTTTTTTAATGATCTATGATGTTAGCCTGGCAAATCTCGATTTTTTTTTTTATTCCAGATTTTTGGTTTATAACAGCAAAAGGTTGCATCACCATTTCTTTTATACTTAATTCATGGACTATAAAGCAGAACACATTTTGAAGATCTAAGGTTACGACCTGGACTGTAGGGAGACAGGCATTCCAAAATATAGGGAGGAGCCAGATTATTTATAGATCTTTATTCCTTTAGTAGTTGTTTAAAATTTATTCTAAATGACAGTGGTAACAAATATAATCAAAACTGGTCAGATGTACGCAAGTTTACTTTTTCTGGTTAAGATTTGTGCTTCTATGCTCTGAACTAATTGCAATCGATTGATGTATTTCTTTGGTAGAGAAGTTAGGAGGGCATTACAGTATTTTAGCCAACTAAAAACAAAAATGTGAATTAATTTTGGTGAATTACTGCAGCAGAAGTGAATAGTAATCCACAATACAACACAGTGAACAATTACACTTACAATGTCCAGTAATACATAGTGGAAGTCTTTATAATATAAGCACAAATTTAGTTGGATGGAGGTGATTGTAGTTTTGGAAGAGCCTGAGATGTGTTAGAGGCTGTTTTTAACCTGAACGACTGTAGTAGGAAAGAAATGATTTAAGTTCATAGTACTTGCTGCTGTTAATGACCAGCAATGTTTCTGTGATGACAATCACTGAAGCATGTGGTTTTGAAAGAGATGGTTACCCATGCGAGTGTAGTCTTTGATTATATTTCCTCCAAGTTTCCTGATATGCCCACAAACCTTTCTGCTGTCCTAATGACACCCTGCAGTTTACTTCACATTTTGAATGAGCAGATGTATTGCCATATCAGGCAGTTATGGAGAACGTGAGGATACTTTAGATGACCGCTCTTTAAAACTGGGCCAGTATTAATTCAGACAGGTTAAGCTGTTCAAATTGGCAGAGAAAAATCCATGTGATGAGTTAGGAGGAATGGGGTTGGACCCCAAGAGAGGTAACTCAGATAGTTCAGGGCCAAACACAGGGACCTGAGTAGTGGAGGGGTTGTTTCTTAAACATGTAATAGAAATGGCCCAGTTGATTTCAAAGAGAAGGAATCTGTCAGAAGTAGTGATGAACGAAACGGGCAAGATTCTAATCTGATACAGCATTGTGAAACTGACACTGTAGCAGTGCCACATAGTTAGTGTTTAAATGTCAGTTCTGAGTGTGTCTCGTTTCATTGTCCCATTGGCTGTGTGTATGTGTATCAGTTAATGCTGTCCCCGTAAAGGAGGACGGATGATGGGAGGAGTTCACAACCACAAATCTGGAAAACACCTGTGTCAAATTAACCAATTACTACCGTCACCGACTATTTAAGTGGAAGGAAGGAGGAGAGAGAAAAGACCCGTTTTTGAGTTCACTACTACAACTTGCTTGCTGACTCATTTTATTGCGCTTGGTTCAAGTTTGTTTTTCATTCATCCGGACTGTCTTTCAACCTGCATCTGCTGAGACCCCGGGGTCGATTCATCATCCACCATACGCCGAGGAATCACGGTGAGGTTGCTCCAAACGCCGGGAAATTCAAACGCCACAATTGCCGCTAATCAGTCATCCGTATTCAGGACATTTTTTACTTTCGGACTCAAGTTCACAATCATTCTGTTTGCTAGTCATTTGGTCGTTTGCGTGGTGTGTGTTATATGTTACAAGGGAGGGGTTTTGTATGTATATTTTTTCGGTGTTGTCTTGGGATTGCTGGGGTGGAGGAATATTTATGTGTGCATTTGTTTTGTGGCATGTCTTGTCTCATTTAATACATTTACTCCGTTTAATTTTACATTCTGCCTTTGTGTCTTTGCATTTAAACCGTCGATTGTGGGGAAAAGTTTATTTGTGTAGGAGTACGGCTTGACAGGTAAGGTTTCTCAGTAAATTATCCAGGCCACAGGTTTTGGAGGTGTAGCTGCCGGCTGGGTAAAAGGGGTCGGCCGTTACAACACAAATTCATTTCACAGCTGATTTTGAAATTGCAAAATGCACAACTCACACTAAAGAGATTTTTTGGGAATTTTAAAGTTTTTCTTTTTCATTTAAATACTAAATACTACTCTCATTCGCACTTCCATGTTTACCGGTGCCCTTTTCTGATGCACTGTAAAGCATGTAATTCGTAACACACAGGTACAATCAATTCTATCTGTGCTTCTCGTTCACATCACCATGAAGGATTGACGTAGGTTTTTTTAAAATGTGATGTGCTGTAAATTTTCTACATGAAGACAAACTGAAACATACCATCACATACATTACTTTTCACAGGAAATTCTCACTACATGGAAGGTCTCTGCTGCCAACCAAGCAAAAGCCATTTCTTAACAGCTGCCTCATCCTAGATAGACTTTTATTTTATTTAAATACTAAATGATAGGCAAATGCATGTGTAATTAACATATCTAAATGTTTCCAGACGAGACTGAACATTTTTCTTCTTTTGTTAATGGCACATATTTTGCTGTTAGCGAAACAAAATTTATTTCACTAATTGTTTTACAGTTGGAATAGAGTATTTCTCTTTTAGACACATCCCAGTTTTTTATAAGTTTTGCTGTGAATTATTTGACTCTTCACTAGTCAGAAGGATTATCCATTTCTAACCAATTGTCATTTGTAGAGAATTCCGGGCAGATGAGAAACGGGTGGAAAAATTCTGTTATAACTTGAGAATGGGAAAAGCAAATATATGATCAACTGCCTGGTTTAGCTGATATTTTGCTATTTTGGGGGAAAAAAAAAAAAAAAAAACCTTCAGTTTTGTAAAATTCCTTTCTAAGTGTTTGTAACATTTTCAGCTTTTTAGATAACCATGGTTTGTCATTATTGAGCTTAATCATTGCTTTTGTTAGAACAGAGTTGTCTTGGCCAAACCTTTTTACACTTGAAGCAACTGTGTCTCTATACTAATTTAATTCATCACAGGTTTCTATAACCTTTTCCCTGAGATTGAAGTTCAGGCCAATCACTCCACAGTCTCACTGGTCCACTTTTGCAGTGTTTCTAAGTTTGGTTTTACTAAATTTAACTATGATAAGGAAATAAGAACTATTATGACATTGTCACAATAGCCACAATGGGTCCTGTGGAATGGCAGGATAAGCATCTGAGATAGTGATGTACCAGTGGTCTAGAGTTTTTCTCTTTATAATATCACATTTCACCAACAGCTTGCATTTGGGGTGGACAGATACCAATTTGGAATTATTAAAAATGTCCAAGCTAAAAATGTGGAAACCAGGTATTTATTCTCAGAAGCTGAAAGTTGCATCGCAAAAGCATTGTTTAGTTGGGGGGCTGTGGTTATGTAGTGATGGGGGGAGGCACATAAACTCCTGTCAAAATGACTGATATGGACTGTCTAGGAAGATAATATGCTTTGTAATTACAGTAATCCCTCCTCGATCGCGGGGGTTGCGTTCCAGACCCCCCCGCGATAGGTGAAAATCCGCGAAGTAGAAACCATATGTTTGCGTGGTTAATTTTTATATATTTTAAGCCCTTATAAACTCTCCCACCCTGTTAACATTATTAGAGCCCTCTAGACATGAAATAACACCCTTTAGTCAAACGTTTAAACTGTGCTCCATGAGAAGACCGAGATGACAGTTCTTTCTCACAATTAAAAGAAAGCAAACATATCTTATCTTCAAAGGAGCGCCGTCATAAAGGAGCGCGTCAGGAGCAGAGAATGTCAGAGAGAGCGCTCGCAAAGAAAACCAAACAATCAAAAAATCAATACATGCTTTTAAGTATACAGAAGCACCGCGATAAAGCGGCATTTTGTAGAGGAGCGTCAGTGTCCTCTGTGCAAACAGCCCCTCTGCTCACACCCCTCCGTCAGGCAGAGAGAGTGAGAAAGATAGAGAGAAGCAAACAAGCACAGCGGGAAGCATATCTTATAGCATTGAGGAGTTTTAGTTAATATGCAATACATGCTCTGATTGGGTAGCTTCTAAGCCATCCGCCAATAGCGTCCCTTGTATGAAATCAACTGGGCAATCAAACTGAGAAAGCATGTAACCTAAATTAAAAGACCCATTGTCCGCAGAAAGCGGCGAACCAGTGAAAAATCTGTGATATATGTTTAGATGTGCTTACATTTAAAATCCGCGATAGAGTGAAACCGCGAGATATAGCGAGGGATTACTGTAATTGTCAGACATTCTAAATGAGATGAGCAACCTCTTTCCATCTGTGCAGCACACGCTGCGAGTAAAGAAGCCAACTCCTAATTTAGAGAACATAACGTTAATAAGCTCAAAACTTGTAATAAACAAGGAAGATGCATACTGCCAACAATAGTTTCATGAAGACCCGAATAAGATCAAATATCTTTCATGCCTTTTTCAATCAACAGATTGTAAACACCACAGCGTTTTTATGGGAGGTTGTGTCCATATAGGTTTTTCCTCAAGGTACTCTGGTATTCATTAGGTTAATTGGAGGCTGTAAATTGGAATTGTGCAAGAGTATGCTTTTGTGCCTCATTCATATAATATTCCAGGGAAGGATAGATGGATGAATGGTTGTATGCAAAGACATTGTGGTTTGCAAGAAAAAAATTAATCGTTGATAGTTGCACCTAAAACCTAGCCTTATCCAATATTCTGTGAGCCCCACATGTTTTTTAAGAGCTTTTTTCCAGGACAAACCCTAATTGAATGATTCCACTTAAACCAACCCTTTGCAACCAAGTCATAGGAATAGTCAAATCTTTCCTGAAGTTATGAAGTTTGTCATTTTTACCTAGGCCACTTGATACTTCTGTTTGTACTTATAAGTAAATATACCCTAAGTTAAACAATGAGATGTTGCTAATCAACTGTTATTAATTAGTTAATGATTATGAATTGCTACTACTTCTATATTTTATTGAATTTTTCTTGGTGACAGGTTTGACTAATGCAACAAATTATTGGCAACTCCAGTGAATAAATAAGTCACACAGTGTTTTGCTGACTAGCCTACTGAAAGGTAAAACGTCTTTCACTATAGCCTAAATTTAGCAACAGCCATTGATTTAAGTGAAGGGAATTCCCCAGCAAACATTATGGAACATTATGTAAATGGCATACTGAAAGAAGCGTAGGTGGTGTTAAGTAACCTAGTTAGCTATTCATTACTGTGGTTTAAGTGTTTGTAGTCTGCCTGAGGGTAGTCCTTGTTCAGCCTGACAGTTATCAGTTACCAGTGGTGCCATGTGGAAGAACAGACTTCACCATCAGTCCCCCAGAAACACAAAAAAATGTTTTATGCTATATGTAAAAAGAAAAAGGTTAGGGTAATAAGAATTCACTGAATAAATATGTGATTCATGCAGAAAATTATGTATGCATAAGGAAACAGGTCAGGAAAAAAAATGAAGCTTAAGATCTAAACCCAAACTCGAACATATTCTTTCTACTCACCAGTACATCATTGCTACTCAAGAATAGATTATTTCTTTATAGATAATAATTTCTTGCCTACGATTAAATCTTGCAGGTACGGCGCCATTGTTATTTCCAACCATGTCTGATCTTGGAGCTAAAGTCACTATGCCCCACCCACTCACCTCCCAGATGGCATCTTAACCCGCTTCTATTAGCAGACAAGAACTGTACAGAATTTATTTCCAAACAAATCAGTTTTATTCCAAGAGACAAATACATCCTCAGATTTTTCTGCAGGAATTTTCTCGGAAACTCTAAAGCCCTTCTTAAGAGGACAGATTATTTCATATCTTTCCCACAGGAATAAATTCGAAACCAAGAAAGTATCAGAGCTAAAATGCGAAATTACTAGAATAGATGAAGAACATGCCAGGCTTCCAAGCAAGGCTCTACTTAGGAAAAGTCAGGCTCTGCATTTAGAACTCAACTTATTGACAACTAAAGAAACTGAACAACTAATTTATAAATCCAGACGTCATTACTATGAACACGGAGAGAAGGCTAATAAGCTTTTAGCTCAACGGATCCACAAGGAAGAATTTCAAAATGCAATCCCAGCAATCTCCAACACGAACGGAGATGAAATCATTGACCATAAAAATATAATGCACACATTTAGAGACTACTATAAATCCTTATATTTTACTGAGTTTAAAGAAGACAGTACACAATCTAATACATTTCTGGATACATTATAGATACCACAAATAGATACTTTTAGTGTGGAGGAAATGGATAAACCTCTGGCACTATCAGAATTACTAGATGCTATAAAGTCACTTCAAGGCGGGAAAACAGCAGGCCCTGATGGCTACTCTGCAGAATTTTATAAGAAATGTAACACTCACCTAGCTTCCCTCCTGTTAGCAACATTTACAGAAGCTAGAGGCAATCACATTCTTCCTCAAACTTTTCGCCAAACATTAATCACCGTCTTTCCTACACAAAATAAGGACTTAGTACAATGTGCATCATACAGACCAATTTCACTTCTGAATAATGATGTTAAGATACTCTCAAAAATCATAGCTAGAAGGATGGAGAAAGTGCTGCCTTCAGTAATATCACAAGATCAAACTGGATTTATCAAGGGTTGACACTTATCTTCCAATCTTCAACACCTGTTTAATGTAATATACTCACGAACAAAGTCAAACACCCCAGAAATATTATTATCATTGGATGCAGAAAAAGCATTTGACATGATTGAATGGAAATATCTTTTCACTACATTAGAGAAATTTGGGTTTGGCCCGAATATTTGTGCATGGATCAAACTACTGTATACCAATCCAGAAGCTTCAGTTTGAATTTACAACATTTGTTCAGACTACTTTAAACTAGAACGTGGTACCAGACAAGGATGTCCCTTGTCACCACTGCTATTTACAATCGCCATTGAACCACTGGCGGTTCACTGTCAAAATGCTGATCAGATAAAGGGGATTATCAGAGAAGGACTGGAACAGAAAATTTCTCTATATGCAGATGATGTGGTACTGTATATATCAGACACATAAAATTCTGTACCTGCAGTCTTAACAGCACTTACAGAATTTCAAAAGATCTCTAGTCTCATAATTAATCTAAATAAAAGTGTACTCTTTCCAGTGAATTCTCAAGCATATAATATTAGATTAGACACCCTACCTTTTATCATTGCAGATCAGTTTAAATACCTAGGGGTTAACATCTCAAGTAAACACAAAGCTCTTTAGCAACAAAATTCCTCTGTCTACATGGAAGAAATTAAGCAAGACTTGAATAGATGGTCAACCCTTCATCTCATTCTAACTGGACGAATTAACATTGTTAAGATGAATATTCTTCCTAAGCTTCTCTTTTTATTTCAAAACATTCCAATATACATCAATAAATCATTTTTTAAGCAATTAGATTCAACAATAACCTCATTTATTTGGAACTTAAACATCCACGTATCCAAAGAGCGACCCTACAAAGACCTAAGGTAGAAGGTGACATGGCTCTACCCAACTTTCAGTTTTATTACTGGGCAGCAAACATACAAGCTATAAAAACCTGGACACAAATAGATGAACATACACAGGCCTGGTCCGCAATAGAAGCAAAATCCTGCAGTATTTCTTTATATTCCCTGCTTTATGCCCAAATAAATGTAAGTTATTGGCAATATACTAATAACCTAATTGTGCTTCACTCACTCAGAATATGGAACCAATGTAGAAAGCATTTTAAGATGGAGAAGCTTTTATCTGTGGCACCTCTGCAAGAGAACCACCTCTTTCAACCCTCGCAAACATATGCAGTTTTTAATATCTGGAAAAAATTTGGGATTAAATTGGTTAGAGATCTTTATATAGACAACATCTTTGCATCCTATGAACAATTACATTCCAAATTTAACTTACCAGCTACACATTTCTTTCACTATCTTTAAATTAGGAACTTTGTTAAACAGAATCTGCCCGATTTTCCTTATCTCGCACCCTAGCGACCAGAAAAAAATTCTTCGGTATTCTGGTGGGTTAGATATTGTGTGCCTTTTCCTTTTTTATCAAACACTTTAAAATGATGAAAAAGTTCAAATAAAAGTTCTACACTAAGAACAAAGTTATACAAGACAAATTTCAGATTTAGAGAACAGAAAACTTCAGACTAGGGCCGGGATTGGCAGATTTTTTTATTTGGGGGCTGAATCAATCATGAACTAACCTGCTTCTCTTTTATACCAAAACTGAAATGAGCACACGTTGAAAGCTATAACTATTTGTTCTTCTGACTTAACAATAAAGTATTTGGAAAACACACAACCTGCTTGAAAGCCTGCTTGGGATGCCTCTGCCAGTGACTGCATTTCACTTCTTATCTCCTCAAATCTGTTTTGGTTGAGCCATACAACGTTTCTCTTTCTAATTCCTTCTTTCACATTTGTAAATGGTGCGTATAATACTAATTACACAAACCTGGAGTCACACCCAAAATCCAGTTTTCAGGGGTGCTGCTGTCTTCCAAATTGATTTCTTGTAAAATCAGGCATGCATACACTCATATCTTTCAAAATGTGTGTAAAAGACAGAGGCAAGCAAGTATCTAAAACAAATACACTATGTGACCTCACAACAGACTCTCTAAATTTAAATTGTGAAACTTTGGGTTATTTCATTATGTTTTGGATGACATCACATGGCAATTTACTATGCTTACACCAGACAACTGTACAATCATCTTGTTAAGAAAATCTCATGACAGCCAGAGTATTACATATTTCTGTAAGTAGCTTGTAGGCCACTCACATCAATGACATGGGCCATAGTTTTTCAAGTCCTGAACTAATGGGTAAAGGAAAGAGAAATACTGTCCATGTGAAGGATGACTATTAGGAGACAGGATAAACATTAGTCGGATCTATGAATAAGTTTGTTATACCACTTTCAATAGTAGTCACAAAAATCAGTGTGAGTTTAATAAATAGGGATGAACAATAGATGCACAAAAGATATCCTGACTTTTCTATTAAAGGCATTATTGGCATGTGCGCATGGAAGACAGCTGATGGGCTTGACTAAATGTGTTGTTACGCTGGACCAAAGGTTGGCAGTTGCAATCAGAATATAAGTTTAATGTCAATGTGCTCTCTGCAAATATTTTAAATCTATCTTTTCTTTTTGCATGCACAGCTGAGCCAGATTTAGTACAAAGGGGCTCAGCATTTAGAACTGCTAGGCTAAGCATAGGACAAGATAGACAAAGACAAATGGGCAACATGTACTATTTCTGTCTGTTAAAATCAGCATGAAATTGTATCCTCTCTTTGCCTTGTTTGGAATGGCATGTTTTTACCTAAATAAGGGCCTGCACATGGAGAAAGGGTATAAAGTCTTGGAACATTGCCTGACACACCTTTCAAGCCGACAGACAGATGGGAGATAACGTCATCCATGCCTGAAAATCCTTCCAATTCAGAGACGAAAATGGCACACTCTACATAAAGGTCTTGTCATGGCTTTCCGTCTGTTATACTATGTTAATTGTTAGGGAGTTGTATTGTCTTTTTATATTATATTGATATAGTTTCAGGTTACTTAAGATGCTGCAATTACAAAATAACTTATTCCAACCAGGGAGCTAGCATCCCCTAGAGGAAAACAGCAGTGTGTACTAACACTTTTTCTCCTTCCTCTACAGATACTCAGAAGGAAAACTTGCCTAACCTCACTTCCAGTTCCTTCACAGACTTCACTTGCGGTTATAGCTCAAAAGACCTCCCATCCAGTCCCACTCTTGACCTCAGTTCTGGGTGCAGCTCACAAGGCATGCTTCTTCTTCCCTGCCGTCTATAAACCTGACATTCCTTCTATATCAACACAGTCTTGTGTTGGACTCAGTCTCTAAAAATGACTCTGGCTCTGTTTTTTGTTGCCAAAAACATTTAGATATTTTCTGAAGCATTGGGGAAGGTCCCTGTAATCGGAATATAAGTTCAATGTCACTGTGCTCTGTACAAAAATCCACTCATATGTACAGGCCAGGCCAAAGTTAGCACACAGGGGCTCTCAACATTTAGAACTGCTAGGCAAGCATTTGAAGAGAGAAATGTAGAACTACAAAAACAGGCATTGTACTATTTCTGTATGTTAGAGATGAAATTGAATCCTCTCCTGGCCATTTTTGGAACCTAAGTAAGGGCCTGCATGTGGAGAAGACAGTATAAAAAGACTTGGACAGCAGCTAAATATTTTGAAGCCAATAGACAGATGGAAGATTACGTCATCCATCCTGAAAACCCTACCAGTGCAGCAACGGAAAATGGCAGACTGTATACATCGAGATCCCACTTTGATAATAGTATTGTCTTGCTATGGCTTCCTCCATCTGTAATGCAGCGTAAATCATCAGTAAAGAAAGCTAAGTTATTTTCTCTTATATGATTTCTTACCGCCATATCACTATAGGAGGGATATCGCCTTTTAATATCACATCTATATAGTTTATGGCTACTTAAAACGCTACAATTAGAAAAGAACTATCGCCCCCTACAGGGAACAATCCCCAAACCTTTCTTGTTGTTTACCTGCTCATTACATGGCAAAACAGACATGCTGCAAAGAGGAGATTGCAAGAATGCACTAATCCAAACAGAACCATTCTGGACCTATATTATGTGTACCCACTTGAGCTGGATGAAGTTATATGATTAGGTTTGTTTCCGATAAATTCTTATCCATCCCGTTGTTTTAATTTTAAATCTGCTTTCTCACTTGATTTTAGTTTCTTGTGCATGTGCACCAGTGGTTAGGTGATGACCTAGCTTGTTATGTTATTATAGTTGGTATTGGCTGTTTTTGTTTTTGTGTAATTTGTCAAGACATTTCCAAACTTTGATTACCTTACAATGATGTCTTCTGCTAGTTAATGCCTTTGCATTTTATCATTGGTACACATTGAACAGTACTGATGAGGAGACCTTGGCTTTAAGAATATGTCAATCACTTTTTTATTCTAGTGCAACTCAAATTGTGAGAAGCTTTACTCTCTACTACTTATATATTTAAATTGGATGGTCAGATTGAACATATCTTTGAATCAAGATTTGAAGGTCCCTAAAATCCTACTTTACACCACACCACCTAGTAATGCAGTGGTTCTCAACCTGTGGGCCGGGCCCCCCTAGTGGGGCGCGAAGATGTGAAAAAAAGAAAACGGGAATCAAAAATATGAAAAAAACATCTTTTGAAACCAAAACAAATCAACTTAAACTGCATACTGATAATAGAACAATAAATATAAAGTTAGATAAACATCGATAAAAGTTAAGTAGGTATAATAAAATATGCATCTACATTTCAAAAAAATGTTGGGGGTGGGGGCGCGATTAAAACTGTTCTGAAAACTCGGGTCGCAAATACTTAAAGGTTGAGAAACGCTGTAGTAATGTATTACCTATGCATGTGGTCCTTTGTGTGAGGAAAAACTTTATAAGGTTGTGCAAAAGTTGTCTTGAAAAAAATCTCCCACTGTGTCACTGTGTTCTTGTTGAAAAATTAATTTTAATGTTACTGTTGGAATCCAAAGTACTAATTCCTTTTTTACTTATGAACATTTCGATCCTTGTCATCCTCTTAATCCTTGTCTGCTAAAACTGAAAAAGTTTTAATTCTTTCAATATCTCATCATAGCTCCTACCATCCAATCCAAGTTTTTCTTCTCTCTGTAATGTGTGGTGCTGCAAATTCATTTTTGTAATCTAGAGCGCGAACATGTATGCAGCAATCCAGGTGAGGCCTCATCAGGGTGTTATAAAGTTTAATGATAACCTTCTACGCTTTGTAGTCTACAAATTGTGATAAATAATGTAACATCCTTTTAGGATTCCTGATCACTTCTGTACACTGTCTGGGTGTCGAAAATGATAAATCAATATAATTTATAGGTCTTTCTTACAAGTTGTACTTTTGAATTTCATCCTTCCTGTATTCATTTTTTATTTCCTACATGTAACTACCTTAAATTTACTTACATTCATTTTCATCTGCTACAAATCTGCTCAACACTTTATTCTGTCCCGATCCCACAGTTAAAATTCATTTGATTCTAGAAATTTCTTCCCTTTCACCCAGTTTAACTTTTTGAGGGCTGAATATTTTTTCCAAAAAACTCAGCTTTCTAAAAAGCACACAAAGCACTGGTTTCACACATAAATGAACATAAAATGTCTGTTACTACGTGCTGTGGCTGCTGTTAGCGCATGTTCGGCAACTCTGGCGGCAGTGGCTGCGTAGGGGCGCCTCGATGGCCAGCAGGAATGCACGGAGGGCCAACTGCCAGGCAGTCTTCAAACAGCAGGTACGGGTGGCAGTGGTAGTCACAGTGTGACGCAATATGGTTTGCATCTCTTGTCATCGTAAGTGGTGGTCTGCCCAGGCGAACGCTGCAGTGGGTGTATCAGCTATACAAACGTGTTCAACACCACGCTCAACTGATGTGTTGATGCTGGTACTTTCATTTTCGATGCCCACCTCCTAAACACTTGCATCAAATTCCAAGTCCAACAAGTCAGAGTCCGATTCAGCGATAATATACAAAAAACGTCTAGTATTTAGTGTCTTACCAGATGTCGATGCCATTTTAGAGTTTGTTTGCTCTTCGCTACTCACAAGGGGAATCGAGGTTAAATCAAAAAAGCTACTTAATTTTTCTTCTAGCAAAGTAGCAAAGAAAGTCAAACTTACCGCCATCTACTCCTCAATTTCGACAAAAGCCAACATCAGCCTTGAAAGACTTAATAAATCCACATGATACAGGGAACAATCAGATGCAGGATTTGATCCAAGTTCTGTGAGGCAGCACCACTAACCACTGCACCACCATGCTGCCTTCTCTTAAGTACATTTAATTCAATGCATATTATGCAATTACTGGAACTGATTTTGGAACTCCTTTGATTTATGAATTAGTTTGTATGTTTTTTCATATTAATATTTTTTGTAGAGTAAACATATTTGTTTCATATGTACTACATCAATTTCTTTGTACATATTCTCTTCTCTTTTTCCCTGTCATCCTCTGAATGTTATGGTACAGCCAGAGTTGTCGCTCTGACTCAAGTTTGTTTCTTTTGTGTTTAGTCGTTTTTGTTTAAATATAATCATTCATATTATATTGTTAGTTTTTGTTTTAGTTTTGTTTTGTCATTATACTGTATTTATGCAATATGACTTTTTAAATTGTATTACATTTATTAAGTCTGTTTTTGTTAGTGTTCTTTTTTCTCCTTTATTCTCCTTTATCCTTTGTGTATTGTGGGTGGAATGACAAGAGATGAAGCCACCAAATTAGGCAGTTAAGTGAATAATTAAGCCAAAGCTGCTGCTATCACATCAGCTTTTAGCATTGTTGGATAGTAAATTGTGTTTGCTGGATTATTGTGTTCTTTTGAATTTTGGTTGTATTTCTGGATTTTTGAACCCCTGCTTTTTAATTAAAGTACTGCCTCTGTTTGCTGCATGTGGATTTGTTTTCGTCAGGTTTTTACCTTTCAAGCTAATCCTATTTTTGATCTTGTCTTTAATAAAATTAACTAATAATATTAAACTACTTTGTTTTGTGAGCTAGTGAGGTTTTTTGTTTGTTGGGTTTCCCTCTAAATTGTGGACATTTAAATTCAGTGTTTTCGACTTTAACAGCTTGAACTCATTTTGGGACAGTACAGGCTGAGGGTTCAGGCCTGGTATTCTGGGACAGTTTGTAGACCCTCATTCCTATTTGCTATTGCATGTCCTGTGATTGTACAACACTGACAATGTCATTGGAATTTCAATCCAGTAAGCAAAATATCCATTGATCACATACTACTCTACAAGTTTGCTAAATAAAACTAACAAACTCTGGTCACAGACAGAGGCCATAAAACAGCCTAGTCTGGCTGGGCTTGTATAAAATGGAGTGACTGTCAGATATAAGCAGGATGGAGTTAAACAGATTACAGCCTAGCAATGAAAATTGAATTTGTGCTTTTATGCATGTGTCAGAAATAACTGTAAGACTAATTAAACCGTGTGACTACTGTGTGAAATAAAGTACACAATTTGTGCAACTGTTATTTAAATATTTCCTGAGAGGAACAACTAAATTCAAGTAAGAATTTTACCGTACTTTATGCAAAGACAGATCATTAAAATGTGCTTCAAACTTCTTTTTAGAACTAGGTTAGATGGACATTTGCAGGGTAAAAAATGTGGGAATATCAAGAATATGTTGTAGTAATCATTTGTATACTGTCATTATTGAACAAGTATGAGCCATATTTTTATTTTCATTAAAAAATAATAATAATTAAGAGAAAGCCAGATAAACCAGTTCTTTTTCAGGGCATAGTTACAATTTTCCAAATCAGATACTGTAGATAAAATAATTTCTGCAGAAGATGTTAGAACAATCAGGATCAATCTGGCCAGAGATGGAATGGAGGCTGAGGCTGGACTAAAAAGCTGAATCATTGGAAAATACCTTACACCTCTGCAGTTCCAAGAGGGGTGCCAGGGTCTACAGGATTGGCTTAAATTCAGAGCTAACCATGCTTTATCTCTCCTGTCCCATCCATTGATAGGCCATAATGGATCAAGAAGCCACACTAGACCAGAGACCACTATGTCAGTTATCCAACTAGTAATTTAAGCATATTGCATATTTAAGACTCCTAGAGAGATGACCCAGGTTGTATTAGTAATATTTTGCCAAATCATTTTACTATGGTTTAATTTGGTCAATTTAGGAAACCTTAAGTTAATCTATATATGTCTGAATAAAAGTGCTTCTCTCCTGCCTATTTTGGTACTCTGTCTTGTTTCCTGAAGTTATAGATATAAAAGGGAGCCTAAACATACTCTGTGAGGGCTATAGTTTGGATTTGGCTCATTCTGTTCAAGTCTATGTATTAAAGAGTCTGAAAGGGAAAATAACATCAACCTCAGACCCTATTACAATAAAACACAGACCATGCATGGCCAGAGACCACTAATATAAAGATCCACTTGGTAGTTTAAGTATATTGAATGTTTAGAAACAAAACAAACTGCTACTCCACCAGTTCTATCATTTTTGTCACATTCTTTGTTCTATGCTCCTATTGTGAATATATTATATATAATACATAAATTAAAGTGTAACTTTATCTCCTGCTTGTTATGGCATACTATATAAATTGCCTGTGGTAATATATGTAAAAGCAAGAAGAAAGTAGTTAATAACAACAGACAGACAGTAACAAGGATAACAGGAATACATTTATAGGGCTATAGTTAGGATTTGAGGCATTCTGTTCAGGTCTCAGATCAGCAATGATATCTCTCTTTCCATGTACTGTACTTTTCCCACTTGCCCTTCTGGTAGCTCTCTGTCAATGTACTGCTCCAGCCGCTTTTGAATAATCTTCAGCAGGATTTTACTTACATGAAATATCAGTTCTATTGTTCGGAACTAACCACATTCTGTTGGATCACCATCCTTTGGAATGGGCGCAAAAATAAATCTTTTCCAGTCAGTAGGTCAGGTAGCTGTTTTCAAGATTTCTTGGCATAGATGAATGAGCATCTCTGCAGCTCCACATTTCAATTGATATGCTTTCAATTCATGGAGCCTTGTTTTTTGCCAATGCCTTCAGCACAGCTTCAACTTCCTCTTTCAGTAACATCGACTTTTGATCATATGCTACCCCCTGGAATGGTTGAGCATCATCCAGTTTTTCCAGATACAGTGACTCTGTGTACTCCCATCACTTTCTTTTAATTCCTTCTGCATCATTCATTATTATTGTTTTGCCTGCAGAATCCCTCAACATTGCAGTTCAAGGCTTGAATTTCTTCTTCACTTCTTTCAGCTTGAGAAATGCTGACTGTGTTCTTCCTTTCTGGTTTTCCAACTGCAGGTCTTGGCATATTTCATTGTAATACCTTGCTTTATTTTCTATAGCAGATCTTTGCAATTTTCTGTTCAGCTCTGCCACTTCCTCACTTCTTCCTTTTGTTTTGGCTTTTCCACATTCAAGAGCAGCTTCCGGGTTCTCCTCTGACATCCACTTTGGTCTTCACTTCTTTTCTGGTCTTCTCAGTGACCCTTTGCCAGATCATCTGACATTCAATTGTTTGTGCTCATTGCATCAAATCTAATTTGGAGATGGTCTCTAAATGCAGGTGGTATATGTTTGAGATTGTACTTTGACTCTTGTGGCATTGCTTAAATTTTCTTTAACTTCAGCTTGAACTTGTATATAAGCAGTTGGTCGTCCATTCCACAACCCCTGGCCTTGTCCTCACTTTCGAAATTGAACTTCTCCATCTTCTCTTTACATAGATGTAGTCAATCTGGTTTCTGTGCATCTCATCCAGTAAGATCCATGTGCAAAGACTCTGTCTATGCTGATTGAGAAATGTGTTTGCAATTAATACAACATTTGATCATGCTTTCCCCGCCGTCATTCCTATCTCTAAGGCCCTATTTCCCAACTATCTATTCTTCTTCAGTGTCTCCAACTTTTACGTTCCAATCACCAGTGATTATTAGTACGTCTTTAATGCAAGTTTGATTAAGTTCAGCCTGCAGAAGTTGGTAAAAATCTTCACTTTCCTCATCTGTAGCCTTAGTGGTTTGTGTATATATTTGTATAATAGTTGCGTTTAAGGAACATAGGCATTATTCTGTCACTGACCGCATTGTACTTCAAGTCATATCTTGAGATGTTCTTCCTGATAATGAGTGCGACGCCATTCATCTTTGATTCCTCACTCCCAGACTACTAGATTGTGTGATTGTTCAATTGAAAATGACCAAAGTCAGTCAGTCTGGGCTCACTGATGCCGAGAATGTTGATATTGATGCATTCCATTTCATTATTAAAAAGTTCCAATTTGTTACATTCATGCTTCTCACATCCCAATTTCTGATTATTAATGGGTGTCTGCAGCTGTTTCTCTTTATTTTAAGTTGTGTCACATCAGCAAATAAAGCTCCTGAAGTATCAGGTTTTACTCCATTCTCGTCATTTCAGTCAACTCTACTTTGAGGAGGCAGCTCTTCCCCTGTCGCCTATTGAGTGCCTTCCGACCTGGGGGGGCTCATCTTCTAGCACTATATTGGACAGTATTTCATTGTTAGGCATGAGCTTTCAATGGCTAGTTTCCTTCTTCCTAGTCTGTTCTTAATCTTGAAGCTCTGTTGGAACCTTTCCACCATGGGTGGCCCTACTAGAATTACAAATATTGGTGTCATAGCTTCCAGCATCACAGCAATGCACAAGCCACATGACAAACTGGCAGCTGAGTGGTGGCATAGAATGCAAAGTATCATTCCTGACGTGAGATGGCTCCTGGCTGAAAGCAGAGAACACCGGAAGGACGTCTAACTGTAGGTCATTGACTATGCAAAGGCATTCCACTGCATGTATCACAACAAATTATGGATAACTTTGTGAAGAATGGGAATCCCAGAATATCTAATCATCCTCATGTGGAACCTGCATGTCAACCAAGAGGTAGTTGTTCGGACAGAATAAGAGAATACTGAATGGTTTAAAGTTGGGAAGAGTGTGCTTTAAGGCTGTATTCTTTAGCTATACTTATTCATTTTGTTTGCTGAGCAAATCATTTGCGAAGCCTTACTATACGAAGAAAAGCATGGTGTCAGGATTGGAGGAAGACTGATCAACAACCTGAGATCTGCAGACGATACAACCTTGCTTGCTGACAATGAAGAGGACTTGAAGCATTTACTGATGAAGATCAATGACCACAGTCTGCAATATGGATTAAATCTGAACATAAAGAATACAAAAACCCTCACAACTGAATTAGCATGCAACATCACGACAGATGGAGAGCAGATTGAAGTTGTGAATGATTTTATTGTACTTGGATCCACAATCAATGTCCATAGAATATGATGTGTTGCACGGGGGAAAATCTGCTCTGAACAACCTCTCCAAAGTGTTAAAAACCAAAGATTTGTCTTTAAGGACTACAGTGCATCTAATCCAAGCAATGGTATTTTCAAATGCTTCGTACTGTATGTGTGAGAAAGTTGGATGATGAATAAGAAAGATCAATGAAGAATTGACGCTTTCAAGTTATGATGCTGGTGAAAAATGTTGAATATACCATGGACTGCCAAAGCACAAACAGATCTGTGTTGGAGGAAGTTCAACCAGAATGCTCATTAGAGGTGAGGATGGCAAAATATGGCTCATTCTCTGGACATGTCGTCAGGTCTATGTAGTAAAGAATCCAAAAAGGGAAATATGGTCATCCTATCATAGATAAACCCTACCACAATAAAATCGTGAAAATATACAAGAAATTTTCAAGATTTGAAATGTATCAAGGCAGCATGTGAGTGTTTCTCATATAGGTAATAAAAAAACAATGAGCATATATAAAAAAAAAAAAAAAACAATGTTACTGTTCTGGCTGTGTCTTAGGGGTACGCACAGACCATTTTAGAATAAGTCCATGTTGATAACTAATCTTTGACATGAGATATTCCAAAGGACATTAGGTAATCAATTTTTGTTTTTTGGTTTTTACTTAACACCTGTCAACTGGATTTTTCTTTATCTTCTCTCTGTTACCCACAAGTCATATTTGTCTGGACTGAAAAAATGTTTTGTTATTTTGTGATGTTATATTACTATGATGTGACATCAAGATCATTGACATTATAGAGAGGCTGGACTCTGTGACAGCGCATGTTGTTAAGTACATGGTGAACATGCTGCATGTTATTTGATAAAGGTTTGCCAAAATACCCTTGGGTCTATACACTGTTGAGGGTGAAATACCCAAATCCCTTTTAATCTGTCTTTATGATACATTGTTTTTAAACTTTTTGAATGATTTTCTGACACATCTGTCGGAAAATTGGTGATTCTTGACCAATAAAGGACTAGGCTTTTCCTAGATGCAGCTTTTATACCAAAGCATAATTACAATCTCGTATTGAACATCATTTGCATTTATTTGAACTTATTATTGCCACTAAACTGCCCCATCACAACTTTTTTTTTGGATTGTGTCACCCTCAAGAAAAGAAGTTGACCAAAATAATCATTAAATATTTTGTCTTTGTACTGATTGTGATGGACTACAAGTCAAAGAGAATTTTGAAATAACTGCTTTCTGTTTTTAGTTGCATTTTCCACACTGTCCCAACATTTTCTGAGTTAGGTTTGAAAATGTGTTACTTATTAATGTCTTTTATGCGCCTTTTGTTAGATTGACGTCTCATCTGTTTCTGGTTACCAGTGCTGTTCAAATGAGCAGGTTTAGAAAATAGATGAGTGGTCAGATTTATAAATTTGTGTACATACAAATGAATGCATTGCATGTTGCTGTATTAACCTGCTATTATTCTATACTAGTCCTACACATGCAAAAACATGAATCGAACTGGACCAAATACTTTAAGATAGTAGACAAATTATATCTCACCTAAGTTTACATACAGCACTTGCAGCTGCAAAACTCCCTGGAAGACATGTTTATCTTTTCATAAAAGACAATTCTAGATTTGCAGTGGCATTTTAGGAGTCAGGCTAGGTTGCACTGGTTTGGACTATAGGTGAGTAGCTTTCTTGCAGTGAGTGGCCCAAGCTGTTCAGTTTCCTGCTTTTTGTTGAACACATGCCCAGCCTTTGTTTTCAACAGTACACTAATCTTGTCTCTGTGCTGTAGAAGAGGACGTAAATGACGCGCTTTTTGATAGATAAACATTAACATGTTCATCACTTTTGAATAGGCACATTACTCACGCTACATACACTTAGATAAGCTTTGTGTGCTCAAAGATTTGTAAAAATAGGAGATCTGCTCTGTAAGGGTAGGTCACGCTAAGTGTAAAAAATGGCATGCCTTGCCTTTAAATGAAATGCATGTGATATTCTCATTTTCACTGAAACCCACACAGCTGGGCTACCAAAACCATGACTGCTGCCCACAGAAACTATGTTTCTGCATAGACAGCAGTTGCACAACTCACCATGCATAATTATTACTCTTTATGATGAACTTTTCATGCCTTCAACCATTGCTTATCTTTATCATAAGTGGCTTGTGTAGCTCAACATGCAATTGATAACATATAAAAAGGGAAATTGGGTCTCAATAAGTAGTTAATTAAAATTTTGTGCTGACTGTATGGTGGAGTGGTTTCTTTTAACCTACAATATTTAATGACCTTCAGGCAAAGGTGGATGAGTTTAAATATTTGGGATCAACAATACAGAGTAAGTACTGTCGATCCCAAGTAAGGGAGTGTGCAAGTGAGGTGAAGAAGAGAGTACAGGCAGAGTGGAATGGGTGGAGAAGAGTGTCGGGAGTGATTTGGGACAGATTGGTACCAGAAAGTGTGAAAGGGATAGTCTACAAGATGGTAATGAAACCTGCTGTGTCATGAGTTATAGATGGCGGCACTGACGAAAAGACAGGGGTGAGAGGTGGAAGCGACAGAGTTAAAGATGTTAAAATTTGCACCGCATGTGACAAGGATGGACAGGATTAGAAATGAGTACATTAGAGGGTCAGCTCAGGTTGGATGGTTTAGAGACAAAGCCAGAGATGCAAAATTGCTTTGGTTTAGACATGTGCAGAGAAGAGATGTTGGGTATATTGGGAGAAGAAGGCTAGGAATGAGCTGACAGGCAAGAGGAAAAGAGGAAGGCCTAAGATTAGTTTTATGGATGTGGTGAGAGAGGATATGTAAGTGGTGAGTGTGACAGAGAAAGACGCAGAGGACAGAAAGATATGGACACAGATGATCTGCTGATCTGATCTGTCAAGCCTCTTACCAGGGGTTGGCCTTTAGTTGCTAAAGACTAGGAGTGCTTACTGTTGCTTGTATTCTTATGCTTTAGTTACACTATGTGCAGGTTATGCTCAGGTTCACAAAGTTTTCCTTGTAACAATTGTTTGGTGACATTCACTGATAAAATGCTACTGTAACTCTGAAGTCATACATATTAAATATAGAGATTTTTGGCAAAAAACATGTATGTTATAAACACTAGACTACATTTTCTGATTTCAGAATGTGGATAGATGGTTTTGATTTCAGCATGATGTATGTTTAATTCTTCTGGTCATTAAACAACATTTCTAACTGCCTCTCATCCATTGCAGCAGTACAGTCACATTGCTAGGTCCATGCTCCTGGCAGTTACAGCCTGTAACATTATCAGCGCCACATTATTAAAACAGGTCTTGTATATTCAACCATAAAGCCCTTTTTCCAAAAATTACAAAACAGAGTTCCTTTAATACTTTATATTTAAAGAATTAATTATAAAAACGAAAGGGAGAAATTATGACGGTTTTCCAAAAGGCTTAACCAGAATGCAAACAAAACTAAAAGTCTAAGCCAAAATCACAATGAAACATACAACACTGTGTTCATAAACTAGTATATCAAAAAGACATTCACAGTAATAACAAAGAAGACAAAATCCCAGTTCTTCCAATTCTTCTTGGTATCTGTGCATGCAAAAACTTCAGTGTTTCCTGTGGCCTTATTAAAGCCTGGGGTGGTCTCACATTTACAGTGTTAGGGCCCCCCCTTCTACCTTAGGTACAACATATAGAGCAGGGGTCTCCAACCTTTTTTCCCCCCGAGAGCTACTTTTACAAAATGAAAATGGCTGAGAGCTACTCATGTTTTCTAACATTTATTCTCATAGCTTATTTCAATTCAAACAAACTGAATAAGCTTGTTTTGCTTGAATATTTACAAAATATCGGTGTCCACAACTCACATTTGGCATTAAAACATCACAAAAAATATTTTGTTCATCTGCAAGTGCATTTTGCATGTCTGTATGCCTTTTCTGGTGTATCTCACACTATTGAATTAAAACATGAATGCTGTCAAAACAAAACAATGCAATTACAACTACACAGATATGACTTTTTCATTTGTCATTTTGTTACATGTCACTGTTTCACTTCACAAGAGTATTCACATGTCCAGTTACATGTGTAATGTTTTTTTTCAGTTAATTAGATGACTGGCACTGCATGGAGTCAACATGAGAGGTGTATGGTGGAGTGTAGCCACTTAGGTTCACTCTTAAGAGTAATTTAAATGTTCATCTATCAATCTTGTTCTGAACTTTGATTTCAGGACATTCATGTCAGAAAAAGCAGACTCACAGGAGGCATGTAGACCTAAACAAAGCAGACATTTTCAGAGCTGCTTGGTGAAGATTCTCATTGTTATCTGGCTCTGCTAAGCTCTAGAAATGCTTACAATGCAGTTGAGACTTTAACTGCACAATATTTTGAAGGTTTACTAATATACAGTTAGGTCCATAAATATTTTGACAGAGGCAACTTTTTTCTAATTTTGGTTCTGTACATTACCACAATGAATTTTAAATGAAACAACTCAGATGCAGTTGAAGTGCAGACTTTCAGCTTTAATTCAATGGGGTGAACAAAACGATTGCATAAAATTGTGTGGCAACTAAAGCATTTTTTTAACACAATTCCTTCATTTCAGGGGCTCAAAAGTAATTGGACAATTAACTCAAAGGCTACTTCATGGGCAGGCGTTGTCAAGTCCGTCATTATGTCATTATCAATTAAGCCTGAAAAAAGGCCTGGAGTTGATTTGAGGTGTGGTGCTTGCATGTGGAAGATTTTGCTGTGAACAGACAACATGCAGTCAAAAGAGCTCTCCATGCAGGTGAAAGAAGCCATTCCTTAAGCTGCAAAAACAGAAAAAACCCATCCGAGAAATTGCTACAATATTACGAGTGGCAAAATCTATAGTTTGGTACATCCTGGGAAAGAAACCTCTTCACAACAGCCAACCAAGTGAACAACACTCTCCAGGGGGTAGGCATATCCATATTCAAGTCTACCATAATGAGAAGACTGCATGAAAGTAAATACAGAGGATGCACTGCAAGGTGCAAGCCACTCATAAGCCTCAAGGCTAGATTGGACTTTGCTAAAGAACATCTAAAAAAGCCAGCACAGTTCTGGAAAAACATTCTTTGGACAGATGAAACCAAGATCAACCTCTACCAGAATGATGACAAGAAAAAAGTGTGGAGAAAGCGTGGAACAGCTCATTATCCAAAGCATACTACATCATCTGTAAAACACGGTGGAGACAGTGTGATGGCTTAGGCGTGCATGGCTGCCAGTGGCACTGGGACACTAGTATTTATTGATGATGTGACACAGGACAGAAGCAGCTGAATGAATTCTGAGGTGTTCAGAGACATACTGTTTGCTGAAATCCAGCTAAATGCAGTCAAATTGATTGGGCAGCGTTTCATGATACAGATGGACAATGGCCCAAAACATACAGCCAAAGCAACACAGGAGTTTATTAAAGCAAAGAAGTGGAAAATTCTTGAATGGCCAAGTCAGTCACCTGATCTTAACCCAATTGAGCAAACATTTCACTTGTTGAAGACTAAACTTCAGACAGAAAGGCCCACAATCAAACAGCAACTGAAAGCCGCTGCAGTAAAGGCCTGGCAGAGCATTAAAAAGGAGGAAACCCAGCATCTGGTGATGTCCATGAGTTCAGGCTGTCATTACCAGCAAAGGGTTTTCAACCAAGTATTAGAAATGAACATTTTATTTCCAGTTATTTAATTTGTCAAATTACTTTTGAGCCCCTGAAATGAAGGGATTGTGTTAAAATAAATACTTTAGTTGCCTCACATTTTTATGCAATCTTTTTGTTCAACCCACTGAGTTAAAGCTGAAAGTCTGCACTTCAACTGCATCTGAGCTGTTTCATTTAAAATTAATTGTGATAATGTACAGAACCAAAATCAGAAAAAAGTTGTCTCTGTCCAAATATTTATGGACCTAACTGTATAATATATAAAATCCAATGTCTCTCTGTCTGTCCGCATTCACGAGATTACTACTTAATGGATTTAGATCGGGTTTTTCCCTATAATTTGCTTGAACATTCCGGATGATTTTGCGATTTTTCTAATTTCTCTATGTATCATAATTCGCTTGTGATACCGATTTATTTGCTCAAATCCAAGATCCACGCAACTGGCCATGGGGGGGGCCTTCCTCACTCACTCACCAGCTTTGGGGCATTTTCCTTATCTCCGCTTAGACAGGGAAATGAGAGAACAATTGAATTCAACTTTCTTTGATATTTAAAATAAAGTGTTACTTAGAGCATGATGAGTTTGAGTCCGGATATTCTCTTAAGTGTATGCCACATTGAAAAGATAGATTGCAATTCAGATTGTGGATCGTGATTTTGTGTTAAAAGGATCATGATGTGATTTTTTTCAAAGATTGCACCCCTAATTTGACTTAAAGTTTTCAAATTTATGTAGGATTCATTAACCCTTTGGCGAGCTACTCGGAAAGGGGTTGTGAGCTACCGGTAGCTCGCGAGCGACGTGTTGGAGGCCCCTGATATAGAGGATAACAAATATAATAAATAATATCAATCAAATAGGAAGACGCATTAAAGACACTACCATAAATACATAAAAGCTAAAGAAATAAAAAAAGGTGGAAGACAGATACATTTTAAAAGCAAAAATGATGAAGAACAATAAACTATAAAAATGAAAAGAAATGATACTAGAGGCAGGGAGGAAACCCTGGCTACAACATATGACTGCTTAAACGGCTACATTGAATTCATGTTAAAGACATATCTGCAAAGTCAGTAAGCAATGGATATCAACAAGTGTGCGTTAAACTGTCAGGATTATTTTGGTTGACCTTTTTTTACATTTTCATCCAATTGATTCAAATAGTTTTTCTCAAACTTTTTTTCAAAATTTAATGAAATGTGTCTTCTGTTTCATAAAATGAAGTTGATGGACTTTCAAGGGTTACTGAATCCTGGCAGCCCATCTTTATATATATATATATATATATATATATATATATATATAAAATCCAACATCTATCTGTCTGTATGTCTGTCCACTTTTCACAAGAGAACTAGTGAATGGATTTAGATCATTTTTTTTCTATAATTTGCTTGAACATTCCGGTTGATTTTGCGACTTTTCTAATTGCGCTATGTATCATAGTTCGCTTGCAGTACCGATTTATTTGAGCGAATCTGAGAGACGTAGCGGGCCAACTAACCTCCTCAGTCACGTACCAGCCTCAGGGCATGTACCTTACCTCTGTTTAGCTAGCAAACATGAGAACTACTTAACAGATTTAGATCAGGTTTTTGCTTGAACATTCCAGTTGATTGTGTGGCTTCTCTCATTGCACTAAGAATCATAGTTTGCTTGCAGGAGCAATATTTTTGTGCTAATCCAAGACAGAGGCTGTGGGCCGAGGGGAGGAGGAAGCATGACGTCAGGAGTAGGGAGCCGGGCAGGGGCCCTCCTCAATGTCCTGTTTCACTACTACGTGGGTGGAGCCACAGGGGGATGGCTAGTAGTTATTAAAGAGATTTCAGAGCATGAGATACGAAGAAAGCCACAGCTGTGTGTGTGTGTGTGTGCTTTTGGTGATACTTAAGAGGTTGGCAAATGTCACTCCTCAGGGTAGAAAGGAGTTCAAATCCTGTTTAAACAGTAGGCGTAGAATGTTTAATTTACATTCCTTTATTCTGCCCTGATAAGAGGTGTGAAGAAAAGTAAGAGACAGAGATGACAGTAAGATTCTTTTTCTAAATATGGTATTTTTATTGTCCATTAAGGGAGATCCAGAAGTCCTAACAGGCAAGGTCAGAATCAGAAGAAAACATAATAAATAAAGATTCAAAATTTACTAAGCAAAACAAAGAGTTGATTTCTCAAAAATCAATATCTATTTGTTCTGAGAACCCATACTTAAAAAAATTAAAAACAACCAGTCAATGTTAAGTAAATGGTGAATCGATCTTATATGAATGGGTGTCATGACATCACACATCATAACAAAAATGTAGCGTTGTGAAGATTTCACAAAATGGCATTGATGATAATAATTCTAAGACAGTAAAATATAAACAAACTGCAACCAAAGAAACAAAATTACTTAACTCCTATCTTCTTCCATGGTATAAATCTCCATTTCATGCTTTATTTCCAATGAACTCACCGTTTTTATATGTTTAGACTCTTTCATTACCCTCTATACTCTGTATAGTCTGGTTCTGACAGCACAATTATTCCTGGTATAATTTATACTTTAATGTTTGTTTGACAGTGGCAAAGTTTAATAAAAAGGCTGAGATCATAAACAGGGAGGCAGGTGCCATGATTTATTTGAATTTTCGTTAATTTCCTTTCGTAAGAATATATTTTTTGCATACTTCTAAAAAACTTCCTTGTATGTTTTGGTTTAGAAGTTATACATTTTATTTAATGTTATGTTTTGAAATTATCCACCAGGCCATTTTGCTTTTTGTGGCTATCACCATTTTGTTTCATTGTTGCTACAATGGAATGCCACATTAACAGGGTTCACAGGATTGAGTGGTGTGACATTATAAATTTAACATTATTTAAGTCAATGTTACAAGAGAATGAACATCTGAGTTTGTGGATTTCAAATTGTAAAAACTTGTGTTTTTTATTAATTGTTCAGATTTCTGACCTTTTGCCTGTGTCCCTTTCATTTTGTTTTCTTGGATTTGTATTGGACTAGTTGCACATTCTTTCAGTCTTGTGGCAATGGCCCCTACTACTCTTTAGGTGTCAATTTCGTCTCCCAGTCTTTCTCCTGTTGCCCAAGTGGCCTGACAACTTTCCACCTTGCAGCAGAGCAGCAGGCAGGAAAAAAGAAAAGTGTTCAAAGTGGAAAAAAAGGAAAAATTTACAATCACAAGATCATTAACTACAGCAGTGCATAAACTATAAAACATATTCAAAAGCAAAACACACTGTCTTGAAGCATTCTACAAAGGGTGAACTACTATTTTGGAATACAGGAGGAAAAAGGAAACCATGTTCAAATCACACATAAGCAAGTGGAAAAAGTGCAAACAGCAGAAATTGGATCATTCATTGAACTTTATTCTAGGAGCTACGAGGCAGCAGTGAATAGCACTGCTCCGCTGCACTATGCTTTTTATTACATACACTTAATAAAAAAAAACAAACACCGCCTCTTGTAATATTCTTGTATTATTTTAATTATTATGTTAGTATTGTGTCAACTTTTTGTATACCATTTTTGTACACTATCATGGTACATCCCTTGCCATGGCCATGGCTATATTGCTTATGGTCTGTTGACAATCATATGCCACATAGCTCATGTGATGTATTGAGTCATTATGTCCAGTCTATAAAAGATTGAGGTGCACAGTTTCCATCATCCATATACTAGATCTCTTTCTTTCAAACTTTCATATTAGTGTTAGTGGAAGCTAAAAGTCTCTTCCGAAAAAACTTTACAGTTAGGACCTTTTGCTTCTACTTGTTTAATTTAACTTTTGTTTAGTGTACTGTGTTTTTCAGAGTCGCTTTCATTAGTTTCTCATGGTTTCCTAACCACGACTCCTTTTCAATTCATCTGTGGACTGCTCTTTTGCCCCTGTTAACAAAGACAAACCCTGAGCCCAACTTCATTCCAATCTGAAATAACTGCATGACTGATTAAATAATTACATATATGGTATGTCTTAAGGAATTACCTGCTCTGCCAGTAATATGCTTTTAAGGGAAATTTTGTCTTTACAGAGAGGCATGGGAAATATCAGTGACAAACCCTTCAAAGTTTCTTATGTGTTTCTGTACATGAAAGGAACCCTCTAGTTGGGTAAACCTGTGTGAGGTCCCCTAAACTGACCTTCTTCATATTAATATAGTGAGAATAAAAATCTTCAAGAAGTCTTTAATGTACTGTAGCTGTTTCATATTGGTCTGAAAACACTTGTTTGACTGTGGGTTGCCATAAGGTGGGAAAGCTGAGGCAGCATTGCTATTGCTTGATGGATGTGTAATTTAGAAAGAACGATACAAGCAACAAAGGTCTCAATTAACCATGCTTTGAATTACTCTTTTGAACTCTTGTCATGTTCATGAGGGTTCATTTTCTTACAGAAATCATACTTAGGACTTTTCTCTGACACACTCCAGAGAAGCACAGGGAGGGAGTCTAATTGATTATAATGAAATGGAAATGATAAGAAATACCTGGCCACTCTCAATCTATGCAATATTGTGGATCACAATTGGAATAAAGCATTAACCAATTCAAGGCTTCCTTCAACCTAACACCATTTGTGAATTATTAGAGAATTAACTAAAAATTGGAAATGCCCAGTGAAAAAGTGTCCACATGGAAGTTATCAAACTTCACAGTCAACACTTCCAGTAAACACTTATGGAGCACGAACATCATCTGAATCCCGTTCATTTTGTTATGGCAAGGGTGGGCAAGGTAAAGCCCCCGGGCCGCAGTCCTCAACGTCAATTTGTGTAACCAGCGCACAAATTTAAAACCTTTGTGATTTTGTTAACAAAAATGACAATTTTAATACATAATTAGTGTGTGCTTTGAAACATGTGAACAAATGAGCAAGTTCGTTTATGTTACATATGTACAAGCAGAAGGTTGTGTTTACGAAAGTGGACTTTGTACAGCGTGTAACCGTACATGTACACTGATGTTTGGATCATACGTAGTTGGGAGACTGGTTGCTATTAATTCGGCCGTCATCTGAGCGCTGTATTATATTTCAAATTTTGTTATCCCTAACAATGAGTGCTACTATGAAAAATTGTAAAACTGAAAATGAATGCCATGTTTGTAAGAAGAAATGGGCATACAAGTATTTTTTTTTTTTCAAATTTTGAAAGTAAAGCACTGTGCCTAATATTCAGTGACAGTCTTGTAGTTTCTATGGAGTTCAGTTTATAGAGACATTTTCATACTAAGCACAGTATATTTGGATGTAGTTTATCAGAAAGTGAATTACAGCAAAAAGCTAATTTATTGCTGCTTTCTTTGTGTACCAAAGTTATATAGTTACTGTATATGACTAATAAATATATTTTGGTGTGAAAACAGCATTCATTATTTAGTAAATTTAGATTTTTGCCACATGTGGCCCGCTAGAAACCTTACAGATGTCTATGTGGCCCTCAGACAGAAATGTTAGCCCGCTTTTGTGTTATGGGCACTGCTCTATTTTTTTTCACAGTAATCTATTTTTGAATACAGAGAGAGGATGGTCCCTGCAACACTCCATGATACTGCCTTTTTTACAATCACAAGCACTTCTTTGTGTTACCAAGGACAAGAAACACGCTTTAAACTGGCATTTCAAATTAGCATAACCTTCCTGTACCAATTTTTTTAAAATGTCCAGTTAGCAGCAGAAGATAGAACAACAAGATTGTGTACTTTTCATGACATTTAACTACACTTGTGCCTAAAAACTACATTTTGTGATAGACACTGTGACAAAGAGCTATCACATGGGCCTTGACCTGCATCAAAATAAGTTGGGTTTCAGTATTACAATTCTGTTTTGAAGGGAAGCTGACAATGTTCTTGAAACATCATATAAAATAGAGTAAATTCTATAGATTCAATACAGTTTTACTATATACACTATGTTGTTAAACACACAGCACCAGGAAGGAAAGGTGGCAATAGAAAGTGTCATAAGCATGACAAAAGAGCCACAAAAAGGTTTGGGGCAGCCACCTGTATATTATTCCTGGCTGCAAAATAGATATTGTCAAGGTACAATGTGTACAGACTGGAGTACACAGGTGAACTCATTTGATAACACAAATATGGTGGCTTTAAGGGAAAGTGGAGGAAATGACTTCATTAGTAGGGATGGAACCGGGTGTGGCATCACTGAGGCTGGAACTGGAAGTGATATCATCAATGGAGGCGGAACAGGAAGTGGTGTCATTGTGGCCAGACATGATGTCATTGGAGCCAGGTGGAATTTCCTGTAACTGGTCTGCAAAGAAGTGAGAGAAAAAGTCAGAGCACTCCGCCACCCCCTTGGTCTGCCTTGGAATTACTCTCAATGAGGCCCTTTAGCTGCCTCCCATGTGCACAAGTGTGACAAAAGAAATATCAAACTAAGAATTTTGTATGTATTAGAGCCACAGAAAGAAATAAGTGAGGATATATAATTTAAAACTTAAATAAAAATCAGCACTGCATTTCTATGGGTCTAACCCATGTAAACATGCATTAAAGACAGCGTTAGGCTTAGTCTGTGGAGACCCTATAGTACTTGTTACCCTTTCAAGTGGTTACTTTCACTATGTTCTGATGGACTTTTGGTGAATATGGAGACAGTGGGGAATAAATATGATCTGCACCAGGAAAAGACAAGTTAAGTTACAGAGATGAAATTAAACTGCAATAAATCTTTTTAGATAATGTGTGATATTTTCCATTAAAAAAAAATTGTAATTATTCATTACACCCTACTAATTGCACAATATCATTCAAAGCAATAAACGCCTGTTTAAACAACATTATTAATCATGCAAGTTACTTGAAGACAAGCAACCACATAGACATATTGCTGGGAAACACATCCAGATGTGGCGAAATAGACTGGAGTGCTGTTGGATTATTTTCCATGAGTCATGTGATTGCTGAGTCATCATTTTATTGGCTAAGAGCCCACAAAGGTGCCTCTCATTGCAGCATAAATTCTGATAAACTTGTTCAGCATTGGATCCTAACGTTTCTCTACTACTATCATGTGCTCCACATATTTTCAATATTTTATTTGGCTGTGCTATCTTCTTTGCCCATATCCATACCCGTATATGTGAATGTTCTTTTTTAATATATATTTGGATTTGCTCTTTGGTTATTTGCAGTTGACAATGAGTCATGCATTTGTTTGCTCTATAAATTCCTTTGTGATAGTACCTGGTTTGGATGATGTTTTCATAAAGCCAAAAATAAATAAAAGGACTAATCCAAATTATAGATTGGTTTCTTTGCTTTTTTTTTTTTTGCACTGTTTCATATATATTCAGTTATTTAGGTGTTATTTTATGTATTACATCTGTTATGTATCAGAATGAATTTATGTATATTTTATTGTTGTTTTGTTAAATTTGGTATATTCATTTTCATGTATTAATGTTATTTCTGTTGATTTCATTTGTAATTCTGTAATTGTCTACTGTCCCTTTAAATGTGCTAATGTTCCATGTACTTTGGGGGTTGTTCCCCAGAAAGGTGGGGCCACTCTGACACCATCAGTCCAGAGCCCGCCCTCTGGTGTTTTAAGTCCACTAAGGAGACACAGAAGTGGGAAATCATTTGTTTATTATGGAGTGTGTAGGTATTGTGTATTTGAA
This sequence comes from Polypterus senegalus, assembly GCF_016835505.1. Lineage (NCBI taxonomy): Eukaryota > Metazoa > Chordata > Cladistia > Polypteriformes > Polypteridae > Polypterus > Polypterus senegalus. Next base: position 122,077,366 of record NC_053162.1, read on the forward strand.
TTTACTGTTTTTCTTTTTCATTCTTTTTCTATTTTGTTCTTGTATTCTTCTTCTGGATTGTGTATTAGGACCAGTTTGCTGTAGATTGATCTTTGCTTCTTTTGAGCTTTTCTTTGCATTTTTCTATTTTTGATAAATAAATATTCAATTTATTAAGATACCTGGCATGCCTTTGATGGAGCTTTGGGGACTTAATTCCCATTTTGCTCTTGTGGAAAACTCCACTTCTTGACTGCACCATTCTGCTCTGTCTACCTTTAATCTTAGAATTGTAACCGGGAAAGACAGATCCAAGGGCATGATGGGCCAATGGACGGAGGAATCTGTGCAAAGGAGTTTTTGATATCAACTGTAGTGAGTGCAATCCTCAATCACATTGCTTACATCCTGTTGTCAGAAGTGCCTGGGGCGACGACCCGGCCGGGACGCCATAAAGGACCGGAAGAAGGCGTGCGCCTGCCTTGGATCTGCGGGAGCTGCAGAGAAGGAGCCGCTGCAGCTCGAGAGACGCTGGCAACAACAAGACCGTCAGCAAACACGTCGCCACCGCAGGAGGGGAGCCAAAATGGCCGCGGACCAGAAGTCCCTCCCCATGACAGGTACGCAATTGGATGGTGTGTCTTGCGTGCCCACTGATGACTGGAGAAAGGCGGGACAAAGGAATGTCTATCACGTGCCGGGGGAGACCCGATTGGGCCGGAGGAAGAGGCCCACAGGAAGTTGCCACCGTCTTGGGCTGATGGACAGTTAAGCTCCACGTCGGTTAACTTCCTGTCGTTGCCGGCTGCTCTGTCGAAGCTGGAGGCGTGCCTTCAACCCTCGGAGCAGAGTTTGTCACAGGTGCTACGTGCCATCTGGGCGGAATTGCAGGTACTGGAGATGAAGGCGGTCGCGTCAATCAAAGAGCTGTTGAGGGCGATTAGACGGCACAACTCTGGATTCTTCAGCCGGAGGTGTACGGCAGGGAAGGTGAGTACAGCCGTCCCCATACAGCACAAGGGAGGGCTTGTCAAAAAACAGCTGTGATAACAATGATCAGCAACAAGTAGGCATTCCTCCGACAGTGGATGCGGCGCAGGGCGCTGTGCGTGCGATGAGGGGAGAGACAGAGAAAGGGCTGGCTGGACATGGGCTGTTGAGTGCCCCAGGTCCTAGAGCCCTCCGCCCCGAGTCAGCAGCAGTCTTGCACCGCTCTACAGGGATGCAGTCGGGAAGGAGTCTCTTTCTTTGCAATAAGGAGACTCAGATCGTCAGGGCGTCCCAGAGTGACAGGAGGAATCGAAGAGTGAACGCCGGTTCCTCCAATAGAAAGGGACGTGGTGCTGGGTGCACACGTCCGAGTGCTGGCCGCCCTCTGCAGGGGAAGAGGGAACTCGTGAGGTCAGCGGAGAGGAAAGGTCTGCAGGCGGTCCCGTCTAATCCACCGACAGGAGGGACACGGAACCCACGGAGGGGGTGCCGAACTGGCAAATGCTGGGGTGCCAGTCAAAGAGGGGCGCTGCCAGTGCGTGGCACAAGGGGACACCAGGAAAGGGTGTCCAGGCAGCGGCTCTGCCCCCTTGTTTCTGTTTATTGCAGGACCGGACCCTGGACGAGCAGTAAGACCCGCTTCGTCGGGAACCTGCCCTCATAAGATGGGCCGTCTAATGGAACGACTCTTTGCTGGTGAGGGGGTGCTGCCACCGCTGGCGGAGGCTACGAAGGGGCAAGTGGCTCCAACCAAAGGGGCACGAAAACCTTGGAGGGGGTGCCGAAGGAGTTGGCCCCGGTGTGCCGGTAAGAGGGGGGAGCGCAGCCTGTGCAAGGCACAGGAGGACACCAGATAGTGGTGTCTAGGTGGCATCTCCGCCCCTATGCCTGTTGGGAGAACAGGGCCGGACCCCGGCTTCCCAGGAGTAGGACCCGCTTCGGGGGTAAGCTGCCCTCGCGGGACGTGCCGCTCCTCCCGAGTGGTCTTTGCTGACAGTGGGGCACTGTCAGAGGTGCCAGGGGCGACGACCTGGCCAAGATGCCATAGAGGACCGGAAGAGGGCGCGCACCCGTCTTGGATCACGTGGGGGCCACCACCCTGGTTGCTTTGGGAGCCACTGGTTGAGGGCATGGAAGCCCAACCCTGTAGGGACCCGTGGTCACCGCCAGGGGGTGCCCCAATGCCTTGGGAACGCTGGACCTCAGTACTTCCGCCACACCAGGAAATGCTGGGGGGAAGAGTAGCAGGGACACCCGGAATGCTTCCGGGAGTACAGCCGGCACTTCCGCCACACAGGGGCGTGTCGACGGGTGATTGCCGGGGAACACCTGGAGCATGTCTGGGTGAGGATAAAAGGGTGAAGAGTGAAGGCATTGTGTGTTGGCCAGGACTTTGGAGACTTGGGGTTTGTGTGCACTTGGACTTTGTAAATAATAGTTGTAAATAAACGTGTGGTGGGTGAAAAACAACATGTCTGCCTGTCTGAGCCCGGGTCCCATTCACACTGTTTAAACTCCATGTGGCAAGCTGTGTTCAGGATTACGAGGGAGGAAGGAGGTTACATCACTTTGGATAAAGCCTAGGTGGGATGGTTGAGTCAGTCTTGGTCGAGACCTCACTTTCAAAATGCTACCATGGGTGGCCATGCCAGGAGTACACATCTCCAAATGGGTTTACTCAGGATATCACTGAACACACAATACCATTCTGTCTCATTAAGATGCTGACTCAGTGGAGGGATATAAGTGTACTTCCCTGAAAAACCTATACTTGGATTACAAAGGCCAAGAAAAAAGTGGATTTTTCTTTCAGGGTTCAGTTAATTATGTTTATTTCCATTAGATCACAGAGAGTTATGGATTGAGGTATAATGAAGTAAAATTTTGCCACCACTCGGATTGATGAATGTGATATTTAAATTATCTTGAGCTGTTGCTTACCTTCTAGAGTCCCATCCTAAAATCTCTGGACTAGAAAAGAAGTGTATCCGTTGTGGTAGATTGGGGGCGCTCTCACTCCCTTCAACCCCTGTCCACGACTCCAGACACCAGGTAAAAGTCCAAATTCTGACTTTATTAAATCTCCACAGTGCACAAAGCACACTCCCCACCACTATACTCATAAATCACAAATACTCAATAACAATAAACAATCCTCCATTTCCCAGACGCGTTGCCACCCTTCCACCCAGCTCAGCTCGTCGTCTGGGAGCTCCCACAGTCCTTTTATACTCCCTGACCTGGAAGTGTTCCTAGCCAACAGTCCACAAGTCCTTATTCCTTCCAGGTCAGGGTAAATAGTACTTTTTTTTCAACCCGGAAGCCCGTCGCTCTTCCTATGACGAACTTCCGGGTCATAGGGCACAAAGAACTCTTCGGTCCTCCCTGCAGCTCCCTCTCGTGGCCCCCATGGCATCCAGCAGGGCGGTGCATAAAAACTCCATTGTCCATGATGCCCTGCTGGTCTTCTGGGGACTTCCATGCTGCAAGGAGGGTTCCACCTGGCGGCTTGGGGGTATTGGCTGGGATAAACGGCCGGCCATCCTCCACAACGTATAGATGCAAATATGTAAGGACAGGGTGCTGGATTAAATATGGAAGGGCTGTTTGATGCCATGATTCATATTATCGCTTCATAACTCATGTGTGACTCCACAATGAAATATTTTCATATCTAGCTTATTTCCATACAAAGTGAATTAATAGCAAAAGCAGACTTTGCTACAGTTTGGGTCCCTGATGAAGAAAATTCACCATTACAAGATGCTTAAAACATAACAAGACCACAGAATGATTCTTAACATCATACTAATTAAAAATTCTGCCCCTACAATGGGTAGCTTGGAAGGCTCTACAGGAAATTAATGAAGAGTCAAACACTGAAGCAAAATGAACAAACATCACTTGAATGTCTTGCTCTGTATAGAATCACCAATATTGTAAAACTGTAGAGATATAAATAAAATAAAATATAATAAGCTTGAAACAATTTTACAAATGATATGCAATAATTATATAAATCACAATTTCTCTATGCTAATTTACCACAAAACCATGTGAAAAGACATAAATATGCACACAGCATAACATTTTTTTTTTATTTTAATTAAAAGCAAATAACATTCCATACAATCAAGTCAAACTTAACAAACCAAAATTCAACACCCACCCAAAAGAAAGAGAGGAGAGTCAGCCAACAAATCTTTAAATGCAGCAAGGAAGGAAGAGCATCCTTTTTCCCATATATAGAAGCTTATTGTAAAATGTTATTGATTACATCCTGCCATATTTTTAAAAAAGTTTTGAACAGATTCTATATTTGAGAATTTGAATGTTTCCAATTTCAAATAGTATAGGACATCAGTTACTGATTGACTGATTGAGCAAGATAAGTCTACATGCTAATAGTGAGGTAAAGGCAATTACAGTTTGTTTTTCCTTCTTCACTTTAACACTAGAATCCCTGAAGCCTACGAAAATACTCATAATCCCAGGCCACCTTAAATTCCTTCGCACCTCTCCATCAACGTCTTTTGTTTTGTAAATGTGTTGATCAGCACAAGCAGCAAGCTGTTCCATACCTGCCTATATGCAGCTCAACTTGGGCAAAACGTTCTTGCAGTTCGAGTCTTGTTTATCTGGGTGTGAGGTGCCTGGAATTGTATAGGGTAAATATTATATTGTTATTTGGAACACATGCATTTCATGTGTGTTCAATGTCTACAACGATCTATGTATATGTAGGATGACAGGAAATGTGAGAAATGCAAGAAAGGTTAAACACATACCTAAAATGCAAACTTTTTTCATGTTATACTACTAATGACAAAATTTTGACATGAAGTGTATAATGTGTGAAGACTGAAGTCCAAATATCAAATACACACTTTCACAAAAGGTACACGTATAACAAAACAAGTGTGCTTTTATTATATAACCGAAGAAAAATAAATCGTGTTAGGGTACACCACAGACATGACCACTTGGGTGGGGCGTCAGCAAGAACTGCTGGCTCATAATCAAGAGGTTGTGGGTTCAAGCCTGGCAGCATCCCACAATTACCATTTTGAATAGTGACCTGCTCTTATTGTTACTATTATACAATAAAAGCATAGATTTGATTTGGGTCTGTAACAACCGGTGTAAATTTATGGTATTTGTAAAGGTTAGCTTTTTTTTTCCACTTTTATTCTCTCAGTCACATTCACACTCCCCCCGATCTGACACTGCTGTTTTCAAATAAAGACGCACTATAACAGAGGTGAACTCAGATCGGAGAAAGAGAACAGAAGCCCTCCCCGCAATAAACGTCCACTCACATATAAGAACAACGCAGCTGCACCAGGTGTAAAGGTGAAAGATGGCATTGTTTGGATGCAGCAAGAGGTTGGGAATTGTCCTGCCAGTACATATTATTGGTCAATCTGCCACGCATGTCCTTCAACAAAACATCAGGGCATGCTGAGCTTGCGAAGGTATTGTGCAAAGTTTTTTTTGTGATTATGTTTTATGATGGTCTTTATATGAAAAACATTTATATGTTATGTTATATTGTTTTATTTACTTATCTTCCTACAGTGTGATGTCACAAGTAGACTGCAGAGCTTCCTGTGTTTGATCGACACAGACATGCTGACAAAGTAAATGTTACGGTTTCAAGACACACTAACTGGACATACTAATGGTTGAGGTATGGACAATACGGTCTGTCTATTTTGCAGAGAAAACTAGAGCTTTGTAAATAACCATTGTGTGTGGTTATCTCAGCCTGCTCCAGAAATGGTTTCCTAAGATGCTTTTATCAATTTCCTTTTAATTCTATAGGTATTGCTATATGATATTTAGATGTTTTTAATCAAAATTGTGAAAATCAGCATTACAAGGCAATACCCAATGTACAATATACTGTGATCGATAAACAATTACATTTTATAGTGACATTTTAGAAAATCGTTTCTTTGCCAAATAGGTAGCTGTCACAGGGTCACAAGCACACACACAAAAAAAGAAAAATTGTTGTTTTAGTTGCTGAGATGCACAGAAACCCCCTCCTGGCCCCTATCTACCAAAGCTTTTGGCAGTGCCGGGAGATATTTTTCCCATCACTAATCACACTCGTTTCAGCAAGGTGAAATCTTTCTCTTCCACTTGCTCTTCCTCCCAATCCTGCATTTAGACATTGATTGCTACACATGGGTCACTAGTGAACTTAAAAAGTTAAAAATAAGTCCTGAAGGCAACAAAGGTTGAGAAACACTGGTGAATTTCCATCCTGCATGTGTTTTTAAGGATTAAGCCCTCTGAATTGATTCTTCATTTTATTAAATGACAGCCAAACAGAAATGAGACATGAAATGAGCCAACAGATGACCAGCTAAACTGGGATTTCAAACTCAAACAATCTCTTAATGAGAAGCCCAGTCTTGCTGTTAATTAAACCCATTATTTAATTCCCTGGCTTGTTGCTGCTCTCATTCTGCCAAAGCAGACATTTTTAAAACTGTTGATATTCTGTTTTTTTTCTAAGAACTCTGTCAAAATGTTTTGGTCTGAGCTTAGAGATCAACCTTACCGAGACCTTCACCTTTCTTTATTTTCAGATATTGTGTGATGGGCACAGGTGAGCTGGTCATATGGCAGCTCATTTTGTGTCTCATTTTTATGTGGTTTGTAAGCTAAGCTAACAACTAAGGGTCCTGAGTCAAGTTAATTAAAACTAAGGCAAAAGAAGTTAATTAGCAGCAAAACAGGTCACTAATGAAGAAGATTGTTAGAATGAAAACCTGCAGTCACTGCGGCCCTCCAGGATTAGAGTTTGACACCCCTGGTTTATGTGATAAATATCAAAGTATCTTTTGTTAGCATATCTCTCATTCAGATTTTTTCTTGTGACGCTAGATGGTAGCTTCCCTGGATGGAAATGGTTCCCTGGATTCCCGCAGGGCAGCATGGGACATGGAGTCCGGTTCTTCAGCCCTGTTGGGTTCCGTGGGTGCCACCAGGGGAGCTCACCAAGAACCAGGGGAATATTGCCGTGATGTTAACCCAGAAGGAGTCACGAGGACGGAAAGCCACAGAACTTCCGGGACACCTGAAAAAGACGTTTGACCTGGGGATGGAAAACTTCCGGGTCATAGACTTTAAAAGGATTGTGGGAAACCCCAGCAGATCGAGCCGAGTTAGGAGGAAGTGTGATGGAGCTGCTGGGAGTGGAGGATTGGTTATTTATTGTTATTGATTTATTATTATTGTTGTTGAGTTGTGGAGTGTGCGGTGCTTTGTGCACTTTATTCAAAAAAATAATTAAAGAATCTTCTTGGTGTTTTAAATGTGTGTCCTGGATGTCTGTCTGGTGGGTTCAACAGAGCAACAGCGCCTGTAGCTTCCACAAAGCTAACAAATTAACACAGGTTTAATAAAAATTAAATTGTTTTAAAAAATAGAAGTTACCCAGTTTTTTTCCAACAGGCTGAGAACGGAGAGAGAGTGAGAGAGATTGAAGTTTCAGCACCACCACCTCTTGTTTTATTCTGCTACATGCAGCTCAGTTGAAGGTCAGGTGAACTGGCTTTGCTAAACTGACCTCTGATGCGTGTGTGTTTCACTTTGGCACCTCAATAACGATTCTAGAATGATACTGAAGAAAATAACTGATAAATGTGTCTTTTTTCATAACATAAAATGCAAAATGAATGTTTTTTTTACCTAAAAAAGGTATTCACAAATCTGTACACCTACTGTAATGTGGTATAAGAATAGTGGTGCATTTTATAATTTTACAAACAACCACAACCATGTAGGGCAGCGTTTCTCAACTTTTAAGTACTTGCGACCAGAGTTTTCATAACAGTTTTAATCGCTCCCCACTAACGTTTTTTTGAAGCCCTAATAAAATGCATTCCTATATTTTTTTGCTGCCAATAAAGTTTTATTATACCTACTTAACTTTGATCTAACTCTATATCTTTTTTCTAGTATCAGAATGTAGTTTAAGTTAATTTGTTTTGGTTTCAATAGATGTATTTTTCATATTTTCGATTCTTGTTTTCTTTTTCTCACATCTTTGCGCCCCCTTTTTTGTTACCACAGGTTGAGAACCACTGATGTAGGAAAGAACAATACAGTTACACGTACTGGGGGTTGAAATCACTGGTGAGCCTTTTTTTTTAACACAAAGTAATTACTTTTCAATAAACAGAGCATAAGGCAATTTTAGATACATTTTCATGTAGTAAGATAACTGAATTTATCCTAATGCTGGTATAGTACCTTTTTAAAAATGTGTTAATTTGTTACTTTTTTTCTACAGTTATACTACACAACACTAATATGTGTGTGTGTTCAGGCTTTCACCTCTCCCAGGGATTCTTCCTGACTTGCACTGGGTACTTGGTGGGGCAGTCTCCAGCTTTGCCACAGCCCTCCTCTGGATAAGTACGTTTTAGAAAACTGATGAATGAATGGATGTCTCACTGACTTCATATAAACAAATCAAAATAGAAATAATTTACAAAATATGCAAAAATATGGCTAATTAAAATAATCACTTTTTCAGTTTTAAATCCCTACTTTCTATTCAGCCAAATGTCATAAGTTTGAGGAACTGCATAAATACAGTAGCTTTTGTGGATGTGTTACTGCTGGTTTCTCTCTCTCTCCCTCTTTTTATATATATGTGTGTGTGTGTGTGTGTTTTTAAATTTGTTGGTTTGCAGGTGATAGAAGATTATATGCATCTGACTGCTAGGCACATTTCCAAATTGTGCTTTTTTTCCACCCAAGGCCCCCCAACCCCCAGTCTAGTTTTGGCCAGGATTGTCCTTTCCTGTAGTGAAGGTGCAATCACAATGAACCGGTAGTAGCTATTCTTAAGGGGGGCAACTAGTTAATGAGTTGCCATCTCCCTGAGGCCACATTACACCTTGTTTGTTCCTGTATGCACTGAGAAGACCAGTGTAGTCTAACCTGTGAACCGCACTTCCTGAGCTTTATGTCTTTTAGATCAAAAAGAGCACCTTGCTTTCCCCTTGTTCTCACTCTTTACAGTTTCTCACCACTACCCTTCTAGTCTTTTATTTCTTTAACAGACATTTTTAAAATTACTTTTTTTTTCTCCTTTGAAAATGTGGCATCACAGTTCATGACCTTCTTTTGTCAAAATATGATTTTTTAACTTTTTATATTATATTTTAATTTGAATCAATCAACATTCTTAGGAGTCATCTCCTCAGTTCTTTCATTGGGCGACTTCAGCTTTCTGTTTGAACATCACCAGTGAAAGTCAGATTTCACAGCTATCATTTTAGAAGGATGCACCTCAAATTCATGCAGAAGAAACAAGAAAAATAAAAATGCTGAAGAAATAAGGAAAAAGGACAAAAGTAAGATCAACAAGCACAAAATAATAAAACACTGAGGACATAAAACAAGGCAAGGAAAAGAAGTGCCAGACAAAGAGAGAGAAGATTCCTGACTGTTTTCATATATGTGGATTATTGTCCAGTTTAGTGTTTACACGTCTTCTGTAAATGAAACAGTTGGGCTGACTCAGCCTGCACGACACAGAACAGCACATTTAATAGTGTGTATTATCTTTAAGTGGTGCTTTTTAAATCATTTTGGAAAATCAAAATTCTTATGATTAGACATAAACAATTCCTGAAAAAATGGCTAAGTTTTGCGGACTTCTTTGTGGGAAAAGTCTACAGAACATCTGCCTTTTACAATTTGTCTAGTATGAAGAAGTAATGGAAGCTGGATGGGAATGAAATTGCTCTGAAGGTTCCAGTGTTCATTTTAGAGACAACACATAGCTGCTAGACTGCAAGTACAATCTAGTTCAGGTAAGTGATCCTGTCTGCTTAATTAGTTCACGTGAGGAAGTGGACATATAAGTAACACATTCATTACTAAATGTCAGTTTATGCTATCCTAAATGTCAATAAATACTCAAATGTCAGTTTCTCAGTGCGATCTTATTACTGAAAGGGTACATTAAGGGTACATTGCTTTATGTTTTATAGATCTGTATGATGACAGAATTATGATATGACTACATTGATTAAGAAGGGCTAGGTATTCTCTACGAAGGCTTCTATCTTTAATTGTGTATAAAATAAAAGTTGATTAAGAGATTAAGGGACTTCATTAGGCCACAACTAAAGCTATTAAGACTCAGATTAAAATTGTCATACAGTATGTACACACTGTTCGACTAGGTTTAAGTAACCACCCATTCATTTTTCTATTGTCTGAACATGCTTAATCCACAATGAATCTGCAGGGAACTGCATAAACTACAACAGTGGCTAATGTTCTGTAGCAGTAACACATTCAGACTGCATTATTTTATGTGCAAACTGCCCCTATTATTAATCTGAGTATTTCTTGTTTTTATTTTTTTTAAATTCTTCTGAACTATAGCTGTGATATCTTTCACTTGGATGTTATAGATTGCATTGAGTAAGTAAAGCTGGAAGAAATATTGGTTTGTGTGTTTTCATTTAAGGCTGTAAAGCAAAAAAAAAAACATGCAACTTTCTTATCTAGCTAAGTATCATAGTTTGCTTGCGGTCTGTGTTAGGGGTAGGGGGTGTGTCCCTCCTCACATATGAGTCTGTCTCAGAGCGTAACCTTAACTCCGCTTAGTTAGCAAACGAGATAACTACCTAATGGATTTAAATCTTTTTTTTTCTATAATTTGCTTGAACATTCCAGTTGCTTTTGCGACTTCTCTTATTGCGCTAAGAATCATAGTTCGCTTGCAGGAGCGATATATTCACACTAGTCCGAGACAGTGGCTGCGGGTCGAGGGGAGGGGGAAGAATGATGTCAGTAGTAGAGAGCTGGGCAGGGGTTTTCCTCAATGTCCTGTTTCAGTAATAGATGGGTGAAGCCGCGGTGGATAGCTAGTATATACAGTGGTGCTTGATAGTTTGTGAACCCTTTAGAATTTTCTATATTTCTGCATAAATATGACCTAAAACATCATCAGATTTTCACTTGAGTCTTAAAGTAGATAAAGAGAAACCAGTTAAACAAATGAGACAAAACTATTATACTAGGTCATTTATTTATTAAGGAAAATGATTGAATATTATATATTTGTGAGTGGAAAAAGTTTGTGAACCTTTGATTTCAGTATCTGGTGTGACCCGCCTTTGCAGCAATAACTGTAACTAAATGTTTCCGGTAACTGCACACCGGCTTGGAGGAATTTTAGCCCATTCCTCCGTACAGAACAGCTTCAACTCTGGGATGTTGGTTGGTTTCCTCATATTAACTGCTCGCTTCAGGTCCTTCCACAACATTTCGATTGGATTAAGGTCAGGACTTTGACTTGGCCATTCCAGAACATTAACTTTATTATTCTTTAACCATTCTTTGGTAGAACGACTTGTGTGCTTACGGTCGTTGCATTGCTGCTTGACAACCTTCTCTAGAGATTCAGTTCATGGACAAATGTCCTGACATTTTCCTTTAGAATTCTCTGATATAATTCAGAATTCATTGTTTAATCAATGAAGGCAAGCCGTCCTGGCCCAGATGCAGCAAAACAGGCCCAAACCATGATACTACCACCACCATGTTTCACAGATGGGATAAGGTTCTTGCTCTGGAATGCAGTGTGTTCCGTTCCCCAAACATAACGCTTTTCATTTAAACCAAAAAGTTCTTCCAATAGCCTTCTGATTTGTCCATGTGATCTTTTGCAAACTGCAGACGAGCAGCAATTTTTTTTTGGAGAGCAGTGGCTTTCTCCTTGCAACCCTGCCATGCACACCATTTTTGTTCAGTGTTCTCCTGATGGTGGACTCATGAACATGAACATTAGCCAATGTGAGAGACGCCTTCAGTTGTTTAAAAGTTACCCTGGGTTCCTTTGTGACTTTTCTGACTATTACACGCTGTGGTCTTTGGCCGGCTTGTTATCCCATCCAATGCCCCAGGCCGCCAGATGGAGCCCTCTCTGTAGTATGGAGGTGCCCCGAACACCAGCAGGGAGTCATGGACTATGTAGTTTTGATACATGACCCTGCTGGATACCACAGGTGCCGCAAGAGGGAGCTGCAGGGAGGACTGAAGACTCATTTGTGCCCTATAACCCGGAAGTGCATCAAAGGAAGAGCGACATGCTTCCGGGGTGAGAAGAAGGACTAGTACCTGACCTGGAAGTGATAAAGAATCACGTGGACTGGGGATTGGAAACACTTCCGGGTCAGGGAGGAAAAAAGGATTGTTGGAGCTCCCAGACGGCGAGCTGAGGTGGGTGGTAGGAGGGCAACTCGTCTGGGAGTGGAGGATTTACTATTATTGTGTATTGGTATTGTTTAATGAATATAGTGGATGAGAGGGTGCTTTGTGCACTGTGGCATTTAAATAAAGTCAACTATTGGACTTTTATCTGGTGTCTGGAGTCTTGGACAAGGGTTCAAGGGAGCGCTACGGTCCTAATCTGTCACAACGCCTTGCTCTTGCAGTGATCTTTGTTGGTTGATCTCCACTCCTGGGGAGGGTAACAATGGTCTTGAATTTCCTCCATTTGTACACAATCTGTCTGACTGTGGATTGGTGGAGTCCAAACTCTTTAGAGATAGTTTTGTAACCTTTTCCAGCCTGATGAGCATCAACGACTCTTTTTCTGAGGTCCTCAGAAATCTCCTTTGTTCGTGCCATGATACACTTCCACAAACGTGTTGTGAAGAGCAGACTTTGATAGATCCCTGTTCTTTAAATAACACAGGGTGTCCACTCACACCTGATTGTTATCCCATTGATTGAAAACACCTGACTCGAATTTCACCTTCAAACTAACTGCTACTCCTAGAGGTTCACATACTTTTGCCACTCACAAATATGTAATATTTGATCATTTTCCTTAATAAATAGATGACCAAGTATAATATTTTTGTCTCATTTGTTTAACTGGTTTCTCTTTATCTACTTTTAGGACTTGAGTGAAAATCTGATGATGTTTTAGGTCATATTCATGCAGAAATATAGAAAATTCTAAAGGGTTCACAAACTTTCAAGCACCACTGTACATATGGTGATACTAATGTTGACATTTTGTGCCTTTGTTACTCTGCGCTGGCACCACTATTTGGGGATGTTTACATGGCTAGCAGTTTTTTGTGTTTTTGTTCACTAGGATAGTTCACAGTTGTCAGGTATGTAGCCCAGGACATCATGGTTGCTATAATATAAAATATGACAAACCCCTCAATGAGACAAAAAATTTTAAAGGAAGACTTCAAATAAAGACAAAGATTTTGATAGCTAAAGTATAATGGGGATTTTGAGCTTTGCAAACACCTCACTTTTACTTTTTGTTTTCATTTTGGTTATACCATTTTAAAAGCCTGGATACACTGTTCAAATTATCTTCAAAATTTTATACACTTTAATCATGTCACAGCTTAAAGATCATTAGCTTAAACTGAAAAGGTTCAACTCCAAGAATTTTTCCCTCATATCTCATGCCTCTCAGTTCTGGAAGCAGCCTTGTCACTCTTCTCTGACTTGGTCTAGCACTGTAATATCATTTTTGTTACATGGAAGCCAAAACAGTACACAGTGCCCTAAATGAGCCCTCACTAGTGTTCTGTATAACTTAAATATAGTGGTCTCCCTTAGCATTGTGTAACCTAACATTCTTTTTGCCTTATTCAGTCCTTTCTGTATCCTGTCAAGATGTATAAAGTGAAGTGTTCACAACTGCTACTGCATGAATAAGGTTTACTTTCAAGCCTTTTATCGTTTATTTAAATCTAACATTTGATGATGCAATAAGAATACCACACACCTAGTAGATTCTCTTCCCCTGGAGTAAATCTGCATCTCAAACTCCCCTAATGATTGAGGCATTCATTATCACTACTCCTCTCTTTCTGGGGACTGGTTTTGCAGTGACCTGTTGGAGCTCCTCATTTGTTCATTTCTGCAAGGTCCTGTAAACAGCTGGATTCTTCCAGCTCTGGGGTTGATACCCTTGGACCATGTGCAATCTTTATCTTGTATTAACATACAACTGTGATTCACCTGTTTCTATCTCTCTGGTCTTTAATCTCCCCCTGCACCACTTTAGGAGTACATGCCATCTGCTTAAATAATATCTGGGTAAAAATCTGCCTATTCCTGAAAACAAAGGAGACTAGCTACCTCTACCTCAAGTTCAGTAAACCAAAGTTGAAGTATTAGATTAGTTGACTTATCACTCAGATTTAGGCCTTTTGGAAACAGGTATCATCAAACCAGACCTCTAATATGCCCAGCATCATAAATGACTTATTTGGCATTGTTTACATGCTTAAATTACTTGGGTGACTGTTAGTAGTAAATCCCTTTTCAAATTAAATATGAATTTAAATGAACTGCTCTATCTATTTAAAGGAATAATTCACTCAAAAATAAAAATTTTTATATGTTACTTACCCCGTGTACTTTGTATTGGTGGCCAAGAAAAAATGGAAAGAAATATGTACATGACATAATAGAAGCCAGTGGTGACCAGTGTTGTACAACGGCAACAAACGATGTGAAAAATGTCCATGGGGAAAAAAAAAATCTCACAATCTACACGTCAGTTATCTTTTCATATGCTCAGTATGTGTGAAGCTTATGCTTTTTTGCAGAATACTCAGTGCACATCCTAAACTGTAAACTAAAGCATCATGGAAACCACTTTTTGAAATAAAGACGGGACTCTAGACCAACAAATGAGGAGAAGAGATGAGTCTTTTTAAATATTTTTTCCACGGACAGCATTGGTCTCTGTTGGCTTCTGTTATGTCATAAACTTATTTCTTTTCATTTTGCATGAAAACATTAGAATAAGTATTTTTTTCTCTACCGCCAGTAGAAAGTACAAGGGGTAAATAACATATAAAAATACAATTTTTAAGTGGAATATTCCTTACCTACTTGACCCCTCCAAGAGCTTGTCAAAACTTGGCTGCAAGAGTCATTACTCGAACCAGCAGCAGCAAGCACATCACACTCATCCTGCTCCGTCTTCACTGGCTCCCTGTGTCTTACAGAATCAAATATAAAATCCTACTAATAACCTACAAAGCCTTAAATAACCTCGCGCCAAACTACATCAGTGACCTTCTCCATCACTATGTGCCTGCCCGCTCACTAAGGTCCTCTGATTCTAGCCATCTTGTTGTGCCCAACACTAATCTACACTCCATGACTGACAGGGCCATCAGCTGTATAGCGCCCAGACTCTGGAATGACCTACCAAAATTAATCAGGTCAGCTGACTCCATGAATTCTTTTACAAAACAACTCAAAACACATATGTTCAGGAAGACTTTTAGCTCTACTTGACTTCATTCCCCTTCTCTCAGTTTACCTCTCTGTAAAGATGTTCATGTAACCTGTGTGTGTGTGTGCTAGACAGTCAATTCTGTTGTCTGTTAGACTTTCTCTGAATTTACTGTCTTAATCTTCTTTATTTATTTATTTGGTTTGTACAATGCTATACGCTGTATACCCTGCCGTTCTTTCTTATATTCTGTAAGTGCCTTGAAAGGTGCTATACAAATAAAATGTATTATTATTATTATTATTATTGTCAACTGTTAAAAATATTCACTCTACTACTAAATGCCTTCCGCCTGCTGCTGCTTGGACACTTTAAACTGCCCGCTGAATGTGCTTTAATGTCTTACTAGACTTTCCCCAGACCCCCGTGACCCTGTATTCGGATTCAGCGGGTTAGAAAATGGATGGATGGCTGGATAGACTTTCCCTTACTCCTGTCTTTTGCAATAGAAACTGTTCCTTCTCCTCTTCTGTCTTTCTAACCCACTGCAACTATCCTTACAATTCCTTTCCTTTTTTAATGTGCTGTATATACTTTTCTTCTTTTTAGCACCAATGCTTGTCAATCTCTCTCAATATACCTGACTTAATTATTATTCTTTTGCTTTTTTCTTTACAAGGAAATTATAACCCCATTCATGGCTAGTTAATTATTTACATACTGCTCGACTGCTTCTGTAGTGCTACATTATGTCTGTCAACAGCACCAATACTTCATTCACACATGAACAGTACACACACTTCATTCACAATTTGCTTTGCCAATGGCTGGAAAGAAACAAAAAAACCAAAAAACTTTCCAATCCCGTTGTCACAAACAAAAATGAAGCAAACAGCATACATTAATCATCTTTCTCACAAAAGCAACACACAGCACTCAGCCCTTGATACAATCCACCAAACAAGGATTACATGAATCTGACTTGTGTGTCTGTTCCAGTTAAGGGATCACACTCTTCAGCCTCTGTGGGGAATTCTACACCAAAGTTCTCAAGGGTTCTTCTGATGATTCACATTCAATAGGAATAATACATATTTTCTCCTGGACATGTAACACTTGACCTTCTCTTTATCCTTATGGAAATTTTTCAGAGGTCATGTAAGTTTGCCAGTCCCAGTTGTATGTTCTGGATAAAGTTTAACAAGTATGGTATCTTTTCAATGATGCAACAAATGTTTTGGGTTTTGGAGTCACTGTTGTGTGCCATTTGGTACCCGATTTAGACCATTGTACAAACCTTGCTAAATCTTCCTGTTTTGTTCATATTGCTTGAAGTGTGGTGAACTAATGCCTGCATCTCTGCAGCTTGAGGAAGATACTGTTCTAGTTGTGTTGCGTGACTGTGATCTCAGTATCAGATTAGCAGCAGAGTATAACGTACTTGGAATGAGAATAAGCACATCCAAGATGTATTCAATTTTCTTGTCCTGGAAAACAATTTGAATGCTTTTTGTAGATAAGGAACTTGTGACGAGTGGAGAACCTGGAGTCCCACAGAGTCTCCTTCAAAAGTAAGCGGGAAAGCAATTGTGATATTTGCTAATGAATCAATGTAACGGAAGCAATTTTGCTAACATTGTACTAGAGTTTGGTGAGAAATCTTTCAATTTACTGGTGAATCTGTAGTAGTTGGCAGACCAAGGAAATGGTGAATTAGTGGCAATGACAGTCTCCAGTATAGTCATTTTTGCATTATCAGTTAAGACTATCAACTTTTTTCCAAATTTTAGTCAGACACAAAAGCTAATAAATATGAAGAATTATTTCTTCTGTGATAGCCACAATGAAGCAGAGTAAAGTAAAGAAATACACTTTTTGGAACTGTGTGACCAACATAATTCATTCTAATTTAAGCATTATACTAATAATGAACTGTTCCTAACATCACCTTTTACTATTTTCTCCAAAACAAAATTCCTATATTCTGTTCAAACATTTCTGTGATTCTTAACAAAGTCCTGACTTTTTAATCATTGTCACCTTTAAGCAAATTTACTTTTCCTGACTTGTGTGTCCTTCTCATTCAGGCTCACCTCTCCATAATGGATCCAAGTATTCCAAAACTGATCCAGCGATATGATGGGGACAATTCCACATTCTGGGGCACTGAGCATACATCAGATCATCCCTGGACAGGACTGTTTCTAGGACTTGCTCTCCCCACTTCTTTGATGTTGCTTATTGCTTTGTGTCTCTTCAACATTCTGGTCTTGCGAGCACTTCTTTTGAAGCGCAAGAAGAGTGCAACAAATCTCGTCATGGTGTCAATGGGAATAGTGGATACCGGTCTTTGCTTGACAGCTTGCCCAACTATGGTTATTTCAGATCTCAACTTATCATTGCCCTTTTACTATTGTATGCTTTTGACAACAAGTGTTCTTAGCTGGGCAATTGCATCTTCTTTTCATCATGTTGTTATTGCTTACTATCGTTGGTACATTGTGGCATATCCAACTAGGTAAGTTATCTAATTTTAAAAGCTAGTTAATTATCTGGAACATTTCATCATTCCATCACATTTATACATTACAAGTGCTCATGGAGCCACAGCTTATTCTAATAGCATAATGTGCAAGGCTGAAAGCAATCTTAGAAGTAATGTGAAAGAAATAGCAAAAAAAAAAAAATATGAAAATGATTCATGTGTAAATAAACAGACTCCATCAGGAAGAACATTCTACCTATGATGTGGAATCATTAGAACAAACCTTATCTTGGATAACTGGGAAATGTCAAATTCTAATATGCTGTCATATTTTTGTTTATCCGCCCTTACAGTATACTTTTAACACGGGTTCCTCTTGGGGGTTTCTATAAATTTATTTTCTGAATCTCTTTGATTTAAAAAAGGTCACAAAATAAACAGAATGAATGACAAAGAATGGCAATTGTAATTGTAAGTTCTTCTTGGAGTATTCACTGTCATGCTAAAAATCTGTGCTAGGTCTACCCAAAGTCTCCTCTCAAAGGATGTCCAATTTGTACAGCTGTCTATTTTCAATCTAGAGAAGCAACAGCTCTAAATCCCTCCGCAGCACAGTGGTCTACGCCTTCTTATGGAACCTCAATTCTACGCACGACAAACCTAACAAACATCATGAAATATTTTGAAAATTCTAAAGCAAATCTGAATCATGTTTCAAGATACACAAGTTTATGTACATAGTTTTACTAACCTCAATAAGAAAACATCTTCATGATGTTATACAGAGAGGGGATTACTGCAAAGGTCATCAGTGTCTAATTCCATGCCTTCTCTGACTTGTTCTATTAATGTTAATATGAGTTTCTTCCAGGGATCCTTTGGCTTCTTACCACAGCACAAAGATAGGCCATTTATGTGTACAAGTGTTTTGTTTGGATTTGGTTTCCACCTTGAGTCCACTGCTATAAGGCAAAAGGTCAGGTCTTCTATGACCCTGGACTTTGTAATGTATTAGGATTTATGTAAACTCTCTTATTTGTGACTGCCTCCTCATATTCTCTCATGCAATTCTTTACACAAACAAGTACTTTATTGTACACTTTCATGTATCAGTATCCTACAGTGACTGAATGGATAATGACCAAAAGTGATAAACATCTTTTGCTTCAAGTCAATCTATGAAATTAAAAGACAAACTCAAAACATTTCCAGAAAGAACATCCTTAAAATATATTCTGTTCATTTACACATACTCTGTGTGTCTACCTCAACTACTGCTAGTGACAATCTCACTATTTTCTAATTTTGTAATAGGCCTAAATATACTTTCACTGCCATCTAGATCTTTTACTGCTGCTAAAAATCAAACAATATATTTTGGACATAATAAAGTTCAGGCTTATGCTGGAAGGAAAGATGAAAAGAACAGTTTCATTTTAAATTTACAGGGACCTGTCTTGAGTGAAATGAGAAACTCCCCATTCTCAGTCCATGGCTGATTGGCCATTGCCGCATGATGTGGCTGAGGGAGAGATGGTAAGAAATACCAATGGATTACTTGGTTTAAATCATCATTTTATAAAATGCCTATTGACAACATATATGTTAACATGAAAAACTGTAGCTTACTGTAGCTTTAATTTTTAGTTATTAAGCCTGCAATGTAAAGGTGACACTGGTTTACCCCCACCTTACAGCAGTTTCTGTGTGTGAGTGTGTGCATGTGAGAAGCTGCTCTGCACTTAGTTACTGTATTTAGGATGCAAAATGTAAAACAGCTTTGTTTCTTTCCAGGTCGGCTTTCTGCTGACAAGTGGAAGAATTTTCAGTGTATTTTATTTCTGTGTTTAAGGAACTTGTCTCCTTCTTTGCCTTGTGTTCTCCCTTAAATTGCAGGCGGAACTGCAGTTTATTTTTGAGGTTGGTCTTCTTGCTGTTAGCAAAATCACATCTGCTGGGTCAGCTAGTGATCAGTCAGTTCTTGTTTTTAGCAAAGAGAACGCAGGACTTTTACATATACGGTCTCTTTCTCTACTTGTGCACTTGCTGTTCCTCAGAAAGGTTAGGTTCAATATCAACTGTCATGGAAACAAAGACTTTTCAATTGATATTAAGAGTGAATGGCAGTGGCTTGTTAAGCCACGATCAGAAGAGATAATGCCAGTCTGTCCTACACTAGTAAATGTTGGCTGGCTAGTTTCTCATACCTGAGCTCCAATGGTAGCACAACACAATGCTAAAAAAGTCTGATTGGTAATGCATGGTGAGAATCAACATTCAGCCCTGGAGCCATAGCAGATCAGCTTTTGAGCACTAACGTCAGCAATTCTTTTCACCTTGACCTCTTATGAGTTAGTGAAGCACCATGGAGTCATATCTTCAAGCCCATATGTTAAGTAAAAAAAAACATTTCTAAATGTAGGACATCATTACAAAACACAAACCCATGCTTGGCTTAGAGTGCCAAAGTTAACTCCTACCAGTGGAGTACAAATACAGTTGTTTTAAGTGTCTGTCTTTCCCATGGCAAATACTGTACTGTATATTGCTTTATAAAGGTATGTACTGTATCAAAACACAATACTAACGTTAGCAATTTTAATAGATAAATATTAACATCATGCTATTTCCACCTTGCACTTTCTAGAAGTCAATTAATTTGCTTTGTAAAGACATCTTAGTAAAAGTTTCCTTACGCTTGTGTATTTATATATTATACAATTAGATAGAAGTGAAATCTAAATTACTAATGAGACTAAGCTGTGTGTTCACATTAGGGTTGTCAGAATACCAAAATTTCAATCTTCGATCCGATATTAAGAAAGGTTTTGAAATTCAATACCATTTTTGATACCCACTATAGTATATAATGAAAATCAATAAACAACTTATTTAAATAAATTGTATTTCTTTATTCATTAAAAGCTTTACATAGATGAAAAGAAATAGAAGAAATGTTACTGATTAAATGTGAATACTTCAAGTAGTTCAGTCTTATGTAAAAGATAAGAGTAAAGTTTTGTAAACCATGAAAATAAACAAGTTTAAATCTGAATATCAGAGCACCACTTTTATATAAAAATAAGGTTTTGAAAATTATCACGACTTACATTACATGATAAATTTTAAATTTTAATTTTAAAATCACACATAATACAAGAAAGTAACATGCTACAGTAGCACACTGCATGGCGAAGGTTCAAAAATTAAGGGAGCTAAGGTGTTCTACTGCTAAAGAGCATTGCCCATGAATGAACAGCGCTAAATAAAACTGGCCCACAGGCAGAAAATAATTTTGGACCTTGTCTTAATGTGCTAAACATTTAACGATCTACAGAAGACATTTTAATGTGTAGTACAAAACAAATGTTGCATCCCTAATTCAATTTTAACATGTAGAAAAAAAAAATAAACAAAACATCCCTCCTTCAAAAGCAACAGTTTACATGATTATACTGATTAATGTTTCTGTAATTTAGAAATGAGATACCGGCCTCTTGAAACTCTCTGTATTGACCCCATGTGTTAGCCCCTTTAGTAGCTATGGTGCTCTAGAAAATCATGGATACATGCTTACATGTATCTTCAAGTTCTCCATCTTCAATTAACACAAAGTCAGAGTCCTTTTAGATGCCATTCTGGCTGTCCTCTTTGTCAATTTAGCAAGCTGGGGAAGTCTCCAGCACTGCAGAAGCTGCCATATTAACACCTGTGAGTAGGTGGAAACAGGCCTATAACTCTAGTCATGCCTATGGGTAGCCTACTAGGGTCAGCTGTCAAAAGCCAGAGCAACCTGGAGTGCATTTAACGGAGGCTGTAGAATCGATATGATGAAAAGTGACTACTGAAATAACTTTAACAATGTTAAAAATGACTCCTTATCAATATTTGGATACTTTTGACCATAACCCTAGTTTGCATCAACATCTTACTGTATTCATGTACCTACAGCTAGCAGGTATCTTGCTTCAACTAACATATTCATTGCCTTCCTTCTATTTCAACCCCTCTTTCCATTGTAATGTATGAACCATCCTAAAAGCAAGAAATTATGGAACACCAGCCCACTGCAAGGATCTCTCAAACATATGTTCATACACATCAGGCTAGTCTCCTAACAAACATGTTTTGGGATGCAATAGGAATCCCAGGATTATGACAGGAAATGTAGCAGCCAAATTCATCATAATGCATTTAAAGTGATCGCGGAGTACCAAGGGCCATACGTAAAAAGCAAAGAACATGTTTCTGTGTAGATCAACACTAAATATATACATTTATATTATTACTCACTATTGCTTATTATTACACTGTGACCACAATGATGAATTGCTGCTTAAAGCAAACAAAATACAATATTACTGAATTAAATGTTCCAGTGTCACCAAATACCTGTCATACACATCAAATACCCATTAAGCAGCACCAATTCAGTGCCATAATACTCAGTATACCTGATGTCAAAGAGTCATGCTTTCTCAGCCATTATGAATCACACATCTTCAGTGTACAAAAACATCAACCCTGAGCCAAAACCTAAAGTTCCAAAAGAGTTTTTTTTTTGTTTGATTTTATCAAAAATGAAAGTGAAAAATATAAAACACAGGAAAGAATGATAACATATTTAAATACTGAACATTTATTTGCCAACTCCGTTTTGACAATCCGAAAGCAGGAATAACCTAAATACAGTATATAAAATATGACCTCGAGAAATAAAGATTAGTTATGGTACAACATTATGTTCATGGAGTGGAATATGATTAAAAATCAACAAAATCATTTCAATCCTGTGCATTTTTCCCCACAAGTTTAGAAAATATGTAAATAATATTTTGCACAGGGATTGCACAACACCTGCTGGACTTAAAATTTCAAACTAAAGTCGACTAGTCCGGCTGTGAATTTTACTGTAGTACTGAGCTAAGTGACAATGTCTCTGCTAGCTACGTAGGGACAAATTTGTTGGTAACTTTACAGCTCATTAAAAAAGTGCTGTATGCCTCCTGAAAAGTGATTAAATTAAAAGTAATTGTCCCATATGTGCCTACATGCCTTTGGAAAAAAAAGCAAAGTCAGTGTGAAAAGAAATAAAGTATTGCCAATTCTACAAAGATATTCCAAAAATGGCCTCGACACATTTGTTGAAAAGATCATAAATAGTTGGATGTATTAGTGAATTCATATCACACATGACTCCAATTGTGCAATCAGTCATTTAGCCTATATAAATGGAGAAAAGTAGTAACTCTGTCATTTGGTATCATCATGTGTCCCACACTGAAAATGGACCAGAACAAGGCAAAGGAGAGAGTTGTCTGAGATCAGAAAGAAAATGATAGGCAAGCATGTTAAAGAAAAGGCTAGAGGATCAACTCCGTGTAGCTTGAAGTTCCTGAGACAACAGTTGCAGTTACTATGAAGAAGTTTAAGGTCCATGGGACTGTAGCTAACTTTATTGGATGTAGGCACAAGAGGAAAATTGACCCCAAAATGGGCAGAAGAATAGCGAGAATGGTAGACAAATAGCCAAGGACAGCTTCCAAAGAGATACAAGCTAAATTCCAAGGTCAAGGTCCATCAGTGTCTGATCACACCATTTGCTGCTTTTTGAGTGCCAGTGGGCTCAATGGACATAGCCCCAGGAAGACTCCACTGTTGGAAAAAAAAAATTAAAATCAGTCGAGAATTTGCTAAAATGCACACTGACAGGCCACAATGTTTCTAGGAGAATGTCATCTGGACAGATAAGACAAACTGGAACTTTTTGGCAAGTCACAAATGGAAAAATGAAGCTTTCAAAGAAGAACATCATACCTACTATGAAACATGTAGGAGGCTTTGTTTATGTTTTGGGGCTGCTTGGCTGTGTCAGGCATGGGGTGCAGGGAAAAATAAAATTTCAAGACTATAAAGACATTCTGGAGAGAAATGTAGTACCCAGGGTCAGAAAGCTCTGTCTCAGTCACAGATCATGGATTCTCCAACAGAATAATGACTCAGAACACACAGCTAAAAGCACCCAAGAATGGCTAAGAACAAAACATTGGACTATTCTGAAGTTGCCTTCTATGAACCCTGATCTGAATCCTGTTGAATAACTATAGAAAGAACTGAAACATGCAGTCTGGAGAAGACGCCCTTCAAACCTGATACAGCTGGAGCAGTTTGCTCAGAAGAGTGGGCCAAACTGCCTGTTGACAGGTGCAGAAGTGTCATTGAGAGCTACAGTAATAACTTGTTTTGCAATGATTGACTCTTAAGGTCATGTAACAAAATAATAAGTTAAGAGTTTCATCATTTTTGTCCATGCCACTTTCATCTGTGTTATTACCTGAAATATTATGTTTAATCAAAAAAGCAAAATCTGATTTTTGATAAACACAGAATAAACAGCGAAGGGTGCCAATTATGTTTGTTAGTTTTAATTATCTTCAGAAACAATTGTGAATTTTTCTTTTTTTTTTTTGTGAAGGAGTACCAACAAATTGTCCCTATCTGTATTCCTTACTTAGCAGATAATGGTGTCTGTTGGAGCAAAATTTAGCAAAAGAGGTAAAATCGGTTTTAGATATCAAACTAAATCCTGGTATGAGGTAAAACCTGCTGGGATGTTAGAAGGTGGGAATGCTTCCTTGAGTATGGTTACAATATGTACTAAACCTAACAGGCAAAGCACAAGGGCCAAAAGCAGGAAGGTAGTTGTCAACAACACAGCTACCATTTGTAATTGATGTGGTTTGCAGCATTTAGAAGCACCAGTGTAACATGTAACAAAACGTTATTATTAAACATTACATAACTTTCATTAATGTTGTATATGTTGAATTTGACTTTGCAGATTATGTTGCAGGCTGCTAACCAAACTACCATGTTTGACATATTTAATTTTTGTGTCTTTAACGTAGGTACAAGTCATCTTTGACTCGCACCAACATATTTTTTCACACCAGCCTGTGCTGGCTTGGAGGATTAATGGCTACCATCATTCCTTACATGGGATTTAATAACTACCATAACTTGCAGAATATCTCTTCTTCAATGAACACCTCAAGCGTATCTGAGCATCATGCCTCCTGGCAACAAGGTAGCCAAGGATGTTCGGAGTCACCCATCAAATGTTATGTTCCTTGCCTCTATCAGAATGTCTTGTCACTTGCCTACCTGTCATATGTTATCTTTGGATTATGTGTCTTAATTCCTCTAAGCATCATTGCTGTGTTCTACTGCCTGATCTTCAAAGCACTGAAGGCCCACAGTCTCAAAAACAGCCTCAGCAGGGGCTTCTACAAAAAGCAAAAACGAGTTGCTCGCATCACTGGTCTCCTCTTCACATTCTACATTGTTTCAAGACTACCCTTCAATCTTATAAATTTGGTTCTCTTCTTCTGTCCCAAGTGTTTGTTTCCATCTTGGGTTTTTCCAACTTCACTCTTTTGTGCCGTCTTTAGTGCTGCCTCCAACCCTTTGTTGTATTTTACAAGAAACAGGGAACTGAAAAAAGCTATGAGGCAGATTCTCAAAAACTGGAGGCGAAATACCAAAGTTCGACACCATCATCTATCAACAGTCGATCAGCCAGGACTTATTTCAGGGATACAATCGAGGTCTGAACATCACCACAGTGAGTTGGAGCTTAAAAACTGAGTCAAATGTACTTTTGAGACTTGTGTTCATGGCTGCAGAAATATAATTAAAATTGTCACTATTTTGTTTTCATGTTTCAGTTGCCCTACAGTTGTAAACCTGGCATTCCTATTTAACCTATCTTTTGGACAAAAAGCCTTATGAGGTGGTTCTTTGGATTTAGCAGGTTTTGTAAACATAAAAGAAAATACATTTTTCTTTATATGAATTGCTCATTTTCAATCAAGACTTAAAAAACAATACATTTTAAGCACAGCTAGTATTACTCATTTAGAAATATACATGTAAAATTAGAGGCAGCACGGCGGTGCAGTGGTAGTGTTGCTGCCTTGCAGTAAGGACAGCAAGATTTGCATCCAGTGTCCTCCCTGTATTTGCATGTTCTCTCTGTGGCTGTGTGGGTTAGGCTACCTCTGGGTGTTCTGGTTTTGTCCCACAGTCCAAAGGCATCGTTAGATGCATTGGCGATCCTACTTTGGCCTAGGTGTATGTTTTTATGTTCACCCTTGTGCACTTTGCTAGCTGGGACAGGCTCCAGCATACCCCAGTGACCCTTCCCAGGACTAAGTGGGTTAGAAAATGACTGTCATTTAAAATTAACTACACTGTCTGTAACATAATACATAACAGAGTAGGAGAAAAAAATACTCCTGACACCTAAGCATTTAATTACGTAGAGGCAATTGATGATGAAGTAAATTAGAAAAAAGTTTACAATTATGAAATCAAATTTCAATATTGCCAACAGCACTATCCCACTTGCCTCTTTAGGAGTTATAAATGGATAGATGGAAGAAATTCCTATTATGTACCATCTTATGTTGTGTGTCACATTACAGACGAGGCACATGGGCCATACAACGGTTTGCTTTTTCTTTTCAAATAAAAATACTGAACTATTGAAGAGGTTCATTGTACTTATGCACATACACTACTGGCCAAAAGTGTGGTGTTGCAAAATATGATAGACCTTAGCCACAAGAATGACCCAAAGAATAAAAACAGAATGCAATGACTTGCAAATCATTCATCCATCCATCCATTGTGCAAACCGCTATATCCTAACTACAGGGTCACAGGCGTCTGCTGGAGCAAATCCCAGCCAACACTGGGCGCAAGGCAGGAAACAAACCCTGGGCAGGGCGAAACAAACCTTGGGCAGGGCGCCAGTCCACCGCAGTGCAAATCATTTAAACTCATATTTAATTTAAAACAGAACAAACATATCAAATGGTGAAAGTGAGAAATTTTAAATTTGATGTCAGGAGCATGTTTCAAAAAAGTTGGGAGTAGGCCAAAAAAAACCTGGAAAAGTCATTGATTGCGGAAAATCAAAAAACACCTGGTGGAACATTTCATGACTAATTAGGCTAATTGGCAATAGGTCAGTAACATGTCTGGGTATAAAAAGAGCATCCCAGAGAGGCAGAGTCTCTCAAAAGTAAACATGGGGAGAGGTTCACCACTCTGTGAAAGACTGCACAGGCAAAATAACGATGTTGCTCCATGTAAAATTGCAAAGGATTTGGGGATTTCATCATCTATGTTACATAATTCCGTATCATTAAAAGATTTAGAGAATCCAGAGCAATTTCTGTATGCAAGGGACAAGACCAAATGCCAGTATTGGATGGACATAATCTTCAGGATATCAGGTGGCACTAAAATTGAACATGATTCTGCAGTGCAAATCACTACATGGGCTGAGGAACACTTCCAAAAATATTCTCTGTGGACACAGTATGATGCTGCATCCACAAATGCAAGTTAAAACTGTACCATGCAAAGAAGAAACCAAATATAAACATGATCAGAAATACCTCTATGATATCTGGGCACAAAGCTCATTTAAGATGGACTGAGCTGAAGTTGAAAACTGTCCCGTGGTTTGACAAATCAAAATTAGAAATTTTTTTGACAATTATGGATGCTGCATCCTCCTGGCTAAAAGGACAGCAACCATCTGGCTTGTTATCAGCCATGACCCATGATGACATGGGGGTGCATTAGCATACATGGCTTGAGTAGCTTGAACATCTGGGGAGACACCATTAATGCTGAACTAAATATATACAGGTATAGGTTTTAGAGCAATATATGCAGCCATCAAAATGTCTTTTTAAGAAAAGGACTTACTTATTTCTGCAACACAATGTTAAACCACATTCTGCATGTACAGTATTGCATCAGCATGGCTCCGTACTTGAAAAGACTGAAATTCACTGAAATAATTTTCCGTATTTTGAAATGAAAAATAAGACAAAGGAGACCCCAAACTGTTAAGCAGCTAAAATCCTCTATCAGGCAAGAATAAGACAACATTTAACTTTCAAAACTTCAGCAATCAGCCACCCCAGTTCCCAAATGCATACAGAGTGTTAAAAGAAGAGTTAATGCATCACAGTGGAAAATAGGCCCCTGTTCCAACTTCTTTGAAATGTATTCCTGACATCAAATTAAAAATGAGGAGATACTGTATTTTTCAAAAAACAAGATAAAATTTGATATATTGTATTTGTGCTATTTTCAATTAAATATAGGGTTGACATAATTTGCAAATCACTGTATTCTGTCTTATTTACATTTTACACAGTGTCCCAACTTTTTTGGCAGCATGGCTGTTACAAGATTATTTTACCAAACAGCTAATATTACTCATTTAACAGCTGCATGTAAAATTAACTGCACTGTTTGTAACATATCACAAAAAGGAATATAAAATGTTAAACTTCTAGAATTTTTTTTATCTATACTTGTTTTCATACTTCTTCCCACATGCTAAATAATGCATCAATATAAATAATCAACCTAGTGGTAAAAAGCAAAAATCTGAATAAAGACTTAAAATTACAAAGGCATCATGGTCACTGATAAGTAACAGTCATCAGGCAAGTGATAATTAAGAAGCAAAGGCTTTGAAAACATTACTGGGAACAAGTCAGGAAATCCTGTTATTGGTTAACGGATATGACAATGGAAATGTAGCAAATGGAAGCAGGAGGTCCATAAAAACAACAGATACGTTACCTTAGTTTAAAATACAGGAAAACGTGCAAGCATAAAAATAATGTTTGTTAAATCCATTATATGTGAGAAAATAACAAATAAAAATGAAATGGGTAAAATTCTTCACTAACAACCAATTTAGTTTCAAAATCAAAAGCAACACAGAGGAGCAATATATACACAGACATTATGTGCTACTAGTTATTACTGGAGAAAAGCAGTCTACCCTTCAAAGTTCTGAACCAATATTCCATTACAGGGTCTCACAGCATTGAAAAAAAAAAGTACTGCAAGTCACATTTGCGCACAGCCTACGCTAAGTTAATGTATGGCTCCTAAATAGCTTCATGCTTTTGGGATGTGGGAGAAAACTGCAGTATCCAAAAGAAAATACATGTGTACACTGGGAGAATGTGCAAATAACACACAGCTAGAGACCATGTGGTGTTCCAAATGTTAAAAACTTCAAAAAAAACAAAAAAAAAACCTAACTTTTGTCATTTATAATTTCTGAAAACCATTGCAACTTCTAAAAAATACTCCTGATGCCTAAAAATGATTTTGTTTGCTTATTTTCATAACTTTATTATGAAACATAGAACTTTGCAGCTGGTGTGGGGGAAATGATGAAATAACAACTAAAAAAAAAAACTTTATAATTCGGACAGTAAACTTCAACATTACAAACAGCACCAGCACTGTCCCACTTGACTTTCTGAAGTTCCAGTAACAGACCAGTGTGTAACTGTTATTGATTTGTGACAAAAACTAGACAAGGCAGATGGACCATACAACAAGCTGCTTGCTCTTTTCAAGTAACAATAGTGAACCACACTATATGCTATTAGCATTTGTACTTAAATATGTTCTACTGCAAGTATGCATGCACACCTTTATCCAAAAGTGAGATGTTACAAAAATATGATAGTCCTGTACCCAAAAGTTTATGTAGTGGCTCCTACTCTTGTAAGATAATTTTACTGTGCAAGGAAAAAAAAATCTGCATTGCTTGATTTTCAAGGTAGGATACAAGAATCAAAAATGACACCATTTGCATAAATGACAATCAGTAATTGAAAGACTGAAACAGACACTTCACAATATTGAACACTGCTTATTGAGAAAATTATTTTTCTCACTTCATTCTTTATTTTGTTTATAGTGCTATCTCATCTTTGCAGAATATTTCTCCCAGCAACAGATCTTTCAAGCTTTGATTTCATCAGTAATCCCTTAACTTTAGAACAAACTAGAAGACCCATGAGTTTCACTCATCTCTCAGCATGGTGACAACTTTTAACAGTTATTGTTAACATTTTTGGTAATTAAGAGCAAAGTCTTCTTGTATTTTTGTGTTAAAACAATCATTCACCTTACATTTGAAACATATGTATATATTTTTATTAATAAAATGTATGAAAGTGCTAGTTACTGTAAGATCCTATTACAAAAACTGATCTTTCATAATCCGCCCAGCTCTATGAACAGCAGAATTAATTCCAACACAAAATGCTACTGTCAATGTCTTTCCTGCACATAACCTCTTCAACTTTAGTAGTAATGTTTTCATACCTCTAACCTTGCTGCTGTGCTAAATATCAGAAGGAAACAAATGTATTGTACTGTATATCCAGTACATTCACAAAGGCATACATTGTCAGGGTTACAGGGGCTGGAGCATATCCCAGCATCACTGGAAGCAAGGCATAAGTAGTAAACCTACTGGCCCTGGGTGATGGAGCGGCATTCTGCCTAGGACTCGTTCCTGCTGTGTAGCCTCTTTAATGTTACCAGTTATCCTGACTTGTAGTCTTTGGACTGTGGGAGGAAATCAGAATATCTGCAAGATGAAAACTTTATACAGTGGTCATTCCAGACAGGAATCACAAATTCAAGTGTTGTGAGGTAGAAACTATGCCATGATATTATTTTCACACATCTCCAAATCATTTTTTTTTTCTTTTAAAGGCAATTTTTCTTTTTTTCTCTTTTTGGCAGGTCTGAGTTCCACCTTAAATATATGATATCTATGCAGTAAATAAAAATAGAAATGCCACCACTAACCTAATGTTTTCCATTAAGTCAGTGCACTCTCAACCCAGTGTATAACTTCTGAAGTTGGATCTATGCATTATCAAGACATGTACAATTTTTGAAGACTTGCCCATGCATAAGCAACCCATTTCCTCTGACCTATACCCTTTGTGATGGACTGAGTTTGGTCTGGAGCCGGTGACCTGTGTAACAGATGAGCATATATTTACTAAAATAACAATTGCTAAAATTAAACTAGCTGTCTAATCATGTCAGCTCAAGTGATAAATAACAGTACAACAAAAAAGAAAATCAGTAATATTACCTCCATTTTGCAAACATGAGTATAAACACACTGAAATGTAAAATGATTAATGTGATTCTTGCTCAGTTGTATAGCCTTTATTATTGGCAACATAATTTACCTCAGTTCCTGTTTGAAGTATTGGTAACAAACTTTGAACAAACATGTGATGTGTGTTTCTATAAAAAAGCATGAAATGCACATACTTAACCAACATGTGCATTGACAAATATAATAAACTGAGCGTATTTGTGATTTTAGTGTTCCGCATATTCTCTTCAAGTCTTCATCTTCACAAGTTACTCAGTCCTGGGATTGTTAATTAGAGCTTACTCTTTAAAAATACTTGATGATTATGCTTCACCAAGTTATGCGGCTTCTCTTTAAAATTTTAAGGCTTATATATTGTGAAAGCAAATGATATATAAAGATATAAAAATCCAAAGCCATGAAGCCACAAGCCTCCTTAACAAGTGAATTCGAAAGTACTCCATTTTTAATAGCATTACCAAAGACTTTATCATCATATCTTCAGTATAGGTCTTCCTTCACCTTTAACATAACCAGTGAGCATCATTAAAGCATAGGTGTCTCTAACATTACTGTATCCCATAACATAAACCAGTACTAGCAGATGCTAGACGAGGCAGGACTTGACTGTCATCCAATACTGCTGCACAAGTGACAAAAGTACAACTTGTCATTTTTTTCTGATAATTAATACACTGTGTTTTCCACAATGGAAAGATGAGACTCCTTCCCAAATTCTTGCTGTGGCTGATTTGGCTGTTCTTGTACAGGCACAGAAGTTCTTTCCTCCTGAATGGGTAACCTGATTTCAGAAAGTCTTGCCGGCTGTCCAGTTTCCGGAGAACCATTTTCTGAAGATGACGCTAAAGAAGAACTACAGTTGTTGTTCACAACAGGTCCATTGTATATATATACATTACCATGAACAGTCATGCCTATGAAGAAAAAAAACAATATTAACACCTGTAACATGATGAAGAGTAAACTACTTTTCAAGTAGGTATTCTTTTCCAATTTTCATGGATCATCCACAAAAAATAAAGCGCAAATTAAAAGTAAAAAATGTGCACTATGAAGAAATTAACTTTGACTTGACAGCACTATGGTATTATGTGTCGGGAGTTCTCACTTGGGACTCAAGTACAGTATAAATTAATTAACAATAAATAACACTGTACTGTATATAGTAATATATATACACAGTAGGCCTATAATATATACATATATATATATATATATATATATATATATATATATATATATATATATATATATATATATATATATATATATATATATATACTAACAAAATACCAGCCTGGCAAGTACTGCATTAAAATTTTAATTAAGATGAAAATTTAACCTTTTTAAACTGAGGGAAAATATGCCAATAATTATTTGTTAAGGATCTCTTTGTATACCATGTTGTCAGTTCGGCCCTCCGGTTGTAACATGACCAAGCTGTGCGCTGAGCTTACTCTTGAGCATGCAACTTACACTTGGCCATGTGAACAGTAATCTTGTCTCAAATCTCACAGCTTGGATTGCTGCTGTCATAATCGGTTTGAGTTTCATGGTTTGCTTCAATTATGACAGTATTTGCAGGATTTGTTGTATTGAAGTGACATTCGGCATCTGTCAAGCGTTGTAAGCATCTGTCAAGCGTTGAAAGCACAGCACTTGTAAGCACGGTTTCATCGATAAAATCACATCCTGCTTTTGAGAGTTTAAACATTCATAAACATCAAAGTGTCCACTACTGAAATTGTCACCTGTGAGTCTAAGATGTTTAAGAGGCATTGGCGGTTGTCGAAAGGTGTAAAATATTTGGCCATTTCGGTACACTTGAAAGCGACAAGCGAACAATTCAGTGGCAGACATCAACTCACATGCAGAACCATAGGTGAAGGGCTTAAGCATTTCACTCTTATAGTGCTCCTGTGTAGTATAATTATCTCCTGTACCGTCATCAGTCCACACCTTGAACCTGTCCCAGTCATTCAATACATAAGACACAATGTTCCTCCGGATATCAAGAGTGAGCCTGATATGTAACAAAGAGAATGGAAAAGGTAAGTGGTATCTCCGGGCATGGAAACCACTCGGTAAGTGATAGTTCTTTGATCGATAGTGATCATCTCGATAGACATGGTAATGGGGGTTGGAATGATAAGGAAATTGGGTGCCTGAACAATGTAAAGTAAGTGTAAAATACCTATACAATAACTATAATTGTAATAAACAAACAATAAAACAGCGGTGAAGCCGTAGATTAAACTAAAAGGCTGTAGTTATCAGTAGGGAGACGTGAATCCCGTGGCGAAGCAAGGAAGGGAATGTAGAGACTGGAGCGACGGACGGCCTTATATAGGCAGGCAGCCAACAACGTGGGAGGCGTTGGGATGGGGGACCCAACGCCGTCTCACATGGTGACCGAGCTGCAGGCTATGGACGTATATATGTACGTAAGTAGGATTCAGTTAGCGCTGGGAACCCGTGTACCAAATTTCTTGAAGATGGGCCCATAAGTTCAATATGGTGGACCTTGTTGATTGTCATGACCGTTACGCCTAGAATTTCGAAATGAAACCTGCTTAACTTTTGTAAGTAAGCTGTAAGGAATGGGCCTGCCAAATTTCAGCCTTCTAACTACAAGGGAAGTTTGAAAATTGGTGACGTTGGAAAGTTCAATATGGCGGCCGACAGTGGCGTCATACCATCGAAATAAGTAAGTACATCGGTTTCGGTTAGCGCAGGGAAGCCGCCTACCAAATTTCGTGAAGATGGGGCTATAAATAAGAAAGTTCAACATGGCGGACGTTGTCGACCGTTATGACCGTTACGTGTAGAATTTTGAAATGAAACCTGCTTAACTTTTGTAAGTAAGCTGTAAGGAATAAGCCTGCCAATTTTCAGCTTTCTACCTACAAGTTGGAGAATTAGTGATGAGTCAGTCAGTCAGTGAGTGAGGGCTTTGCCTTTTATTATTCACATTATTTATTATATATATATATAGTAATGGTAGTGGTACTCTTTTCAGGAACTCAATAGTAGAACTGAAGAATCCACGTTTACATTCTAGCCTTAATGTTCCAATCGATGCCTTACTATTTGACACAAGTTGACAATAAGGAATAAACATGCAGTACATAATCAGCTTCCAGATATGATAAACTACATCTAAGTGATGGTTTGTGTAGAAGACAAATTTAAACAAGCTAGTAAATGTTAAAACACTGAAACGTGAGTAATAAAAGTTAAAGCATTATTAAGATAATGGCAGTGATTCTTAAATGTTCCTAGCTTGTAAGTCCTTTTACCTTTGTAGCTAGTTGTGAAAAAATGATAACATTTCAATGAATACTACAATGATAATTGAAAATGTATGAAACTGGGATACAATTCTTATTAAACACAGAACTTGATGTTGAGCCCTGAAAATTAGGTTACATACAAAGTAGTGATGCTTTTTACACTGCTTTAAACTAAAGCATGCTATATTCTGTATAACATGGTGCAATTGTCATAAGGATTTTACTCTCAAAATGTTTTATACTGAATATTCAATTTGAGTTTACACATTCTCCAGGTTAGCTGGAGACTAAATTGCTTTGATATCAGTGAGTGTGACCTGTAATTGAATGGCAACCTGTTCACAGTTTATTTTCTGTGTTTTTTCTAATGCTGCCTAAACCCACTATAACTATTCATGGCTCTGAAAAGAACACTGTAGATACAGAAAGATAGGCATTTCATCCTAGTTTCTAGTAAAACTACCTAACAATGTCAAAGCTGAGGGGACAAAAAAAAAAATTAATATTACTACACTGATAGTAACTCATCTATCTATCTATCTAAGAGCAGACTTTTACCACTTTGTTCTCTAGTCTTCCTTCAGCTGTTGAAGCACACACTAGAATATTATGTCCACAAAAAACATTGCACATTAACGGATCTGCACTCTTGATTTAGAACTTGCAGAATTTTTCACCAACAAAAATGCAGCTTCAAAACAAGCATGGCAAATGACAGTCAAGTTCAACCTGCTGTGACAGTCTGTGTGCTATTTCCTAGTGAATAACTGAAAAGAAGAGGCAGCATAGATTGCACAGTTGTTGCACTGCTGCCTCACAATAAGGAGACCTGGGTTGCATTTTAGGTCCTCACTGCACGGAGTTTGCATCTTCTCTCTGCATCTGCGTGGGTTTCCTCTGAGTGCTCCAGTATCCTCTCGTTGTCCAGAGACAAGCAGATTAAGTGGACTGGCAACATTCATCTGGCCCTAGTCTGTGGTTGGGCCAGTTGGAAAATAAAATAATTGACAAGAAAGAACAATTCATCTCATTCAGAAGAAAGAGGCTCCCTTCTTTGCCTCTACTTATGTTCTTCTGCTTGTCTCTGATGGGTTATTGGTCTTTCATTATTGATGTTAGGATGCACTGAATTTAAAAATCATTTGTGATCCCTCCATTACTACAGAAAAATAAAGGATTTGTAGTGTTCAGTACTGAACATGTTTGCAAACAGTGCATGAGATGGAGAAAATCAATACATAAATTTGTGAAGCAGGTGGTCATGAGCAATGGAAGAGTTGCAGGGCTGATTAAGAGCTGAAAAATGAGGTAATGGTGTTAAGCTATGCAGTGAAAAGACAATACTGTATTATAAAGTTGCTCGAACTGCTCAGTCATCTTGGGTTTAATGAGCTTTTGGAAAAGAGATCAGTAGACAAAATTACAATGGGACAAAACCTATTTTTTAATAACTGCTTATGTTCTGAAGTAATTAAAGACAATTACCTAGAAACTGTAAAGAACATTACCTGAAATAACTGGATATTGACATCCACCAGCTTGTAGATCAGGATTGTGACAATTGCTTCGTGCAGTTTTAGATTCAAATTCTAGAGAGGTGTTACAGACAGAAATGGGGCTTTGGTTTGCACTTGACAAATTTGTCTGGTAAGTACTGTGATGTGAAGAGCTAGGAGATAATCCCTCACAGTTCCGGAGCAGAGGCAGATTTGAAGACAGACTAGATTGTTCAGATTCCTGAAAAATAAATATAAAAAATCAATAAAAAGACTAGTCTGTGTTTGAGACTCAAACAGTACTTCAAGCCACCAACTCATGCTACAAATATTTATGACTAGCAAAATACCCGCGCTTCGCAGCGGAGAAGTGGTGTGTTAAAGAAGTAATGAAAAAGAAAAGGAAACATTTTGAAAATAACGTAACATAATTGTCAATGTAATTGTTTTGTCACTGTTGTGAGTAATGAGTGTTGCTGTCATATATATATATATATATATATATATATATATATATATATATATATATATATATACACACACACACACACACACATATACATATACACACATACATATACATACACACAAATACATATATATATATATATATATATATATATATACCTGTATATATATATATATATATACATACATACACACTCTTTGGGGTGCGAGCAACTGTTGCTGGGGGTGCCAGAATCCATATCAAGGAAGAAAAATGAAAAACATTATTTGTACAAAATCTTAATTTATTTATCCATATCTAAATAATTAAATGGGGAGGCTATTTCGTATCAGTGCAATACGCTGCTTGTTAAAACGGATGACTCCGCTCTTACGCAAGTCTGCGTGGATATTATGAACTATCGTATCTGTTCAAGTTCTATTTAAATTTTAAATAGAAGGAATTTTTATTTAGTCGACAGAAATGTCTTTGGTAGGAATGTAAGTTAAATGTAGGCATCATTGCATAAATTTTTCTTCACTATAGAAATGTAAAAAGTAAATTCGCCTTATATTCCAACCAAAGATATTTGTGTCGACTAAATAGAACTTGAAAAGATATATTTTTTCGAAAGTGATTGCGCAATTCAGATCGAGTTGACGCGCACTACATCGAGCTTGTGTGCTATTGTGGTTTCGCCTGCGTGCCTCAATAAGTCTCCCTCCTCGCTCTTACTTTTTTACCGTTCATCTAATGATTACACTGAGTATGGCTTTACCAAAACAATCATTGATGGCGAATAAAGTATCCATTATTCATAAAGCTTCAATTGGTGATCTGTCTTTCTGCGTTAACCGCATATTTTTTCATACGTCTCAAACCAAGGGGATGCGAGGGTAAAATGAATCGGGAAGCGCTGATATATATATATGTATGTGTGTATATATATATATATATATATATATATATATATAGAGAGAAATAGTTTTACTGTGAAATAATGCAAATTGTACATGACACGTGCTTCGCCCTAATTTTGGGGTCATCAGGCGTACATACTCCGTGCACCCCGTCTCGGGAATCGAACCTCGGCACTAGAGGCAAAGCCGCTTCCATTGCGCCACGGTGTGTGGTTTGTCTATTTGAGAGTATGTATGTATGTATATATATATACACATACATACATACATATTATTATATATATATATATATATATATATATATATATATATATATATATATATATATATATATACTAATAAAAGGCAAAGCCCTCACTGACTCACTCACTCACTCATCACTAATTCTCCAAGTTCCCGTCTGGGTAGAAGGCTGAAATTTGGCAGGCTCATTCTTTACAGCTTCCTTACAAAAGTTTGGCAGGTTTCATTTCGAAATAAATTCTACGCATAATGGTCATAACTGGAAGCTAATTTTTCTCCATATACTGTAATGGAGTTGAGCTGGATGGCCGTGGGGGGCAGAGTTTTGTGTAACATCATCACGCCTCCTACGTAAGTACGTAGAGAACAAGTAAGACCTCCAAACAGCGCTGAACAAAAAACGCCATTTCACAATTGAGAAGGTAGAAAAAGATTATGAAGCAAGTGATGCATACAAGTGTATTCATAAATATAAGCATATTCATAAGTACAGCTACTGCGGAAACAAAGCACGGCATGAACCGTAAGTTTACATTAAGTTTATAGACACACTCCAGCTGCCATTTGTCATGCCTACGGCAAAGGACGGTATTCGAGACATACAAATTTACTGAGAAGACACTAGGTATAAACGAGACTTTGGATCACTTTGTAACGGAGTTAAAATTGCTGTAGCAAGAAACTTTTAAGTGCCGGGTCTTACCTAACATTAAATAAACACATCCTCCAAATACAAACCTGATTGCAAGAAATAATGATGATCAAATCCTTGATGACAGTAACACTCATAACGGTCACAAAACTATTACTTTGACAATCATGTTACGTTATTTTTAAAATGTTTCCTTTTCTTAGCACAAGCACAGCTGAGAAACTTCGATGCATGTATTCCATAACGCGTTAAAAAAATAACGCATTTAATCACAGTTTGCACTCCCAGCACAGGGGAACTTTTGTCAGTGCATGATTTCCTGGTATATGGATTACATTTATGCACACATCAGAGCTACAAAAATGTAAGAGTCGAAAGAAAGCGCGTTGCTGGGACTAATTGGAGACAAATTTAATTTCAAAACACTACCCGACGGAAGCCTTGATAAAAGCATGGTTTTGTGCACACTGAAAATCAAGCAAATTAGATGCATTACAGAAAGCGGAATTTGTGGCTCTTCCTGGGGATCATTGGACTTTGAACCGTAAGTTTACATTAAGTTTATAGACACACTCCCGCTGCCGTTTGTCATGCCTACAGCGAATGACGGTATTCGAGACATACAAGTTTACTGAGAAGACACGAGGTATAAACGAGACTTTGGATCACTTTGTAACGGAGTTAAAATTGCTGTAGCAAGAAACTTTTAAGTGCCGGGTCTTACCTAACATTAAATAAACACATCCTCCAAATACGAACCTGATTGCAAGAAATAATGATGATCAAATCCTTGATGACAGCAACACTCATAACGGTCACAAAACTATTACTTTGACAATCATGTTACGTTATTTTTAAAATGTTTCCTTTTCTTAGCACAAGCACAGCTGAGAAGCTTCGATGCATGTACTCCATAACGCGTTAAAAAAATAATGCATTTAATCACAGTTTGCATTCCAAGCACAGGGGAACTTTTGTCAGTGCATGATTTCCTGGTATATTGATTACATTTATGTACACATCAGAGCTACAAAAATGTAAGAGTCGAAAGAAAGCGCGTTGCTGGGACTAATCGGAGGCAAATTTCATTTCAAAACACTACCCGAAGGAAGCCTTGATAAAAGCATGGTTTTGTGCACACTGAAAAGCAAGTAAAATTAGATGCATTACAGAAAGCGGACTTTGTGGCTCTTCCTGGGGATCATTGGACTTCTGTGACCATTAGTAATTTTAATTACATCTAATTATAAAATGTTCAATGATCACACTGTTTTAGCCTAATGTACAAAATAATTTTGGCTAAGGTTACACAGAGTTTAAAGGTGAAGCTGGTCAAATTACATTTTATGTTTCTGTCTTATTTTTTTAAGAACAAAAACTGCACTTTATGTTGAAAATTTTCCTATTATTATTTAAAGACAATATCATTCGGAAAATGTACTTAAAATACCACTTTATTTTTAAGTCTGCTCAATTTTAGCCAGGGATGATATTTTTATTTGATTTTCTTGCCCACTAAAACCCTTTTAAATTAAAAAAAAACATTTGCGATTTGGGGCAAATTTTCATGTGTAATCACATACGATTAATCAAGATTCATTATTACACAGCCTCTAATTAATTACATAAATTTTTTTAATGTAATGAGTCCTACCCCTAATATATATATATATATAATATGTATATATACAGTATATATGTAGATATGTATATATGTGTATATGTATATATGTGTATATGTGTATATATATATGTATATGTGTATATATGTATATATATATGTATATATGTATGTGTATATATATATATATATATATGTTTATATGTGTGTGTGTGTGTGTGTGTGTGTATTCTGCTAGTATATATATACCCGTGCTTCACAGCGGAGAAATACTGTGTTAAAGAAGTTATGAAAAGAAAAGGGAACATTTTAAAAATAACATAACATGATTGTCAATATACAGTAATTGTTTTGTGTGTGTAATGAGTGTTGTTGTCATATCTATATATATATATATATATATATATCAAAATACCCGCAGGAGAAGTAAAAAGAAAAGGAAACATTTTAATAATAATCTAACATGATTGACAATGTAATTGTTTTGTCATTGTCACGAGTGTTGCTGGCATATATATATACATATACATATATATATATATATATACATATATATATATATATATATATATATATATATATATACATGTGTACATATATACATACACACATATACTATGGGGTGCCATTCAAGTTTTGACTTTATATATTCAAGCGCTTACTTTATATAGTTCGACGCTGACTTTATATATTCAAGATTTGACTTTATATATTCCAGCGCTGACTTTATATATTCCGACGCTGACTTTATATATTCAAGATTTGACTTTATATATTCCAACGCCGTCTTTATATACTCAGGTTTTGACTTTATATATTCTGACAGTGACTTTATATAATCAAGTTTTGACTTTATATATTCGGGAATTACTTTATATATACAAGTTTTGACTTTATATAGTTAAATTTAGTCATCATTGCATAAATCTTTCTTCACCATAGAAATTTAAAGACTAAATTCAACTTCCATTCCTACCAAAGATATTTCTGCCGACTAAATAGAACCTACTTGTATCCAAATTCGAGCTATTGAGCTGTCGCCTGCACGCCTGAATAAGTCACACTCGCTTCGCTCTTACTTTTTTACCGTTCATTTAATCATGGCTAGTGGCGGAAAAATTATAAAATGGAAGGAGTATTACACTGAGTATGGCTTTACCAAAACAATTATTGATGGCGAATAAAGTATCGATTATTCATAAAGCTTCAATTGGTGATCTGTTTTTCTGTGTTAACCTCTTTTTTCATACTTCTTCTCAAACCAAGAGGGTGCGAGGGTAAAATGAATCGGGAAGCGCTGATCAATGTAATCGATGTACCAGGAAATCATGCATTGACAGAAGTTCCCCTTTAATGCATTATTTTTTAACGCATTATGGAGCACATGCACCGAAGCTTCCCAGCTGTGCTTGTGCTAAGAAAAAGAAGCATTTTAAAAATAATGTAACACAATTGTCAATGTAACCTTTTGTATGTAGTGCCTGGAGGATTCAGTGTGGAGAAACTCTAGAGACAGCGTGTGTATTAACTTGTGGATTTTTCTGTGAGTATTTGGTGGCAGTGTTACAAAGTCGCTTCCGTAAGACTGCGTTGGCTGCGGAGCTCAGCTCAGAGCGAAATGAGGTGAATGGGAGGGGAGATGATGACGTGACTCCCCCACCCGCCTTAACTGTCAATCCCCCACAAACACAGTCTCTCTGAATTTGCATAAGCACAGCCCTTCACCTGCAATTTTAACTTAGTTACAAAGTGATCAAAACTCTCGTTTATATCCTGCGTCCTCTCATTAAACTTGTATCCTGCACACCCGTGGGCATGACAAACGCCAGCGGCAGCCTGTCTATGAACTTAATTTGAACTTTAGGTTTACATCGTGCTTTGTTTCTGAAGTAGCAGCACTCATGAATATGGTTGTATATGTCACTTCTTATTGTTTCGCTGCCTTCTCAATTATATAATGCATGTTTTCTTCAGCACTTTTTGGAGCTCTTCCGTGTTATCTACGTACTGCGTTGACAGTCAGTTCACATGATTACGTGGGAAGCGTGATGATATCACATGAAACTCCGCCCCTCCACGGCTTTCGAGCTCAACTCCATTACAGTATATGGAGAAAAATAGCTTCCAGTTATGACCATTATGTGTAGAATTTCAAAATGAAAAAAGCCCAACTTTTGTAAGGAAGCTGTAAGGAATGAGCCTGCCAAATTTCAGCCTTCCACCCACACGGGAAGTTGGAGAATTAGTGATGAGTCAGTGAGTGAGTGATTCAGTCAGTGAGTGAGTGAGTCAGTGAGGGCTTTGCCTTTTATTAGTATAGATTATTGACATAGAAGGCAGGTTTGGACTAGCACCCTGACCACAATGGAAACATTCTCCTTACTGTCTAGGAGAGTACTGCAATCAAAGGGCAGAGGGAGACTGCCTCCTGGCAGACTGCTAATCACTATTAGCTATTTCATATTTGTGGCATTTAGCCTCAAAATGTGTAAAAATATAGTTGTCCAAAAAAAAAAAATCAAATTCTGTCCACGCTAGTTTTATTCTTTACAATATTTATAGCAAATATACATTTTAATGAAAATAAAAACATTTAGAGGTTACTCAATTTGGTAGTTATGTTATCTGAACTGAACAAGAGACAGCTGTTCTACACTTGTAGATCTACAACATTAGCACTGGCTCTGGTGAAGTTGAAAAATTCTTGCCATGATCTGCAACGAGTAGAATAATATTTTTTTTTTGTTCCTTATTCTTTGTCAGGGCCTTAAACAGACTTCGTTGTAGTTTTGCATAAGAGTTATTTCTTGGGTGTTGTCATTTCTACATGGTGTGACTGAAACGTATGAAAATGCCTTAAAATTAAAGTCTGCAATGTGCACTTTAATCATGTCTAAGTCGTATGGTTTGTAATTTTAAACTGTGGAGCAGAGGGGTAAATGAAGGAAAAATGCACCTTGGTTCCAAAAAAAATGGCGGGCATTGTTTATATAAAAATATAAGCAGTGGCATTGAAAATGGTTAATTTTCTGCAAAGTTTATACTAGAAACCCTTTTTACCAACATTGCATTTTTTGTAAAAACCATTGCTATTATTGCATTTCTGGGAAACGTACTGACATGTTATTGCAGTAAATGCTGAATATGGATATTTAGTTATTATTATTAAAAATATTCTAAAGCAAGTGCTTTTTATGAATAACAAATTAACTGAAGTTAATTTGACTTGAAGTTTGTTTCTGTACACTATACCTAAAAAGATTTAAAAAAGAAAATATAATAATTAATGTATTCATCCATCCATTTTTCAGCCTACTTTTCCAGTTCAGTGTCACGGAGAATTAGAGGTTATCTTGGCAGCAATGGGCAAAAACCTGGAACCAACCCTGCAATGGAGGCAGAGCCATTTTACAGCAAGGAGATAATCAGACTTTTTTTTTACTTTTTCCCAGATTTATTCAACCAATACTGTGCAAGCCAAAAAACACTCAACCAGGTCATTTGACAAACTACTCTGTACCTCACTCACCGAACCTGTGTGACCCCCGCCATCTGTAAATAAAAAATAAACAGACAACATTTTAGAACTGAGAGAATTAAACAATGTAGTTTTGTTAAACAACATAAAGTATTTCATTAAAAGTTACTATATCTCAATACCCAAAGCAAAGAAAGGATTTATCAGCAGGTTATCAGGAGATAGAAAATACATGTCCTTACCAGACTCTAAAAACAAGATAAGGTCCTAGGGCTACCTACGTTTAATATTAGCATTTAAACAGATCACTGAAGTCATTTATCATTGTGCTCTATTCTGTCTTACATAGTGCAACACACAAACCTATTCCTATTATCTCTCTTATTATAAAAAAGCGAAGCCCCCTAGTACTTTATGTATTATTCTGCATTATAAAGTGACAAAAATGATCAAGCTTTTAAAGGATAAGTTTGGTACTTTTCAAATAAAAGTTATTCCTAAACAAACATGACCTATGTGAGCATTCTAAAGATAAGCACATTTTTAAAAAGTAACTTGTTCTTGTGTTTTATAATGGACCTAATGGGTACCGGGGTCTAAATGTAAAAAAAAAGCCTTACAAGTTAACAGATACCTCCACTTTGTAGAACCAAAGCTTTCAACATAGGAAAACATGACTTCTGCATTTCTGTGGCAAGCTTATGACAACATAAGTAAACCTAAAAAAATATAGTTTATCACAGATTCTTAGTACTATTTTCTCAAAGTAAGGATATACTTCTTGCTTGCTTATCTCCTTGCAGTGGGTATTGTAAGTACAGCTATAAAACACAAACCCCAACCGCCACTTTACCCAGCTATATTCTGTTCATTAACCTAATTTACCTTCTGTAATTCTGATTCTTCAATGCTTATTATCTACCATGAATTGTAAAAACAGACAGATGTGCACGGGAAGAATGTGAAAACTCCATGCACAACCTGGCACTGTGAGGCAGGAATGACATTTCTGTACTACCACTCCGCCTATATTAAAACATCTGTATCAAACTTACTAAACTTCAACTTAATTAAAACTTAATGCTTGCCAATAACAACTGCTCAGTTCTTATCCCTTGGTTGCACACTACGCACACACTCAGCCTTTCTGGTCTCACTTGCTATACAACCGAAATACACTTGTGCATTACACCAGTGGCAGTCTGCAATATCTTTGAAAAATAACAAAATAAGCTTCTGTAACAGAATGCTAGTTATCATACGTATGACATTTTTTCAGTCAGTATTGTCTAGTTGTCTACATTACAAAGAAAGCAATTCACATTGGGCATCAACATCCAATAATTTCAATAATGGAACTTGGTGAGGATGTTGTGTGGTAAATCCATGCCCTGGGCTGTGAAAGGTTGCCGCAGAGGAAGACGAGCAG
Organism: Polypterus senegalus; assembly: GCF_016835505.1. NCBI lineage: Eukaryota > Metazoa > Chordata > Cladistia > Polypteriformes > Polypteridae > Polypterus > Polypterus senegalus. The sequence goes on from NC_053162.1 coordinate 122,121,714, forward strand.
AGAAGTGAAATGCCCAGCCAATCTCCTTTAAAAATGGCTAAATCCCACAAACATGTTTTGCTTTTTGTTTTTTTTTTCCTTCTTTCCTAGATATGCTGTTTTGTAAAATGTGCACTCACTCAAGACCGTGCATCAATAGTCAATAACATCTTTGGCTTGAAAAGTTGATATATTTGGTAAGTTTTCATGCTTGCTTTCATATCAGAACTGAGGTACCAATTACCTCCATTATAAAATGCATATTTGTAGACATTTATAAAATATGCTTCACTTAAAAGGTGGCAAATTACCATATAAAATGGTTATAGAGAAAATAAGTTCAAAACTGAAAAGTAGCAAATTTATCTCTTAACTCTTTAACTTTCAGGGTTAAGGGAGAAAATTTAAATGAATTATTGCAAAAAACAAATGTGCAGGTAATAACAATGTCAAAACCATAAAACACATGGTCGTTTCATTTATATCAATAATTAAAAGGTTCAGGAGTATGTATAAATTTTAAAATAAAAAAATAAATTGTATTTAATATGTTGCAATACAGGTGAAGACTTAAAACCAATTAAGAACACTGTATAATTAAAGAAATATAGATATTTTAAAATAAATATTACAATATCTTCTGTGTGACATATATAGCACACCTAACAAAAGTTTTTTACCTCAAAGAAATACATGAATTAGAATGAATTAAGCATTCTTAAACCTAAAGGTTAAGTGCCCTAGTGTAAATTTTGGAAGAAAAAATATTAAACCTAATTTGACTAAAATTGTGGTTTGTTCTCAAAACTACTGTCTTCAAGTCCTCAAAAACCAAACTGTCTGTATGTGATTTTTATGTAATATTTTCCTGGGGACTTAAGTGTTGTCCCAATAGCTGAAATAAACAGTAATTTTCCAATTTTTTTGGTAATTGAGCCTTGTGACATATAGAAGAACAGGGTCTGGTACTGTAATGGGAAAAGAAAAGTAAATAGAAAGACGTGCAGGCAGATGGCAAATGCATAAATGTCCTTAGGCACAAGAATGTCCAAATGCACAAGGTGATCAAAATTGTAGACGGCTGCACCATTGCTGTTACTTAATGGAAATCCCATTAGTGCAACAGAAAAATGCCGAAAGGTATATGCCAGCAGCTCACAATTCTAGGTAGCAGGGACTTAAAACTGCAAAACTCTGTCAACTCCAAGAAGGATGAAAATAATAATCAGGAGGAAGAGCATCTGTTGTATATTAGATATAATTGGTAAATTGTGATGTGTACAACAAAAAAGCAATAAAGCCCTTGACCTTTTAGACTAAAAGTATACAAAAACTGGTTCATTTCCTTCACAACTCTAGACATTATTAATATAGCATTAATATGTAATTATTTTAAAGGAGTCCAAAAAATTACTTTATAAAATTTGTCTACCTTGTGTCAATTACTGGGTTGCTTCCAGCAAGTGCCTGTATTTTATTTTTCCTCTGTGTAAAATTTTTCATGGATTTCATGAACATCAAATTCAGCAGGTATCCTGATGCCACAATATACATTATATGATATGCTTTATTTATTTGACCAATGCCTTCTCAACACTGAATGAATCCATTGTGTGTGACATCATTTTTTTACCAATAATGACAAGAGAAAAATCTCATTACCACATCATTCATAATATTCAGAGTCTTGAAATATACACTCATATAAATGTTTACTGAGTCAATGTCAGTAAATCACTAGCTTTGATGATTTTGTAATGTGCTGACTGGCCCTGTTATTTTGCATAAAGCTATGGTATTATTAGAGTTGAGGATGCTGACACAGAAATAGCTGGTGACTGGCAACCGTAGAGGGCCCAAGGTTGAGATGAAAAGCAAGGCAATATGATGAAGGAATGAACGAGTATGTGGCAACTAATATGTAAAAGGAAACTATATGGACTACTATACTGACTACTAGTTATAGTTATTAAATATTTTATAATGAAATAAATATAACACCATGTTCAAAACATATATGTAAAGTAACAATGCTACTTTATGTTGCAGTTAAGTTCTTAAATCCTCTATCTTTTATCAGTATCTCTACTCATCTCTCATTGAACCTGCTTAGAACAGGACAGGAACCAACTCTGGACAAGGCAGGAGGCACCTACACATCTCTTACTCCTTCAAATAAAGACAATTTAGAGTGATCAGTTTCGCCAACACAAATATATTTGTAGTTTGGGAGAAAATGTAATTAGGGAAAGTGAGGAAAATAGTAAAACTAAATCTAATAAAGACCAGCACTAGTACATTTGAACATTAGAGATTTTTTTCTTCTAAAGTTAGGAATAAAAAAATAAAATAATAAGTAGTATTGTGTGCAACCTGAATCAGTTCACACTAAATAACAAAACCCTATACAGCATAAAAGATATTTATACAGTTTTTTCACCTACAATACAATACCTTTCACATTGTTGTCCCTTTTCCTCCACCATAAGATACAAATAAAGGCAATCAAAATTACAATTGGTAGTATCAAAAAAGTCACCCAAACTTCTGAAAATCAAAAACAAACAACAAATATATAAATTAGATCAAACATTAATCCAGACTGTCATGTAGAGAGCAAAAAAGATGAAACCATCTGAAAATTCATAACATGTAAAAACATCACATTAAGAATAAACAGGATTTAGGCATATTTTTGAGGTCCTAAAATTGTGAAAAACTTGACTACATACAAAAACAAAACAGTTAAATAAAACAAAGTCCAATTAATCACAGAAAGAAAGTTAACTCCCCATAGAGACTGTGAATGAAGAATTAAACCCAATCTCATTCATTTTTAATTATTTTTATTTAATATTTTAACCATATATCATTGCTCTACTTAATTTTATTAGAATGGACAAATATGATTTACGTTTTCAGTTTTTTAACCATTTTTTTTAGGCTCAAAACAAAATAAAAAGCAAATAATTATTTCTTACTAATTTTAAAAAGAAACTGCAGTCCTGAAAAATTTAACAAAATATGGATTGCTTGAACAATTTCACCTCAGTAAGAATTCTAATTTCTCAGGAATCAAGTACATGTATGTCCAATGTGGGCAATTCAGTAAGTAAGGTTAGTAAAATTTGAGGTATGAAGTAATAATATTAACAAGAAAAATTAAGTTAAATGTCTGTACATCTTAATTTTGTCCTAAGATGTCACAGTATCTCTTATCTTTGTTTTTAAAAGTCACCAGGATCTCTTCTGCTCCTTTTCTAAACTGAGATGGATTTGTAGTTAATGCTGCCAAATGGGAAAATGTTAAGTGTATTCACAAGTCCAGAAAATAATACAGGAAAAAGTGTTTGCAACTACTTTAAAGGCTGAAAACAGAAACCCGTAAAAAAAACAAAAAAAAACTTTATAATATAACTAATTTAAAAGCTGCCAAGAAAATTAAATTTTTCCCAAGAACAACTAATAGAGTGCATTTGGCCTCTGTGAACGAACATACAGAGTAGAATTCTGCGAATTAAGTAGAACTGGACAGAAAGCTGTGTGATTGTGCACTGACCAAAACTATACAATTTAGATATAACTCCAAACTCCACTTGCTGCAGGGACATCGAACTGTTGGTCGTAAATCTGCGTCCCTATTACTTGCCCAGAGAGTTTGGACACGTCATTGTTGTTATTGTTTACATCCCTCCTCGCGCGGACATGGTGATATCATCCGCTCTGCTGTTGCTAATCTACAAACACAGCACCCCGAGGAGCTTGTGCTAATCTCTGGAGACTTTAACCATGTGACGCTGGACAAAACATTACCTGCCTTCTCCCAGTATGTGGATTGTAACACCCGGGGAAACAGGACTAATGACTTACTGTATGCAAATGTTAAAGACGCACACAGCACCACCCTGCTTCCTGCGCTTGGGAAAGCAGATCATAACCTGGTTCTGCTTCAGCCTCACTACAAACCATGAGTGAGGGAGCTACCTACAACCACCCGCTCATTCAGGAAGTGGTCCCCTGAGGCAGAGCAGGCTCCGAGAGACTGCTTTGGAACCATGGACTTGGATATCCTGCAGAGGTCACACAGTGAGAACTTTAAGGAGGTTGTTGACTACACTACTGACTACATCAACTTCTGTATGGACATTGTACTTTCAGTAAGAACAGTACACTGCTATGCCTAACAAAAAGCCTTGGCTTACAAGTGACATCAAGGGCCTTTTGAAACAGAAAAAAAGGGCTTTTAAAGGTGGTGATAAGCATGAGCTCAAGTGCGTGCAGAAGGAACTCCGAGTCCAGCTCAGGGTGGCGAAGGAGCAGTACAGGAGAAAGCTGGAGCAAAAGTTTTAGAATAACAGCATGAAGGAAGTGTGGGATGGGATGAAGATCATCATTGGCTGCAGCTCGAAGCGGGGTGCCACCAACGAAAGAGACTTGGAGAGAGCAAACCTGATGAACAACGTCTCTAACAGGTTTGACCACCCTAACCCAATCTCACCTGAGAGTACTTCATCCTCCTCCTATCTATCTGCTGATATCAGCATAGGAGAAAGTTTCCCCCCCACCCACAATTACAGCAGCCCAGATAAGCAGAGAGCTGAGGAGACTTCGTGCCAGCAAAGCAGTGGGTCCAGATGGAGTTTAGCCACAACTGCTGAAGGCCTGTTGTTAGCCTTCACAACAGCAGCGTTGGAGCTGGGGAGTCCTCTACAGCACATCTTCAACCTGAGCCTGGAACAGGGGAGAGTCCCGAGGCTTTGGAAACCATCTTGCATCACCCCAATCCCAAAGGTATCACGTCCTGGTGAGCTGAATGACTTCCGGCCTGTCGCTCTGATGTCACATGTGATCAAGACCATGGAGCAGCTGCTGCTTCATCACCTGAGGCCACAGGTCTGCCACACCCTCGACCCTCTGCAGTTCGCATATCAGGAGAAGGTGGGAGGGGAGGATGCCATCATCTATATGCTACACCGATCCCCCTGCCAGAGGAGGACAGAGGCAGTGGTGCTGTAAGAATTATGTTTCTGGCCTTCTCTAGTGCCTTCAACACCATCCGACCTTGGCTCCTTAGTGACAAGCTGACAGAGATGGGAGTAGATTCATACCTGGTGGCATGGATTGTGGACTATATTAAAAACAGACCTCAGTATGTGCGTCTCGGGAACTGCAGGTCTGACATTGTGGTCAGCAGTACAGCAGCGCCGCAGGGGACTGTGCTTTCTCTGGTCCTGTTCAGCCTATATACATCGGACTTCCAATACAACTCGGAGTCCTGCCACAATCAAAAGTTCGCTGACGACACTGCTATCGTGGGCTGCATCATGAGTGGGCAGGTGAAGGGGTATAGGAACCTAATCAAGGACTTTGTTAAATGGTGCGACTCAGACCACCTACACCTGAACACCAGCAAAACCAAAGAGCTGGTGGTGGATTTTAGGAGGTCCAGGCCCCTCCCGCGCCCTGTGATTATCAGAGGTGACTGTGTGCAGAGGGTACAGACCTATACATACCTGGGAGTGCAGCTGGATGATACATTGGACTGGACTGCCAATACTGATGATCTGTGCAAGAGAGGACAGAGTCGACTATACTTCCTTAGAAGGCTGGCATCCTTCAACATCTGCAATAAGATGGTGCTGATTTTCTTTCAGACGGTTGTGGCAAGCTCCCTCTTATATGTGGTGGTGTATTGGGGAGGCAGCATGAAGAAGAGGGATGCCTCACGCTTGGACAAACTGGTGAGGAAGGCAGGCTCTATTGTAGGCACGGAACTGGACAGTTTGACATCTGTGGCAGAGCAACGGGCGCTGAGCAGGCTCCTGTCAATCATGGAGAATCCACTACATCCACTGTACAGTATCATCTTCAGACAGAGTAGCAGCTTCAGCGACAGACTGCTGTCACTTGCCTGCTCCACTGACAGACTGAGGAGATCGTTCCTCCCCCACACTATGCAACTCTTCAATTCCACCGGTTGTAAACGTTAACATTATACAAGATTATAGACTGTTACACCTGCCTCGCACTCTCCACTTTGCATTTTTTAACTTGCATTGCATTTTTATCAGTCTTTAATTAATATTGTTCTTTTTTGCATTTATCAGTATGCTGCTGCTGAAGTATGTGAAGTTCCCCTTGGGGATACTTGCATGGATAAGAATATATTATGAATATCAATGTTATTTAACAGCTGAGCAAAAATGACCATACATTGAGGGAAGTCTGAAAATATGACTAATGAAGGTACAGTATAGTTAATTTCATTTCACAGTGATTTGACTCAAATCTCAGCATATTTTGTAATAGTCTATACATGGACAGATGACAACAGTGTATAATTATCAATTATGTTTACTGAATTAACCTATGTCTAAAACACATTGAAAAGAAAGGCAAGTGAAAATACAATTAACATTCTGCTCTCAGTATTATGTAGAATGTTTAAATTGCCCGCCACACTACATGACTTTCCGTCAATTTTTAGTCACAGAGTTCATTTATTTGATCTTAGCGACTCAAGGTTAGTTGAGCTCCTGTGACTTCAGTCATATTTTTTGATATCCCAAGTGACTCAGTCAGACCTGTCTGCAACCAATGAGCATTCATCTGGATGTACAATGCATACAGTGTTGTCTTGAGGAATTATCAAAGGAACAGAGGTGTTCTGGACTGTGTAAACAGAAGAAAGGCTCGTCTGTCTGATGTATTGTGTTCGTGACATGACAAAACTGAAAAATGAAATGGGCAGAGATTGCATCACCATACCTGTAAAGACTTCTTACAGGCACTGGTGCTATCAGACAGCACGTTACTGGCTGTCACAATGTGACAAGCTCAAAAAACTTTATAAAGATGAAATTGCTTTGAAAAGTCTGCAATTAGTCTTGCCCTATTTGTGTAATCTAACATCCTCAAAGTGACATGATTTAGAAACTGCAGTCAAGTTTCACATCCCCTCCAAGTAGAAGCTGTGCAATGTGCCACTGGCTTAAGTGGGAATTGTCTTGTAAGTTGTCTTGTATTGCTATGATATAGTTATAATTTATTTGTGGGGCTGTTTTTTTTAACAATTCACTGGATACTGGAAATTGAGGCACAATTGAGGCAAATGCTAAAAGTAATGTATTTGAGAAAATGTACGTTTCACAAAGCTGTTCATATCACACAAAAAATAGTGTATAGTTTTGTAATAGTATTGATGCCATGCATCTGCATTCAATCCCACCTTAAAATGCTTCATGATTCCCAATCAAGAGTTTCTGGGATGGATGCTAGCAGCTTCTCATGTTTACCGTTTTGAGTTGAGAGCTGCTCTTATTGTTAATATTGTACAATAAAAACATACATTTGATTTGCGTCTCTAACGGTCACTGTAAATGTATAGTACTTGTCAAAATTAGCGTCGTTTTTTAGTTTTATTCGCCCCCCAAACCCCCAATCTGATGCTGTTTTACAGGGAATTCTCAAATTTGATATATGCCTAATTTTCTCAGTACGGATTTGACATCATGGATCAGAAGGCGCATACTAATTCAGTGTGAGCAGGAACACTCAAGAATAAAACTGAATAAAAAAAATTCACATCCACAGTCATTCTCAGTCACGCACAACACTCACATCCACATTTTTCCTAGTCTCGTTTGGATCGGAAGGGGGTGTGTGTGTCTGGAAGCTTAAACATGAATCAGACGATAAAACTGGGGGGCTGCACTGAATAAGCTCCAGTTTTATTCTCTCAATCACAATCACGCTCTAACACCCCTCCCCCCATCTCTCCTGATCTGACTCTAAGTAACAGAGCCAGCGTAAATTCACACCTGATCTGACACTGTTCATTTTCAAATAATATTGCATTAGTGCAATGAGAGTTGTATGTTTTCTGATTAATTTTATACCCAATGTCCCATATATTTGTCTCTTTCTTTTTTTTCTCTGTGCTGCGTCGACATCGGGCACCAGAAGGCGTGAACTTATTCAGTGCAGCAGGAACACTCAATAAAACTGAATAAAAAAAAATAAAGTGATGGTGAGATACAAAGTAGGCAGATTCACCAGCGTTTGTATGTCAGCTTTTATCCCTCCAGATCAGGGAATGTCCAGTTCCACTGCCTCAAAACACTACTAGCATCTACAGTTATTCCCAGTTTCAAATAAAAACTAACAGCGTCAGAACACTAGGGCGGTTTATGTATGGTGATCGTGACTGAGAGAATAAAAGTAAAAAAAAAAGGTAACTTTTACAAGTACAGTACTATAAATGTACACAATCTGTTACAGACACAAACCAAACGTGTGTACTGTATAATATTAACTAGCAAAATAAGTATTGTGTTAAAGAAGTTATGAAAAAGAAAAGGAAACATTTTAAAAATAACGTAACATGATTGTCAATGTAATTGTTTTGTGACTGTTATGAGTGTTGCTGTCATCAAGGATTTGATTATCATTATTTCTTTCAATCAGGTTCGTATTTGGAGGATGTGTTGTGTTCAATTTATATTCCGTGTTTGTCAACCATTGGAAAGATAACAGGTTTCATTCATCGAAGTGTTCACTACCCAAATCGGTACTCGTGAATCTAAGATGCTTCCTCTTTATCTAAGACATCAGACACTGCATGCACGGGTTTACCTTTCCCAGTCCTGCAAACTTTAGCGAAGTGGTTCAATTTACCACATTTTTTACACTGTCTTCCTTTAGCTGGACATTGACTTTTTCCAACGTGTGCTTTTTTTCCGCAGTGCCTGCACTTATGAATATGCTTGTATGCGTCACACGCTTCATATTCTTTTGCTGCCTTCTCAATTGTCTAATGTGTTTTTTGTTCAGCGCTCTTTGGAGGTCTTGCTTTTTGTGTGCGTACTGCGTTCACAGTCAGTTCACGTGAGCCGCTCATAGCACATGCATCAAAGGTTCTCAGCTGTGGTTGTGCTATCTCGTGCGATCTTGCAATGTCCACGGCTTTATTTAATGTTAGCTCAGACTCGGCACTTAAAAGTTTCTCTCGCACTTTCGCTGAGTTTGTGCCAAACACTATTCTATCCCTGACCATCTCATCTTTGTTTTCACACGCACAGTCCTTTACCATCAATTTTAACTCCGTTACAGAGTGATCAAAAGTCTCATTTATACCCTGCGTCTTCTCATTAAACTTGTATCTCGCGAATATCTCATGCGATCATGCAATCTCCACGGCTTTATTTAATGTTAGCTCAGACCCGGCACTGGTTTGAGAAGGCAGTCAGAAGTACGCTGCAGAGCTACAGCGCATCTTTATGTGAAAACAACAGTGTCAGATTGGGTTGAGGTAGGGAAGGATCTTGAACACGACTGAGAGAATGAAAAAAAAAACTAACCTTTACAAGTATCATAAATTCCACTGGCTGTTACACACTGAAATCAAATGTATGTTTTTATTTTAAAATAGTAAGAATAAGAGGAGCTTACTTCTCAAGAGAGAATCGTGCGGGATCGAACTCATGACCTTTTGATTACTAGTCAGCAGCTGATACCATTACGCTACAGTGGCAGTTGTGATAAGTATGTGTCAATGTGGCATGCTAAGGCAGCTTTTTTTTTGCAGTTATATTTTTGAATAAAAACATACTTGTTCTGTTATATTTGTACCTTTTGTGAAACTGTTAATTTGATATTTGGACTTCAGGCTTCATACATTATATAGTTTATGCCTACATTTTGTCATTTACTACTACAATATGAAAAACGTTTCTGTTTTAAAAATGTGTTTACACGGATTACTTTAGAAATGGAACACACGTGAAATGCGTGTATTCCAAATAATGATCTATTATTTCCAATCTAAAACTCCACTTCACTCCCAGATAATCAATCAAGGTATGAGTTGGGAGAAGTTTGTGCACATTCTAAGTTAGTGGGGGGATGGAATAACCGGCTACTTGCAACTTTTCTTTATCAGCACATTTAGATTAACAAAAGACGCTGGCGGAGAGATGAGAACGGTTTTAAGAAGTGATTTAAGGTGGGACAGATCTACGAGTTTTTTCGTAGGCTCTGGTAATTCTAGTGTTAAACACTGTATCGTCAAATTTAGAAAAAGTCAAGAATACTCTAAATGAATAATATACTTTTATTTAGTTTTATCTTAAATTCAAAAACTATATCCATTATTGGTAACACATGATGAAGTAAATAAGTTAGATCTGAAATAAGCAAAATGTCTTCAAATAAGAGTGTTTCTATTATGATCACTATTTCTAAATTCTCAAAGTGTTAGCTCTGTTGTATAAATCAATGGTGGGTGATTTGATTGCAATAGTGAAAAGATGATGCAAAAGACAGCAACCTTGTCTAGTACAAGAACTTAAAGAAAATCACCTGTGTTCATACTATTTGTATATTGTGGCTTCAAGACTGGAATTAAACTATTTTATTCAACCAAATCTGAATTTGCCTAGTCTAGCAAATAATCTCATTCATGCATTAATTTTAGTTTTCTGTAAGAGTAATAGGTTCTTAATCACAATCCTTTATAATACCATGTATTATTACCTTTATACTTTTATTTACTTTTAGAACATACAAAAAAGAAATATACAACTGACACTTGACATTATTTGTTGTTATTCCACCACAAATAAAAACTGTTTTGGGTCACTTCAATATTTATAATATTAAAATTTCTGTTACCTATATCCATTCAATTATTCACAAAGAAGAATTATTTAGAATTTTACCTAGCCCAAAAAAAGGGACACTGTCTTTTGTTGTAGTTGTACAGGTGCCGTCTGACTGTTTTATGCATTTCGAAGCATTACCTCTTTTCTGTATACAGCTGTCAAGTAAAAAAAAAATAAATGCTATAATCAAAATGATTAAAATGTGCAACAAACTAGATGTGATACAATTTTAATATGTTTAACTGCCGGAATTTAATGGACAAACAATGCATTATATGAATATAACTACACTGTCAGATCTTAAATATTGTTTTCTTGAAGGAAACCTTAATATACCAATATAATAATTAATTCCACTAACCTAGTTTGATTAAGACAGATGTCACTATCATTCTTGAACTGAACAGGAATGGGTGAACATTCAGGCTCTGTCTTGTTGGTTCCTATATAAATCAGACAAGGACAACAAAGTGAATAAATTAGGGAAAGATGTCCACATGAAAAAACATCAAATTATCTTTCTTATACCAAGATGTACATGTTTCTGAGACAGCTGGTATATAATGAAATTTCAATACATTAGACAATAGCAAATAGATAGATAACATTACTATTCATAAGATAAATAAAGAGATAATTTATAGTAATTAACTGTTGTATTCATCACAAACATTTACATATAATAATGCTGGTAATTTGCTTGACTAATTGCAGTACCACATAGACATACAGTATCTCACAAAAGTGAGTACACCCCTTGCATTTTTGTAAATATTTTATTATATCTTTTCATGGGACACCACTGAAGATATGACACTTTGATACAATGCAAAGTAGTCAGTGTACAGCTTGTATAACAGTGTAAATTTGCTGTCCCCTCAAAATAACTCAACACACAGCCATTAATGTCTAAACCGCTGGCAACAAGAGTGAGTACACCCCTAAGTGAAAAATGCCCAAATTGTGCCCGATTAACCATTTTCCCTCCCCGGTGTCATGTGACTCGTTAGTATTACAAGGTCTCAGGTGTGTTAAATTTGGTGTTATTGCTCTCACACTCTCTCATACTGGTTACTGCAAATTCAACATGGCACCTCATGGCAAAGAACTCTCTGAGGATCTGAAAAAAAGAATTGTTGCGCTACACAAAGATGGCCTAGGCTATAAGAACATTGCCAACACCCTGAAACTGAGCTGCTGCATGGAGGCCAAGACCATACAGCTGTTTAACAGGACAGGATTCAATCAGAACAGGCCTCTCCATGGTCGACCAAAGAAGTTGAATGCACATGCTCAGCGTCATATCCAGAGGTTGTCTTTTGAAAATAGACATATGAGTGCTGCCAGCATTGCTGCAAAGGTTGAAGGGGTGGGATGTTAGCCTGGCAGTGCTCAGACCACACGCTGCACACTGCATCAAATTTGTCTGCATGGCTGTCGTCCCAGAAGGAAGCCTCTTCTAAAGATGATGCACAAGAAAGTCTGCGAACAGTTTGCTGAAGACAAGCAGACTAAGGACATGGATTACTGGATCCATGTCCTGTGGTCTGATGAGACCAAGATAAACTTATTTGGTTCAGATGGTGTCAAGCGTATGTGGCAGCAACCAGGTGAGGAGTACAAAGACAAGTGTGTCTTGCCTACAGTCAAGCATGGTGGTGGGAGTGTCATGGTTTGGGGCTGCATGAATGCTGCCGGCACTGGGGAGCTACAGTTCATTGAGGGAACCAAGACTGCCAACATGTACTGTGACATACTGAAGCAGAGCATGATCCCCTCCCTTCGGAAACTGGGCTGCAAGACAGTATTCAAACATGATAACGACCCCAAACACACCTCCAAGATGACCACTGCCTTGCCAAAGAAAGTGAGGGTAAAGGTCCTGGACTGACCAAGCATGTCTCCAGACCTAAACCCTATAGAGCATCTGTGGGGCATCCTTAAATGGAAGGTGGAGGAGCGCAAGGTCTCTAAAATCCACCAGCTCCGTGATGTCATCATGGAGGAGTGGAAGAGGATTCCAGTGGCAACCTGTGAAGCTCTAGTGAACTCCATGCCCAAGAAAGTTAAAGCAGTGCTGGAAAATAATGGTGGCCACACAAAGTATTGACACTTTGGGCACAATTTGGACATTTTCCACTTAGGGGTGTAGTCACTTTTGTTGCCAGCGGTTTAGGTATTAATGGCTGTGTGTTGAGTTATTTTGAGGGGACAGCGAATTTACACTGTTATACAAGATGAACACTGACTACATTGTATCAAAGTGTCATATCTTTAGTGTTGTCACATGAAAAGATATAATAAAATATTTACAAAAATGTGAAGGGTGTACTCACTTTTGTAAGATACTATATTACATTAAAGTAACAATGCCAGTTACATCAGAATCAGAAGTACGTATACTAATGTGTTCTAGGAATTTGTGTTGAATGAATTGGTGCAACATACAAGGCCAACACAGAATATAAAAAATAAATATAAAAAGATAAAATATAAAATGACAATATATGCAGTATAAGAGGGTAATACACAAAATAAAGAGATAAAGTAGGTTTAAAATGCGCAGGTAGTGTAATTGTTCAGGTATACATAAAAGCTTAGACCTGATAGTCAGAATAACTGCACATGGAAAAAATGTTTTTAAGTGACATGTTGCTTTAACTTTCACTGCATGAAGGCATTTCCTGGAGTTAAGTCTTTGGAATAGGTAATGCCTTAGGTAAGTCAGATCAGCAATGATCTTTTCAGCCCACTTCCTTACCCTGGACTCATACAGGATTTGAATGCGAGATAAGTTATAGCCTACAACCTTTTCACAGGTTCTGATGACTTGTTGCAGTTTGGCCTTAGCCTGAGGCAGCACCAAACCAGACAGTTATAGATGAGATCAGAATGGACTTGATGACGACTGTGTAGAACTGGATCAGTATTGATTGAGGGAGATTGAATTTCCTAAGCTGACGTAAAAAGTTTAATAAGTTTGACAGACCAATCACCAAAGGTACAGTCATTTGTATACTGTACAGTTAGAAAAATGGTGGGGAAAGGACACATCACTGTGGTACCCGACCACACATCCATACTGCATTCCAATAACAAATTTATCAGGGCAAGTTGAAATGGGAGAGTTTCTTATGTATACGTTCTGGGTTGACTGTATTGAAAGCAGAGATAGTCCACATACAATATCCTCACATATGCCCCTGGCCTATCAAGGTGTTGGTAAATATAGCTCAGACCTAAATTTGCTGCATCATCCACAGACTGGATGGCTTTGTATGCAAATTGAAATGGGTCCAGAACATCTTTTGTAGCAGTCTTGACATAATTCAAAATAAGGAGTTCAAAGGTCTTCGTTACCACAGGGGGGAAAACTACCGGTCGATAGTCATTCAGGCCGGTGACCTTTGATTTCTTTTGCTACTAGAAAGATGGTGAAGTTCTTGAAGCAGGCAAGAACAGTGCACAGGTCCAAAGATTGGTTGAAAATGTCTGCAAATATTGTAGATAAATGGTCTGCACAGTTTCTGAGTACTCTTCTTACTTCTTGAAGTAGTCGTAATCTTACATCTGAGCTAAGTCTCATAACGAATTAGAATCCCATTTAAACATACCTTCTTTCTCTTAAAAACATTCATTGACAAATTTCAAACATGAACAGTTAAGTGGTAATGCATGTGTAATTTCTTTTCAAGTCACTTTAGATAAAGGCTTTTCCTGCTCTGGACTGTTTTCTGCCTTGTACCCAGTGCTGCTTGGCAACATGCTGCTTCTTTCTCAAGCCCAAAATGCATTAAGCAGGTTTAATACTGTATACAGTATGTATGCAGTTACTTCTGTTATGGCAATGTATAAACAACGTAATGGCTATTTAATTGTATGAAACATGAACACTGTCTAAAACAGTACTGGGTATGAAATTACATTTTGAAGCATTAATAAGTAATAAGCATTGTAACAATGAACACAAAGCAGAATCCCTAAAGCACAGATATGTATGCAAAAAGGCTTTGCTCAGTGCATCTGGTTGTATTGGAGCAGTCAGAAAACTCACAAGGAAAGGTTTTATGTTCATACTGCCGTTGTCAGATTGTTTTTCTAACAATATATCATCCATCTGATATCTGCTAAATATGTCTTTTCCAGTAATTATTCTAAATAATGTTAATTGTGATACTGACATGTACAAGTGGCCACCATAATGTTTGGGACAAATAAACATGTTTACTTGATTTACACTTCTGTTCCATAGTTTAAAATTATAAATTAAACAAATCAGACATGATTAAAGTGCACATTGCAGGCTTTAATTTAATTTGCATACATTTCGGTCACACCAGGAAGAAATCATTTTTTCATACATGGCCCCCCTATTCCAACGCACCATTATGTTTGGTACAAAGCAAAAGCAGGTATATTAAGGCAGTCATATTTTGTACTTTGTTACATATCCCTTGCATTGAATGACTGCTTGAAGTCTGTGATTTATAGATGTCACCAGCTGCTTAGTATTTTCTCTTTTGATGCTCTGGAAGCCTCTAATGCAGCCATCTTCAGCTCCTGCTTGTTTCGGGAGCTTGTCCCCTAAATTTTTCTCCTCAGTATATGGGAACCATGCCCAGATGGATTAAAATTAGTTAGTGGCTTGGCCATTCAAGAATTATCCATTTTGTAGCTTTGAAAAACTCCAGTGTTACCTTAAGAGAATTTTTGGAATCATTGTCTTATTGCGTGATGAAACACCATACAATGAGTTTGAAGACATTTACTGAAACTCAAGCAGATGTTTCTATACACCTTGGAATTCATTGTGCAGCTGCTATCAGCAGTTATAACATCAATGAAGGTAGAACTGCCTGTAACTTTGGCAGCCATACACGCCTAAGCCATAACACCCCCACCACCGTGTTCAAAAGATGAGATGGAATGCTTTGGATCTTGGGCAGTTTCTATTTGTCACCACACTTTGTTCTTGCTGTCCCTCTAATACAGGTTCAATTTTGTCTCACCTGTTCAAAAGACCTTTTTACAGAATTCTGAAGGCTCTTTTAAGTACTTTTTTTGCAAACTGTTATCTGGCAATCCTGTTTTTGTGGCTAACTAGTGGTTTGCATCTTGCAGAAGAGTCCTCTGTATTTCTGTTTATGAAATCACCTGTAGATAGTTGTCTCTGGTACATATACATCTGCCTCCTGAAGACTCTTATCTGATCGGTTAGAAAGTCGCTTGGAGCTTTTTTTTTCTTTACCACACTGAGGAGTCTTCTGACATCGACAGTGGAGGCCTTTCTTGGATTAACAGTCCCTTTGCAATTACTCAGTTCACCAGTGTGTTCTTTCTTATAAATGATATTCTAGACAGTTGATTTTGTTAATCCTAATGATTTAGCAATGTCTCTAATAGTTGTATTCTTTTTTAATCAGCTAAAATTTAATAGTTGTGGTAGACATGGGCATATCAGTAAGAGCATTCATGAAAGTCTGATAAAATGCTTGATAAAAAAAATATATATAAATTTACTATTATAATTTATCATTGGTATTATAATCAATATGGATACACTACAAAACTGCATACAGTCAGAAAAGAAGAAAAGGTATCATGCGTATCTGTCATGCGGAGGTGCTTCATTTCCTTTTTTTTTTTTAAAATTGAGTTTTCTAATGAGTAATTGCACACTGTGTGATGCATTTGTATAGTAGCTTGTGGGACATGTACAGAATGTGATAACTGTTTAGAGTACTATGTATTTTTTTTCCCTTTCCTTTACACTAACTTTAACAATTTACTTTTGTGCTTGGGGTTAGTGATGTGTTCTACTGTACTGAAGTCAGCTCACATTTTGCAGGTGTGTATTAACTGTGCATATATAAATGCTTGTCTTAGCAGGACATGCTCCAAAGCAAACTTATCGATAGATGTCAGGCCATCGGTGGGAATGAACAGATAGGCTAAAGAACCTTCTTTTTAAAAGTTATTATTGGTCAAAATTATAACTCAGAATTATTTCGGTACTCGTGCCCTCTAATTGGCTGGGGTCCTGTACATGGCTTGTTCCTGCCTTTTTCACTGGATGTGGCCAGGCTGTACACCTGCTCTGTGCAGCCATATAAATGATTTATAGGCGTTCAAAAATTGTATGGGTAGGAGGAATATTAAAGACTTGAAAACCATGCAACTTTATTCAGAATGCAAACAATGCTTACAATATACCTTAAAAGGGACACTCTCCAAGCACAAATGTATTATACATTTCATGAACATAACGACAAAAGATACTTGTCAGTTTTTTACACCAGTTATGCCCACTGTGTGTGTATGAGTGAGTTCTGATCTTGACTTACACATGCAATGTGTCTGCATTTTCTTTGCTTTCTCTCCATCTTTCAAAAGAAGCCCTTAACCTGACTGGCAACTTTAAACCAGTGTCTAGTGATTGGGATGCTTCCTGCCCAGGGGTGACCTATTGTGCTGTCCCTCATATTGAATTGCATGATGCAGGCTACTACAATAAATGATTAACTTAATGACACTACAACACGTTTCATTAAAACACATCTAAAGAAATTAGCTTGTATGTGGAAGACAGGAAGCCCACAAAAATGTGTTTTTTCACCATGTAGTCCTGGGTTTTCAAAGGAAACATTTAACTGTTGCAGCATTTACAACCTCTTTTGTTCCAGGTAAGTACATGACTAAAGTAGGCATGGTTGCATGTGAGAGGCTGTAATACTTTGTCATACTTTGTAATACAAAGCAAACATCCATTTTAGCAGTTTCGCCTGCATGTAAAGTATTTTTGTGCCAGATATGCCTTCCATGTTAGCTCCACAGTTGTCCAGTAGCATCATTTACAAACTAAGCTTCTAGCATTTTTGCAATGTATATAAACTTTTCTGATTTGAGTGAACTTTTCTTTATCCGATATAATGTTTAACATTTTCTTCAATTCCAGTAATGTAAAACACTTATGATATTAAAATGCATAAAACATTTTTGCAAAACCATTTTTACATTTACATTGTGTGGTATCTAATTCAATGGTACTCACCACGCATGGCCCACAGACAGCAATTGAAAAGCAGATGGTAAAATGAGTGCAATTAGAATATTTGGGAAAACTATCGCCCAGCACTGACTATCAATTGGCCAGACTTTTGGGTGGAGGGGAGATTTGTTACTACACAAGCAACTCAACTTAACATTTAGGCTTGAGGGACCACCACATGAACCATAAAAACTAACTGCATTTTGTAAAGTCTCAGCTGTGCTCCTACATATTTACATCACATCCCATGCCTGCTTTCTAGACAAAGTTACAATATGGTTTCTCATATTAACATATTTCATATATCAAAATTCCAAAAATACACACAAACACAAATACCATTAATGACATTTAAATGACAGAAAATCTTGCACTTTCTTATTTTAACAAGTTATAACATGTATGTATATTATAACATAGTGAGTGGCTTAGTTAACTGATTTAAAGGTTGAATGTTTTGTTTTTTTAATTCAAAGAGAGAGATATCATATTTTTATTTTTTAACTATTTTGTCACAGTGGTATGTATGAAATGTGACCACCATGATGCTGTTTGTACAAGAGATGCTGCGCTAGATAAACTAGCGGGAGCTATTTGAAAAGTAACCTGGGAAGAAAAGATGTAGTCAAAAGCCAAAAATAATCAAAAACTGAAAGATCAGATGCACCATAATCCACAGCCAAATCACAAGACAAAAAACAAAGTACTAGCACCACTCAAATCCAGAAAATCTAAGAAAAAGGATATGTCTAACACAAGAACAAAAGACAAAATAGTTTTTTGGAATCTGTCAACTCAGATAAGAAACTGATCTTTCTAAGCAACTTTAAACTTCAAAGGGCAAATGGTCTGAGGTCATAACTTGCAAAGGCAAACCACTAGAAATACAGGAGCGACCCTAGATATAGGAGTGCAAGATAGCACCAACAATAAGAATTTAAAATAGCAGTGATAGTAGAAAAAAATTTAAAAGTCAAATTTAAATGAAAAAAACTAATGAAAGAATCATCATCTACAACCTTAAAAGTGCCCAGTTCACAGAATAATACTGGTCAAATCAGATTATACCGAATACCCAAGTAACAAAATTTTCAGAAAAAGGAATACTTTTCGTTGGCCTGGACAAACATTCATACAACAATATGTTAAACAAATGTCGTTTTAACAAAATGTAAATGTCAGTATAACAAACATTTTTTCGATGAAAAATTGCAATCGGAGATAATAATGTGATATAAAAAAGACTTGATCCCAACTCCCCTGCACCCCCTCCCACATTTGACACTCCTGTTTTCACATAGATGCGCTATAACAGAGGTAAACTCAAATCATGAGTTAACATTCGATCTTGCTCTTACATACAAAGGACGGTGCATTTGCCCAAAACATTAACATTTATATGTTACTTACATAAAAGCCAGATCGAATGTTACTTACCCATTTACCATCGTCATGATTTGAGTTTACCTCTGTTATAGAACCCTGAAACAGGCTGTCTCTTTCATGTTAGACAAAATAAAGTGACAGTCTGTTGCGAAACTTCGGATGTGGGGCAGTTTTGGCGAGAGTGTTGGTGCAACATCATACACAGAGCTGAATTCTGAATCAGTGCTCCACCGAGCGTCTTTGTCAAAAGTTCTGTCATGTGCGGATACTGTACTGTTTGAGTTTCATAGTGCTTCTCAAAGTTTCCTTTCTGATGAACAAAAAAAGTGAGAAACAGCATTAGTCTATGCTGAAAGAAAAATTAACAATCCTGGAAAAAGTTGATTACGGAATGAAGAAAAATGACATTGCGGAAATATTCAGGATCACGTCTTTATCTTCATCTAATGTCTAGTTTTCATTCTGTGTTCATACCTGTATTTCTATTTAAATAAAGGTACATCTAACATCTCACTTTCATTATGTGTTCATATCCGTATTTCTATTTAAAAAAAAATTACATCTTATGCCTCATCTGGTTTTCATTCTGTATTTTATTCTTGTATTTCTATATTAAAATTTATATCTAACGTCTTATTTTCATTCTTTATTTTCATACTGGTATTTTAATTAAAAAAGTTACATCTAATGTCTCATTTTCATTTTGTATTCATACCTGTATTTCTATTTAAAAAAACTTATATCTAACATTTCAGTTTCAAATAAAACATCTTTTGCAATTTGAGAATTTCCTGGTTTTCAAGGAAAACACAGGTACTTTATTACGGTATAGAAAAGGCAGATACAATCTCAAGACTTCATAAAAAATAGGATAAATGTTATCTGGTCCTGGTGATTTATTAGATTTCAGACCATTTAATCTAAGTAGTACTACTATCTCTACAACTTCCAACTCAATAAATTCTGTCTTAGTAGTCCATGTTGCTGCTGCAAGGTTATCCACATCCTCACATTGGAAACCTTCAGAACAATGCAAGTTTAGATTTTGCCATTTCACTCTCTGTATATTTTAATTCCCCTTTACAATTTCTAATACACTTCACCTCCTCCTTGACTGTTTTTTTTCCACTACTAAAATAATGAATCTGTTTGGGTCATGTTTTACCTCATTTCCAATACTCCACTCAAAGTGCCCTTTTTGGGATGAACCTGTAATGTATTATACATAAAATATTTTTAAACCTGTTCCACTACCCCTTAACTGTTTCTGCACTTAAAAGCTCACCCCAGTTCTTTAATAGATTTTGCCTCATCTGTTTAAAATTTGTACTACCAAAGTTAAACTTAGTTTTAGTCTGCATCTGCGCTCTTCCAAAACACTGAGAGCTGTGTTCTGTTGACACATGTGGTTCAATTACCTCTACACACTGAATTTGATCCTGACTATTACAAAATATTAAATATAGTCTTGCTTCCCCCTGCATTAATGCATTAACATACTGTGTTAAAAACAATCACTGATTATATTTTAAAAACTTCTGCTCATGTCCTCTATTTGTAAATTGTAAATTAGTTTTTTTCATTTAAATTGGACTTTTAAAATTTTTTCTGTTTGTAAGAGGACTGTTTCATTTATGTTAGGTAGATTGCCCAGAGGGGACTGGGCGGTCTCATGGCCTGGAATCCCTGCAGATTTTTTTTTTTTCCTCTGGCCGTGTGGAGTTTTTTTTTTTTGTTTTTTCTGTCACCTCTTGCCATTGTACCTTACTCTTATTCTATGTTAATTAATGTTGACTTATTTTATTTTCTTACTGTGTCTCTTATTTTTCTATTCTTCATTATGTAAAGCACTTTGAGCTACATTTTTTTGTATGAAAATGTGCTATATAAATAAATGTTGTTGTTATTAGCCCTATTAATATTTGGGTAATTGTAGTCCCCCATGACTATAGTATCCCCTTCTAATTTTGCCTTTTTAATATTAGTGAAAAGACTGCAGTCTGCATCAGGTGGTCTATAATATAATCCTAAAATATACTTCTATTATGAACCCTTTCTATTTGAATCCAGATATCCTCACTAAGATGTGGCTCATTGTCCAAATAAAGAAAGCATGTATTTAATTTCTTTTATTATAAATGTCAACCCTTCCCCCTTGTTTGATTTTTGTATATCTTTCCTATAAAATGTGTAACCATCTGTTATGCTCATCCCCTTGTGACAGTGTGGGTTTGCTCCATGCTCCCACTCTTGCTTGGGAGACTCTTGAACCCACCACCGTTGATACCATAACTGAGATGAGTCGGGCAGATAAGGACACATACAGCAAGGGGTAAGTACAAAAGTAATAAGCGCTTTTATTTAAAAACAATAAAATCAAACAGTGCTCCAAATTAAAGTGCAGTGCAGTAAGTGCAGTCAAATAAATAATGCATAAAAACTGTCTGTGTCCATGTGATGTTAAAAAGACATTAAATAAATATATTCCAATAAAAAAGATGTTAAAGCAAATCAGAGAAACAGTTCTTTAAAACTCATGAATCCCAATGCTGCCTTCTCCAAGCCAGTGTCTCCTTAGTTTACCCCGTATGGGATCTGGCAAACACAGAAACACCCAACTGACAAGCCATCAGCAAGTATGGTGCGTCATACTAAGCCACACACATCTTCTGCCACCTGTTACTCGGCATTTACAAGGGACACTGCATTTCAGGCCGCTCCTACTCCCTGGTGATCACTCAATAGGAGCGCCTATTCCTCAGCCTCAAGCTCCTGCAGCCCTGAGGCACACTCCCGACCATCTGCCTTCATAAATTTCAGCCAGGTTCTCTCTCTCTCTTCTGATTCGTTATGTCCTCTCTCTCTGTTCCGTCCACTTTTCTCTTGTTGCCCAGTCTATTTTTCTTCCATTTTTTTCTTTCTTCCCATTCCCTGCCCAGCAGGCTCCTCTTATACTTGGCTACCTAATTGGATGCATGTGCGGGAAGCTGCTTCCTCTGCAGTGCCATTGAGGCACCTAACCGATCTTCCCACCTCTGCACACATCATAGGTGCGGTCAGCCAGTATCTCAATCAACTGCGTGAGCAAAATGCACTCTCACTCACCCCCCGGCCTATGCTACGTGCCAGCCACTTCGCGGGGTGCCAAACACACTGCAAGGAGACTCGGTCACTCCTCCAAAACCCCCTCTTAAACTGTGATACAATGGGAAACAAATACAGCTTTTTTTAACCTTCTTTTTGCTTGATCAGCTGCTGGCTTGCTGCTGCTACTGTGCCACGTGATCTGCATCTAGCGCGGTACTTTGGATATTTAAATGCCTGTACAGCAGCTGTCTTTGTCATCTACTCTTTGTCTTTCATTTCCGGCCCTGGGCATGGTTAAAAGTCTCATCTCACGGGATGTGAATTCTTGATATGTTAGCTTACAATTTAAAAACAGAATAAGAATCTGAAAATCTAACATCATCACATAAGTTTGATAAATTCTGAAAAGAATGATACCAAACATATACATGTAGATTTTAAAATAAGCTCAATTTAAAGCGTTACAAAAAACATCACATAAAAACGTCACAAAAATTGTTGCAAAATATCGTTGCACTTTTAGGCTTAGGATTTTATATACAGTATATATATATATATATATATATATATATATACATACACAGTAATCCCTCCTCGATTGCGGGGGTTGCGTTCCAGACAAAGCGATAGGTGAAAATCTGCAAAGTAGAAACCATATGTTTGTATGGTTATCTATACTAATAAAAGGCAAAGCCCTCACTCACTGACTCACTCATCACTAATTCTCCAACTTCCCGTGTAGGTAGAAGGCTAAAATTTGGCACGCTCATTCCTTACAGGTTACATACAAGAGTTAAGCAGGTTTCATTTCGAAATTCTACGCGTCACAGTCATAACTGAATCCTACTTACGTACATGTATACGTCCATAGCCTGCAGCTCGGTCGCCGTGTGAGGCGGAGTTGCCCCAATCACCACGCCTCCCACATAGTTGGCTGCCTGCCTTTATTGCATCCCCCATCCCCACACCTCCCACGTAATTGACTGCCTGCCCATATACGGCCATCCGTCAGCAGCAATCCAAGCTGTGAGAAAACAGTAAAAAGGAGACGTGTCAGACATTGTGGTACATTTTTTGATGCAGCTAGACGGAAACAACTTCGTGACGCTACCGCCAAATACTCGCAGAAAAATCCACAAGTTAATAGACCCACTGTCAACTAAATACTCACAAGCAAATCCACAAGTTTATAGAGACGCTATCGCTAAATACTCGCAGAAAAATCCACAAGTTAATAGACATGCTGTCGCTAAATATTCGCAGGCAAATCCACAAGTTAATACCGGAAATGCCTGTTAAATATCTTAGATTCACGAGTACCGATTTGGGTAGTGAACATTTCGATGAATGAAACCTGTTATCTTTACAACGGTTGACAAACGTGGAATGTAACTTGAACACAACACGTCCTCCAAATAAGAACCTGATTGAAAGAAATAATGATAATCAAATCCTTGATGACAGCAACACTCATAACAGTGACAAAGCAATTACATTGACAATCATGTTACGTTATTTTTAAAATGTTTCCTTTTCTTTTTCATTACTACTTTAACACACTACTTCTCTGCTGCGAAGCACGGGTATTTTGCTAGTCTATATATATAACTAGCAAAATACCCGCGCTTTCGCAGCGGTGAAATACTGTCTGAATATTTTTATTAATAAAAAAGTAAACATTTTTAGACTGAACGAAAATATGTAAAAAATTAATTGTTAAGGATCTCTCTGTATTTCTATCACGTTCTCAGTTCGGCCCTCTGGTTGTAATATGACTAAGCTGTGTGCTGAGCTCACTCTTGAGCATGCAACATACAGTTGGCCATGTGAAAAGCAATCCCGCCTCAAATCAATGCCAACTTTTGTAGTGTTTGTCCCTGAGACTTATTAATTGTCATTGCGAAGCAGAGCCTTACTGGAAATTGAACGCATTTGAATTGAAATGGGAGATTAGATGGTATAATGGGGAAGCGAGGAATAAAAACTGTGTCACCTGAGGCACTGCCAGTAAATATAGTTGCTTTAATTAGGTTGTTTTGTAGAGATGTGACCTGAAGTCTTGTGCCGTTACAAAGTTTTGGTGGTTGTAAGTTTCTGCTTTCTTGGCGAAGGTCGTAAACGAAAGAAGACACCGCAGTGAACATAGAAGAGAACCCGTGGATTAAATAAAACCTACACAATAACTGTAACAATCGTAACAAATGAACAATAAAATAGAAGAGAACCCGTGAATTAAATAAAAAGGTTGCTTCGTTGGTGAAGCAAGGAAAAAGGACTTTCTTATATGTCGTTCGTTTTTAAAACAGTGCAGAAGCTGTGAGAAAGCTGCTTCCTTGGCGAAGCTCATAAACGAAAGAAGACACCGCAGTGAACACAGAAGAGAACCCGTGGATTAAATAAAACCTACACAATAACTATAAAAATCGTAATAAATGAACAATGAAACAGCGGAGAACCCGTGGATTAAATAAAAGGCTGCTTGTTGGCGAAGCAAGGAAAACGACTTTCTTATATATCGCTTCGCTTATAAAACAGTGCAGAAGCTCTGAGAAAGCTGCTTCCTTCGCAAAGTAAGGAAACGACTGAAGAGACAGCGGGGACGCGCTAAGTGTTCGGCAAGGCAGCTGAAGCGCTGCATTATGGGATCTGTAGTTTATTGTGTTACCAGTGCTTCATATCCCTGGGCCATTAATAACAATAATACAGTATATAAAATGATCTCGCGGGCCGGATATAATTACACGCCGGGCCGGATGTTGCCTCGGGCCTTGAGTTTGACACATATGGAGTAAATAGAACTTGAAAAGATATATTTTTTCGTACATCGAGCCAGCGTGCTATTGTGGTTTTGCTTGCATGCCTCAATAAGTCATCCTCCTCGCTCTTACTTTTTACCGTTCATCTAATGAATACACTGAGTATGGCTTTACCAAAACAATCATTGATGGCGAATAAAGTATCCATTATTCGAGTATGTAGATCGGGGTATATCTATACTAATAAAAGGCAAAGCCCTCACTCACTCACTCACTCACTCACTCACTCACTGACTCATCACTAATTCTCCAACTTCCCGTGTAGGTAGAAGGCTGAAATTTGGCAGGCTTATTCCTTACAGCTTACTTACAAATGTTGGGCAGGTTTCATTCGAAATTCTACGCATAAGGGTCATAACTGGAAGCTATTTTTCCCCATATAATGTAATGGAGTCTTGAGTTGGAGATGGCCGTGGGGGGCGGAGTTTCGTGTGACATCATCACGCCTCCTACGTAAGTACGTAGAGAACAAGGAAGAACTCCAAACAGAGATGAGCACAAAACGCCATTTCACAATTGAGAAGGCAGAAAAACATTATGAAGCAAATGATGCATACAAGCATATTCATAAGTACAGCTACTACGGAAACAAAGCACGGCGTGAACCGTAAGTTTATATTAAATTAAGTTCATAGACAGGCTACCACTAGCGTTTGTAATTTAGTGCCTGCCCATATAAGGCCGTCCATCAGCGGCAATCCAATACAAACACTGCCGGTAAATGTTCACGGGTGAAGGACTGTGCTTATGCAGAGGAAGATGAGATGGTCAGGGTGGTGTTTGGCACAAACTCATTGAAACTGCGAGAGAAACTTTTAAGTGCCGGGTCTTAGCTGACATTATACGAGATGGCACCAGTACAGCTGGGAACCTTCGATGCAAGAACACCAAGCGGCTCACGTGAACTGACGCAATGCGCAGACAAAAAGCAACAGTTCCAAAGAGTGCTGAACAAAAACCGAATTACACAATTGAGAAGGCAGCAAAAAAATATGAAGCGTCTTATACATACAATCATATTCATAAGTGCAGCTACTGCGGAAACAAAGCACACGGTGGAAGATAAAAAGATAAAAAGGAAGACGAGCTGTTTATTGATGCAGTAAGGAACTAATCGATGAATGAAACCTCTTATCTTTACAACGATTGACAAACACGGAATGTAACTTGAACACATCCTACAAATACGAGCCTGATTGAAAGAAATAATGATAATCAAATCCTTGATGACAGCAACATTCAATAACACTCACAAAACAATTACTGTATATTGACAATCATGTTACGTTATTTTTAAAATGTTCCCTTTTCTTTTCATAACTTCTACTTCTCCACTCGTGTACACGGGTATATATATAAATGTATATATATACCCGATCTACAATACATACTTTAGCATAGACAAGCCACACGCTGTGCTAATTGTAGAGTCTTAAGCCTCTAACGCCGACATTCGAGGTTCGATTCGAGAGGGGTGTACTGACTATGTGCGCTACCGATTCATTTTACCTTAGCATCTCCTTGGTTTGGGACGTATGAAAAATATTAGGTTAACGCAGAATCATGTTACGTTATTTTTAAAATTTTCCCTTTCTTAGCACAAGCACAGCTGAGAAGCTTCGATGCATGTACTCCATAACGTTAAAAATAACGCATTTAATCACACTTTCAATTCCAAGCAAACGGGAACTTTTGTCAATGCATGATTTCCTGGTACATCCATTACACTGATGCACACATCACAGCTACAAAAATGTTAGAGTCAGAATAAAGCGCGTTCCTACGACTGATCATTTCGACTACCCGAAATAAGCCTTGATAAAAGCATGGTTTTGTGCACACTGAAAAGCAAGCAAAATTAGATGCATTACAGAAAATGGACTTTGTGGCTCTTACTGGGGATCATTGGACTTCCGTGACCGTTAGTAATTCTAAATACATCTAATTACAAAATGTTCAATGATCACACTGTTTTAGCCTAATGTACAAAATAATTTTGGCTAATGTTACTCAGAGTTTAAAGAGTAAGCTGGTCAAATTACCTTTTATGTTGACTTATTTTTTAAGAAGAAAACTGCACTTTATGTTGAAATTTTGGTTATTATTATTTAAAGACAATACTATTCTGAAAATGTACTTAAAGTACTTAAACTACCACTTTATTTTTAAGTCTGCCCAATTTTAACCAGGGATGATATTTTTGTTTCTGTTTTGAATTCAAATGCAGTTTAAAAACTTTTTTTTCAGAAATTAAAACAGCTTCAGTTTACAATATTCATGTCCATGTCTATTATTTGATTCTGTAAGCCCACTAAAACCGTTTTAAATTAAAAAAAAACAAAAACATTTGTGATTTGGGGCAAATTTACGTGTGCGATTACATACGATTAATCAAGATTAATTCTTACACAGCCTCTAATTAATTGGATTAATTTTTTTAATCGAGTCCCACCCCTAATATATATACATGTAGATATATATATGTAGATTTGTATATATATGTGTATATACAGTATATATGTAGATATGTATATGTTGTATATACAGTATGTATATATGTGTGTGTGTATATATACAGTATGTGTATATATGTTTATATGTATATATATGTTTATATATGTGTCTGTGTGTGTATATATTGTAAGATATGGCCGGCCATGTACCCCGGCCAATACCCCCAAGCCGCCAGGTGGAGCCCTCCTTGCAGCATGGAGGTCCCCAGAAGACCAGCAGGGCATTATGGACCATGTAGTTTTTGTGCACCGCCTGCTGGATGCCATGGGGCCACGAGAGGGAGCTGCAGGGAGGACCAAGAATTCTTCATGCCCTATGACCGGAAGTTCGTCATAGGAAGAGCGACGGGCTTCCGGGGTGAGAAACATTATTTACCCTGACCCGGAAGGAATAAGGACTTGTGGACTGTTGGGAAGGAACACCTCGGGTCAGGGAATATAAAAGGACTGTGGGGGCTCCCAGACGATGAGCTGAGTTGGGAGGCAGGGTGGCTAAGCGTCTGGGAGTGGAGGATTTGTTATTGGTTATTGTTTATTGGAGTATTTGGGAGTAGAGGGTGCTTTGTGCACTTTATTATAAAATAAATATAATTATTGGACTTTTACCTAGTGTCTGACGTGGTGTCTGAGGGTGCAAGGGTGCGAGAAGCATCTTATTCTGTTACAATATATATATA
Source organism: Polypterus senegalus (assembly GCF_016835505.1). Classification (NCBI taxonomy): domain Eukaryota; kingdom Metazoa; phylum Chordata; class Cladistia; order Polypteriformes; family Polypteridae; genus Polypterus; species Polypterus senegalus. The sequence goes on from NC_053162.1 coordinate 122,149,881, forward strand.
TATATATATATATATATAATGCCAGCAACACTCATGACAATGACAAAACAATTACATTGTCAATCATTTTACGTTATTATTAAAATGTTTTCTTTTCTTTTTACTTCTCCGCTGCCAATCGCAGGTATTTTGCTATATATATAATATAAATAGATAGATATGACAACAACACTCATATCAATGACAAAACAATTACATTAACAATCATCTTACATTATTTTTAAAATGTTTGCTTTTCTTTTCATAATCTTTAACACACTACTTCTCCGCTGCGAAGCGCGGGTATTCTGCTAGTATATACATATATATATACCCGCGTATCGCAGCGGAGACGTAGTGTGTTAAAGAAGCTATGAAAAAGAAAAGGGAACATTTTAAAAATAACGTAATATGACTGTCAATATACAGTAATTGTTTTGTGAGTTTTACTGAGTGTTGCTGTCATCAAGGATTTGATTATCATTATTTCTTTCAATCAGGTTCGTATTTGTAGGATGTGTTGTGTTCAAGTTACATTCCGTGTTTGTCAATCGTTGTAAAGATGACAGGTTTCATTCATCGATTCGTTTCTTACTGCATCAATAAACAGCTCGTCTTCTTCTTTATCTGAGACCCGACACACTGCATGCAGGGTTTTTTTTACACCGTCTTCCTTTAGCGGGACATTGACTTTTTCCACCGTGTGCTTTGTTTCCACAGTAGCTGCATTTATGAATATGCTTGTATGTATCAGATTTTTCATATTTTTTGCTGCCTTTTCAATTGTGTAATTAGTTTTTTGTTTAGCGCTCTTTGGAACTGTTGCTTTTTGTCTGTGCACTGCGTCAGTTCATGTGAGCCGCTCGGTGTACATGCATCGAAGTTTCCCAGCTGTGCTGGTGCCATGTCGTGCTATGTCCATGGCTGTATCTAATGTTACCGAAGTCCCGCACTTAAAACTTTCTCTCGCAGTTTCGCTGAGTTTGTGCCAAACACCACCCTGACCATCTCATTTTCCTCTGCATAAGGACAGTCCTTCACCCGTGAATATTTACCTGTGGCAGTTTGCTATTGGATTGCCGCTGACGGACGGCCTTATATGGGTAGGCACTAAATTACAAACGCCAGCAACAGCCTGTCTATGAACTTAATTTAAAGTTTAGGTTTACATCGTGCTTTGTTTCCGAAGTAGCAGAACTCATGAATATGGTTGTATATGTCACTCGCTCACTTCTTATTGTTTCGCTGCCTTCTCAATTATATAATGCATGTTTTCTTCAGCGCTTTTTGGGCCTCTTCCTGGTTTTCTACGCACTGCGTGATTACGTGGAAGGCGTGATGATGTCACACTAAACTCCGCCCCACGGTTTCAAGCTCATCTCCATTACAGTAAATGGAGAAAAACAGCTTCCAGTTATGACCATTATGCGTAGAATTTCGAAATGAAACCTGCCCAACTTTTGTAAGGAAGCTGTAAGGAATAACCCTACCAAATTTCAGCCTTCTACCTACACGGGAAGTTGGAGAATTAGTGATGAGTCAGTCAGTCAGTCAGTCAGTCAATCAGTGAGTGAATCAGTGAGGGCTTTGCCGTTTATTAGTATAGATTCACTAAGGCTACGCTAGACAGTGAGCGCAAGACAGTAAGAGCAAGCAAGACAGAGAGCACACGCAAGACAGAGAGCACACGCAAGACAGAGCACCCCGCCCACCAACTCTAAGACCATGGGATACGCATGACAGAGCTCCTCCCGCCATCCCTAATCCTACTTCCGCGTCCACTGTCGCCCTTGATCAAACAGCAATAATTAGCAAAGAAACAAAGATAGCTGGCAGTAACAGTGCAAAATTCCCAATTTCCCAGTTTGAAAAGATAAGTTTTGAGGGTAGTTTTAAAATGTGTTATTGAATAGAGCTGATTTATATGAGAGAGAAGAGAATTCCCGAGTTGAGGAGACATGAGAGACACTCGAGCTCCCATAGCACAGAGTTTTATGTGTGGTACAGAAAATATAGCTGCAGATGAAGATCTCAGTGAACGGGAGGAATTATTTAATAATAATAATAATAATAATTATTATTATTATTTAATAATTGCCAGTATTAGTGTATAAATGGATATAAATAATTGCATGTAAACGATTCGCGAAAATCTGTTATATGTAAACGATACTGTTTAAAACTTTATTGTTTTTTCATCAGACAACCCGGTTTCCACGTCTACCTGTATTAGTTCAAATGGCACTTTTACCAATCACAATAGGGTGGACGTGCTGACTTATCTTGTCGACTGGGCAACACAGTAAATGCGGTGTCTATCTATATATGTCTATGTTTTCCGTAGCCTGCTACAGGAAGGTACTCTCTTGACTATTGGCATTGGTTTCGCTCCTTGCTATTTTCGTTATACTGCGACGGTTGTTTCCTAAGCCTTTGTTATACTGAATTCCTTTCTCACCGTTTTCCGCTCCTATTCTTACACAGCCGTATGCTATGGCGGGCTTCGGCTAGTTATCATTATTATTATTGTAAGAGCCATTTACTAGTTATTAAAGTTATATTAAATGTTTGCCTATATATTAGTGCATAGTCTATGAGAGGTTCTTACACCCCCACAAGTTGAATTCAAGTAGTATATTCTAACTACTTCTTGTCTCTCTAACTATAGGTTAGTCTCAGCTAGTGACCTGACTTGCCGAGGGTAAGGCATGGAGGGCACATAGTTTTAAAACAATGCCTTAATGCAGGCATGTCAAACACGCAGCCCCCAGGCCGCATGCGACCCGCAACAGAAATCTGTGCGGCCCGCATGACAGATCCTAGTTAGCACTAAACTTGTACAAAATGATTACTATTGTTTGTGATTGAAACATTCTGCATCTTCGGCATTACTTATTTACTTTTCTTACTTCTGCCTTCTGACAAAAGCACGTTTTCCCCTGGCATTATGGTACCGGAAACGTCATCTACTAGTATAGTTGCAGCCACAACGTACCAACTGAAGTGCTAGGCTGCGGTCCGTGGCCCACTACCGGGCCGAAAGAGAACTGCCGGCAACAGAGACTCAATCAGCGAAGGGCTACAGCAAAAAGCTGCCCCCTTCACTGAGGACACTTTTCAGAATGCTAGGCGGGCAGGGCTTTGCAACGGCACAGAGAGAGGAGAGACCGCGGTGAGAGAGTATTACAACAAAGTATTTTTATGTTTCTGACAGTTTCCCCATATGACACGAGTCTATAGAAATCTTGTTACTATGAAGTACATTCAGCAGCAGATACTTTCATTACAACAAAATGACCTTGAAATTCTTGAATGAATAATTCACAGAGCAGTTAGTTCTGGCTATGGCCGCAGCTCAGTTGTGCACATTTGCACAACGATCCCCAAACAGAAACATTGTAAAAAGTGTTCTTTCTTCGAACTTTCCTCGTACTGTTTTTTGCTGTTTTTGTTTTTTGTGGTTTTCAGTGATGCCTTTTCCTTATTGCTCATCAACATTTGAAAAACATCCATCGGAATTTAACTCAATGTCACCCTTCTATAGAAATGGCAGACACGAAAAAACAATAACAGTGTTAATGTTTGCGATGTGCAATCTGTTGGAATGACAAACGCAATGCATATGTCTTTCTTATATGCAAAAAAGAAGAAAAATCTGGGGTTTTAACGCATGCGAACGGCTGCATTTGAAGACATCGAAAAAGCCGTTTTATGTGGTTCAGTGATGCTCATTCAAGAAACATTCCTCTTAATGCGGCACTCTTTCAAGAAACTATGAGGTTTTTAAACTCTCTTGGGACCCGGACAAACAATCTCACACAGACGCGGCAATAGTGCTTCAGGACGCACTTCAGCGTGTTGTTCCCGTTGGGTGGGGGGGGATCCCAGATCCCAAAAGAGTTCAGAAACCTCACAATATGAAGAAGAAAAAGATGATTTGGCTTCTCATTGATAACTATGCTGCCCACAACATGCTTCCGCATTTAGATAATGTTCGCGTTGAATTCTTCCCACCCAATTGCACAGCAGTGCTTCAGCCACTGGATTTGGGCATCATTCGCACCCTGAAAGTGTATTATGCTGAGGAAATGCTGAGAAAAATTCTCGTCAGCATAACTTGTAGACAGGAGAAGATTAAAATAACATGAAAGAAGCTATTGAAGCTGCTTCCGTTTCCAACATCCTATCTTTGTGATGCACGTTTTCTGCAGTGACAGCAACCAAAACGAGACTACAGAGTAGACTGAACATAAGCAACACACTTTGCGTGTCACTGTCTTCCATCGTCCCCAGATGGGATCGTCTGGTTGCAGGAAAACAACTCAGGGCTCTCACTGATTCTGCATTATGGTAAGCTGTATAATTTCTACTACTAAATTATAACATAATAATAATAGAAATATAATATAAATTGTGCATAAAACTGCCCTACAAACCCACCCATAATCACCCCACAAACTCCAAGCTACAGTAACTTTGTATAATAGTATAATAGTATTTCTTACAATGCGGCCCGCTGACGCATGTATGGCAGTAGAAGCGGCCCACCAATGGTAGTGAGTTTGACATACCTGCCTTAATGTGTCTAATACTATGAATGTAATATGCTCTATCGAACAAGCAGTGCCGTATGTTTTTCCAATTTTTTTGCCTTTTATTCTACATGTGTAACAACCTTTTTTCTTTATTCTTGTGTGGACTGTTTGCTTTGAATTTTCACTAAATTTTTTAAAATTAACTTTTGGACTGAGAGATTTCTTTCGGCATATGTTTGACCCATGCTTGATTCTGCCTTAATCACCAGCAGCTACAATTATTATTATTAAAATAAAATTGAAAAAAAGAACATTATTACTATTACTTAAACTTGCACTGTGTACATAAATAAAATTAAACACCTTTTCTTAATTTTAAAATTATGATTTCAATGATTATACAAATTAAAAAAAAAGTGGCATCACCTGGTTTTGAAATGAATGTTCCACTTGGGCACTGCTGGTGATCCCTGCAGGTTAAACATCTATTTCCACGACAGATTTTGCCTTCTGCACATTTACATACAGTGTCGCTGTGCACTGAACAGTTCACAGCTACCACTAAGCCTTTGGTAACAAAAAGAGATTAATGTCAGATTTCTAATAAATATTCTATCATCTAAACCTATATTTTTTAAAGCACCTTTTTTATCTTTTCATGACTGCAGAGGGCCACAAACTATTCCAACTGCATTGAGTATAAGAAAGGAATAAACATGAAAGGAATGCAATAGGACACTATTATATACTTGCACAATGTTATTCATAACATACCAGCTAGGAGTGGGTGGTATGTCCAAAAAACTGTATCACATTATTACTTTTCAGTAAATATTGATATAATGTATACAATATATAATACATACTTTTCAAATTTAAATGTATTTTTTAATAAATAACAAATGTCCTACTGATTAATTGTGCACACAGGAACACCTCTTAACTGTTAGAACACGTGTTAATGCTTAAATAGGAGGGATTAACCTCTCTTGAACTAAAAAAAGCACAGATTCTCACCCACTCTCTAGCTCGCTAACACCATATCTCCTGCTGCCAAAAAAACAGAGCACGGTGGCATGGTTTTATCCTGTCCTACTTTATTGCTTGCATCGAATCACCAATAAGGTTTAACCATACGATAATCTTTAAAGATAAGGTTAACTTATTGCACACACTTCGCTCATAGCTCTACACATAAAGACATTACCTTTAAGACATTTCTTCATAAACAGAAAATCACACCTCCCCTTTGTTTTTATATATAGATTTGCACATTGCATATTTAACATTTACATGTATGCAAGTTTTGGACTAATTTTTAGAAACTAGTAAAACAGTTTCTTCAAAATCTATACTGGAACAAGAATTCAATATATCACCATCTCCTTATGCAGGTCTAAACATCATAACAAGCCTGTCTTTGGATATAGGTAAAATTCCACATGGATATTAGGAGAACATGTGGCAAACAGACTAACCAATTCACCTCCACATCACATTGGTAGAAATCTGATTACTAAAGACTAAAGACATTCACAGACAAGGTAACACTGAGGTTATCTGATAGGTGGCTGAATCTGTGCTGAACCCATTCCAACAAGAAAAATGAAGTAAATGTTACTTCCAATCTGAAAAATTACATACCATTTGGTTCTTAAGATGATTTTAAAGGCTTTAATATTTTCACTAGAGCAACTTTGCTCAGAGATAAAACACCAAAACATTTTTTGAGAAAATGTACATACAGTACCTGCATTGCAACGTGAGCACCTCTGGCACTGTGTAACATTGTTGTACACACTAGTATATGTGCCCTGTGGACAGGTACGACACTCTGTGTCTACAGTGTTATTATAATGTTTATATACAAAGGTACCTGAAAAAAAAAGTAGAAGAATTCAGTATACAATAGTTATACTGTAGTACAGTAGAATCAAGTTAAGATCAAAGTGAAAACACACTAACACAATCATTTTTATTACAATAAACGTGTCCTGCAGGGACTGTTATAATTAACATCCAATCTGAACTGGTAAAAATCACTAAAATTGTACCTGGTGGACAGAGGTGACGATGGTTTACTTTATTATTGGGTTCAGTTTCTTCACAATTCTCTCTTTCTGAAGAACATGGGTTCACCTGAAAAATCAGAATTTTAATTTTAGTCATTCATTTTGCAAATCTATACATTTCAATACTGGGTCACAAATGGCTACAGCATTATGAGTCAGCTGGAAAACAACACTTGATGACACTAGTCCACTAAAGTCCACTGTCCACTAGTCCTCTGGGATCTATCATTAGGAAAAATAATGTTAATTTACACTCGTATGCAGATGACACCCAGTTATACCTTTCACTTAGATCAAGAGTTCCCAAAGTGGTCGATTTAAACTTTCAAGAAGTCAATAGTTTCAATAAAAAAATGTGGGGTTCGACAGCAAAAATAGATCCCCTTACTACTGCTATATGTTTGTTTCTCGAAAATGTCTATGATTCCAATAGGTACCTAATTAGAACACTTTTTTGATAAAAACACATTACATACCAAACTTGTGAACGAAAAGGTAAAATGTGTCATTAAAAGAGTCACACGTAAGAATGCATGAAAATACATGTAGCACAAACACGTCTGTGCATAGTCTTATCGAACGTATCAAAGCAAGTGCGGACATGAAAAACTGTTGCATGTCCGAACTTGCTCGCGGTGGGACGAGCCGACGGATATTCGATATTAGCAGAATCTATCAGTCTTGTAAGGTCATGCTTTTATAAAAAAACATACATTGGTTTGTTTGATGTGACATGTACTTATTTGTGATTTGAACTTTGAATATCATTGTTTATTGTGGAGCAGTACTACAAAAAAGATAATCAGAGGACACAGTTTATTTATTCGAGTTTGAACAAAAATATTCTGTTTCAAGTAAGTACATACTTTATTGTTTTGTTTTTTTAATCACAGGGGCTGTCAAAATTGTTTGTTAATAAAAGTTTTATTCCTTCAGATAATAATATGACTGAACCAAAAAAGAAATGCAGACAGTACAGCTTGAACTATTTGTACTTATTTTGAATTTACATATTTATTTCAAAAATGTCAAAAATGTTAAAAAAAACCTCTGCTCATATTTTTTGCTTTAATTTTCGTTAGTTCAGGTTTCGATATTAAATGTTGCACAAGATAATGCCATATTCCATAGTCCTTTTATCTTTTTCAATCATTAATTACAAGTGATTAAAATGAAAAGTATGATATCTAGTGAAATATTTAATTTTGAGTACTGTACAAATTTATTAATTTGAGTAAGTAAAGTAAATAACTAGGAGGTTGATGGTTTTAAAAGTTTTTGGTAAAGGGGAAAAAGTTTGGGAACTCTTGATTTAGATCAAATGAAATTTCTCCAATGTTGTCTTTAATTAGTTGTGTTAGTGAATTAAAGAAGTGGATGGATGAGAACTACTTGTCTTTAAACACAGATAAAACAGAGATGTCAATTGTTGGAGGGAATGATGCTGATCACAATATTCTGTCATCATTTAACTCAGTTGGAATCGCAATTAATTTTACTGAATCAGCCCGTAATCTAGGAGTTATCTTTGACTCTAGCATGTAATTTAAAGCACATATTACAAAGTTGTCGAAATCATGTTTCCTCCATCTTAAAAATGTTGGGAAATTAAGGCATTTTCTAAGTAAACAGGATTCTATGTAATTAATTCATGCATTTATTTCTAGTAGGATTGACTACTGCAATGCGGTATTCACTTGATGTTCAAACTGTTCTTTATACAGCCTCCAGTTAATCCAAAATGCTGCTGCAAGAATTATTACAAGAACAAGAAAATATGAACACATAACTCCAAGTTCTTAAATCCTTACACTGGCTCCCGGTTAAGTTTAGGGCAGATTTCAAAATCCTCTTTTTAACATACCGTATATCTTCTAGTAGTGGCCGGCTTCTTATTGACGCCCGTTTCCAATAAACGCCGGGTTTGAAGAGATGTCGCGACAAATAGACGGCGGTCTCCTTTAAGTGCCAGTCTGTAGTAAACGCCGATCTCCAATGACCCACCGCCTTTTTCGTACGCTAATCCCCTTTTCGTACCACCTGGGCTACCACTCTCCTGCAGTGAATCATACGGTAAGTACCTTTTCGTGTCAAAAATGTTTTGCCGTCGAATGCTATCGAGGAAGCGAGAAAGTCAAAAAGAAACTTCTTTGTGTACATTTTGCCCTTTCATCTCCACGTCAATCATAACCCCACAGGGAGGGCAGAGGTGGCGGGAAGAACATGAAAATGCCATCTTCGACACGTTAATCCTGATAAAACTGATTACTGCGTGACAACAAGCAATGGGAGTACCTGTATTGCCATCACAAGAAGAGGAAGATGAAGAAGAACTCGCAAATAACAAAGCAATCATTACCTATTCAGACGACGAGTAGATGGTAAGTACTGTACTTTATTGTATCTTATCCAGTCTCATGTCGTAATGTATACGTATATGCGTGAGTTTGGAGCTTATTGCATTTCCTTATGTTCCGCAGGGGACTTGTCGGGCTGATGAGCGCTTTCGTGCGAAATTCGGACTGGTGCAGGCCAGTGCTGGTGGCATCATTGGCAAGAAAGTTGACGTCTACCGTACCTGTTTTTCATGCTTACGGTAGTACCGTACTGTATACTGCTTTAATAAGCCCGTACTGCTGTACTGATAATTTCATTAAATCTTTATATGTACATCCAGTGTTGTTGCCTACATTTTGTGACCATAAATACGGTACCATACCGTATTTTACTGCCAAATGAACCCCGTTTACCCATCACCATTCCGTCTGCGAGGCGAATAATAGCTGGTCTCCAACAACCGCCTGTCTCTTTTAAATGCCGGGCCGTCCGAATAATTTCTTGAATAAATGCCGGGGCTACTATTGGAAGATATACGGTATACAGCATTAAATGGCCAAGGTCCGGCTTACTTGTCTGAAGTTATCATGACTTACAAACCAGAGCACACATTAAGATCTCAAGATGCCGGTCTGCTTATGATTCCAAGGATTAATAAAATAACAGTGGGAGGTCAAGCTTTTAGTTACAGGGCCCCTAAACTGTGGAATGGTCTGCCTGCTACTATAAGAGATGCCCCTTCGGTCTCAGCTTTTAAATCCCAGCTGAATACTCACAACTTCAGTTTAGCATATACTGACTAGAGCTGCTGAATAACTGTACAGACTGCATCTCTGTTGTTAGTCATTAGCACTAAAACATAAGTAACATGATAGTTATAGTTGGATACTAACCCTCACCTATTCTGTTTCTCTTCTCGGTACTCAAATGTGGCACTTGGTGCCACGGCCCACCTACCAAGTTGTTTTGCCTGCCTAAGGTAAAGTTATCCCTGGAGGATAGCAGGCATCTTGGGAAAGAAGGGTTCTTTCATTGGATTAGCGCTATTTCAGCTGTGGAATGGCCAAATGGGGGAGGCAGCTTGATGGACGAGATCTCCAGGACTCTAAACAAATCCAAATCATATTATGTGATATCATCTACTGTTAAATTCTACTCCGTACTTCTAAAATTTTTATTTTTATACTGCATTGAGGATTTGTTCTGTTCTGTGTATTGTACTGTATTGTATTGACCCCTTTCTTTTTGACACCCACTGCACGCCCAACTTACCTGGAAAAGGGTTTTTTTGGGAGTATTTTCTTGTCTTCTTAGACAGTCGTGGCTGGGCGGCTGTCAAGAGGCAGGGCCTGTTAAAGCCCATTGCGGCACTTCTTGTGTGATTTTGGGCTATACAAAAAATAAATTGCATTGTATTGTAAAGATTATAGTTACAACTGCCCCATGGGTGATTTCAACATGGCCACTGGTACTCGTGGGTGATTTCAATGCAGCCACTGGCACTGGCAGGGTTGGCTTTGAGAATTGTGTTGGTTCCCATTTGTCTGGTGGTATAAGGGGCTCCATGTTCCTTGACTTTGCAAATGGTCAGGGGTGGAGGATCGCTGGATCCTGGTTTCAGCACCATGAGCCTCCTCGTTGGACTTGGTACTCCAATACTGGTGGTGCGGCGAAGGAGATCATTCATATCCTCGTGGACAGACGTTGGAGTCTCTTACAAAACTGCAGGGTCTACAGAAGTACCCAGTTTGTGAATTCTGACCTCATACTTCTTTTTGCTACTCTGAAGATCCAGCTTAGTTCCAGTAGGCTACCACCTACTAGGAGAATGAAGTTGAACCTGGCCAGGTTCCAGGATCAGGCTGTTTCTAATTTGCTTGCACACAGTTTGTGTGAGGAACTTACAGACTTGGATGCAACAGCTGATCCTAATGTGATGTCTAAACTTAGTGCAAGAGCCAATCTTAGAAAGTAATGTTAAAGTTAAACTTATTTAAGTGTTTGCTTAATTTCAATAACAGAATATCAGTTTCTTATAGCTACCTAAGATATGTTATAGCCTTTTACCCCCTGTAAGTTAACATTAAATAGAACTTTCTTAGCTATATTTGCAGAACAAAGTGTTAATTAAACTAGTTACGAAATAGCTTTATTGCTAGCATGGACTACTGGACATGTCTGAAAATTGGAGATGGCATACAGTTTATCTGACCATGTTTAAGGTGTTTAACGTGCTTGGCATGCTTGACTTGCTTAACGAGCCTCAACTCATGTACTTTTACAACACTCTGTAATTAATGGAATAGGTTCATGAATTATCTGGCTGTGACTGATATGTCACTTTGGAGAAAGCTATTAAATGTCAATATCGGTCCCATGTAGAGCCCTGTGATTGACAAATATTGTTGAGGCAGGGTCTAGCTGTCCCTAACCCTGAATAAAACACGCTTAGTAATACATGAATATGTGGATGACTGATGACTGCTGAAAGCACCATCTATCGATCATTTTATTTTTTTACATGTGAAAATTAAAATGTGTGGCATGTGTAATTAATTTTAATTGATTTCTTGATGAATAATTTGATTGCAATCACAGAAAGCAATTTCAGACATTAAGGACAACATCAAGCAGCTCAGACATCCCAATATTTAAACACTTTTGAATATGATTTTGTTTGTGATTCCATTTGAGTGTGTGGCAGTGACATATCCTCCAAAGAGCAGGAGCATCAAACATAATGAAGAGTCTGAAAGAAACATTTTAGGATACAAAGGATAAGTGTCAGTATATCTTATATGTCTCTACTGTCTAAATGAGTGTTTGTTACACAAAAATATTCTCATTGTAAATCAGATTAGTGAGAAAAATAACTTCAAAAAGAGTACAGGACAAAAGGTTTTTGCCCAAGTCATTGGCACATGCTTTTGAATCCTTGACTAAACACCTATTAGCCCAGGGATTCCCAAGTTCAGTCCTGAACGGCCACATTGCTTGAAAGGTTTCTGCTACAGCACGATGTGTTAAATAGAAGCAAACTGTTTTTGCAGAAGCAGTTATGACTCAAGCAACATTTCTGTGCTTCACTTCCACTCACCTGTTAAAAATCCCAACCCTTAATTGCTTCTTTTAGTCTTAAACAGCTGCATTAACTGATTGGAATTTCTCCTTTTTTATTTAATCCATCCATCCATCCATCCATCCATCCTCTTCCGCTTATCCGGGGTCGGATCGCGGGGGTAGCAGCTTAAGCAGAGAGGCCCAGGCTTCCCTCTCCCCAGCCACTTCTTCCAGCTCTTCTGGGAGAATCCCAAAGCGTTCCCAGGCCAGCCGGGAGACATAGTCCCTCCAGCGTGTCCTGGGTCTTCCCCGGGGGCCTCCTCCTGGTTGGACGTGCCCGGAACACCTCACCAGGGAGGCATCCAGGAGGCATCCTGATCAGATGCCTGAGCCACCTCATCTGACTCCTCTCGATGCGGAGGAGCAGCAGCTCTACTCTGAGCCCCCCCGGATGACTGAGCTTCTCACCCTATCTTTATGGGAAAGCCCAGACACCCTGCGGAGGAAACTCATTTCAGCCACTTGTATTCGCGATCTTGTTCTTTCGGTCACTACCCAATACGGACGCGGGTTACCGGGGACCCCCTCTGAAGCCAGGCCTGGAGGTAGGGCTCGATGGCGAGCACCTGGTGGCCGGACCTGCACCCATTGGGCTCGGCCGGGCACAGCCCGAAGAGGTAACGTGGGTCCTCCTTCCCATGGGCTCACCACCTATGGGAGGGGCCAAGGAGGTTGGGTGCAGTGTGAGCTGGGTGGTGGCCGAAGGCGGGGACCTTGGCGGTCTGATCCTCGGCTACAGAAACTGGCCCATTTTTATTTAAACAGCAGCTAATTACCAATGACATACAAATGTAAAATGAGCCAGCGGTTCATAGTCAAACTTGGTGCTATTTACACCAGTGTGTGTTGATAAACATGTTTGTCTTTTAAATAAATATATAGACAGAAATGCAAAAGAAAAAATTGGATGACTGAGAATCTGCTCCAGGACACAAATCATTTGGAGGATATCCTCAGGAAGGACACACCTACATTATATAAATTACCTGATGTGGGAGAGTGAAAAACACTATAAGTCTCTAAAGTTTGGTAGCAAGTTCAACAAGGATCGAGTTTTAATTAAACAACCTGGCTGCGACACAAACCTGCAGCCAGAACTGCTCACCAGGACTGAACTTGGGAATGTCTACTCTTGTGTTGGGTTGCTATACAGTATCTATTGTCAAAAATCTTCACCAAACATACATCTACAGTTGTGCTTTAAAGTTTGTGAACCCTTTAGAATTTTCTATATTTCTGCATAAATATGATCTAAAACATCATCAGATTTTCACTCAAGTCCTAAAAGTAGATAAAGAGAAACCAGTTAAACAAATGAGACAAAAGTATTATACTTGGTCATTTATTTATTAAGGAAAAATGATCGAATATTCCATATTTGTAAGTGGCAAAAGTATGTGAACCTTTGCTTTCAGTATCTGGTGTGACCCCCCCTTTGCAGCAATAACTGCAACTAAATGTTTCCGGTAACTTTTGATCATTCCTGCACACTGGCTTGGAGGAATTTTAGCCCATTCCTCCGTACAGAACAGCTTCAACTCTGGGATGTTGGTGGGTTTCCTCACATTAACTGCTTGCTTCAGGTCCTTCCACAACATTTCGATTGGATTAAGGTCAGGACTTTAACTTGGCCATTCCAAAACATTAACTTTATTCTTCTTTAACCACTCTTTGGTAGAACGACTTGTGTGCTTACGGTCGTTGTCTTTTTGCATGACCCACCCTCTCTTGAGATTCAGTTCATGGACAGATGTCCTGATATTTTCCTTTAGAATTCTCTGATATAATTCAGAATTCATTGTTCCATCAATGAAGGCAAGCCATCCTGGCCCAGATGCAGCAAAACAGGCCTAAACCATAATACTACCACCACAATGTTTCACAGATGGGATAGGGTTCTTATGCTGGAATGCAGTGTTTTCCTTTCTCTAAATTTTGGTCTCATCCATCCACAAAACATTCTTCCAATAGCCTTCTGGTTTGTCCACGTGATCTTTAGCAAACTGCAGAGGAGCAACAATGTTTTTTGGAGAGCAATGTGAGAGAGGCCTTCAGTTGCTTAGAACTTACCCAGGGCTCCTTTGTGACCTCGCCGACTATTACACGCTCTTGCTCTTGGAGTGATCTTTGTTGGTCGACCACTCCTGGGGAGGGTAACAATGGTCTTGAATTTCTTCCATTTGTACACAATCTGTCTGACTGTGAATTGGTGGAGTCCAAACTCTTTAGAGATGGTTTTGTAACTTTTTCCAGCCTGATGAGCATCAACAACTTTTTTTCTGAAGTCCTCAGAAATCTCCTTTGTTCGTGCCATGATACACTTCCACAAACGTGTTGTGAAGAGCAGACTTTGATAGATCCCTGTTCTTTAAATAACACAGTGTGCCCACTCACACCTGATTGTCATCCCACTGATTGAAAACACCTGACTCCAATTTCACCTTCAAACTAACTGCTAATCCTAGAGGTTCACATACTTTTGCCACTCACAAATGTAATGTAATATTCAATAATTTTCCTAAATAAATAAATGACCAAGTATAATATTTTTGTCTCATTTGTTTAACTGGTTTCTCTTTATCTACTTTTAGGACTTGAGTGAAAATCTGATGATGTTTTATGTCAAATTTATACAGAAATATTGAAAATTCTAAAGGTTTCACAAACTTTCAAGCACAACTGTAGATGACATCAAGAAATGTATTGAATGAAAGAATCTTCCTGATACAAGCATCACATCAAAGCATGCCAGTGTAATGCACCATATCTATTATGCCAGATTCTACCAGACCTTTAAGCCTGTTGAAAATGTCAATGTGCATTTGACCACTATACAACTGCTAACCAAAAAAGTTTGAAACATGTCACAACACTATTTTACATGTGTAACACACATTATGGAATAAACAGTATATAAAAGATTATATTCATTTTAGAGCAAGTGTAACAAACAAACCATTTCTATATTTTTTATGCTTTATGCCTGGCTCATCTAGGCAACTAACCAATGGAGATTAACTTCATTTTACAGCAGTAAAATGGCACAGAAATTGATTCTGCTATCCCACGCACACAGGAGACAACCTGTGCATAATTTCTATGTTTTTGTTTCTAAATGAGGCTTTTCTGACACATTTCAAACATGTCTAATAGGGCTGCAAGAACTAATCAATAAAATTATTAAATTCATTACCACAGATTTTCATTATTAAATAGTTGGATCAGTGATGTCAAGAGCATTATGTTATGCCATCACATTCTGCAGTAGCACTTTTCAACATGGCAGAGACGGAGGGAGACGAAAGACTAAAATTAAGACCTGAAATGTCTAAAGTATGGTTACACTTTGTGTTAAAGCCTTTCAAAAAAATGATTGTAAAATATGCAATGCAGAATTGGCATGGCATGGGAATAAGACTATCATTCATGAGCATCTGAAAAAGAAACACATGAGAGCAAATGAAGATGTGCCTTCAGCACAGTAAGCTAATTTAAGATAAGTTCCCACTGTTTATCAGGACACTTTCACACTTGGCTTATTGGATCAGAGACCATTCCCAAGTCAGTACTCTGCTCCACCCCTGCTGCACTTGTTTGCTTGTGTGATTCTGCAGTACATGGGTGCATGCTCATCATTTACAATTGTTATCAATAATGGAATAGGAATAATGTATAATTTGGAGCAGTTTGTAGCTTTTGAGCTACTGGCATTAACTTGGTTCTATAATTATACATTGCGAGTGTGAAAGCGATCTTAAAAACAACTTTAGGGCTATTGTTGAATTGGTATTTCTGTTACAGATATATTATTTAAAACTGGCCAGTTTTGAATACAGGCAATCCCCGAAGTATGAACGAGATCCATTTCTAAGTCTGTCGTTAAAGTTAAGGTTATAGATAAGTCAGAATACATACATTCCGGCGCTGCATCCGAGTGGCAGCCTTTCCAGCAGCTCCGTGTATGACTTTATCTTTTTACCTTTTTTTTCTCTATTTCACTGATCACTTCTACCACTTTTTTATGTGGAATCGCTTCCTGGACACTTTTTACTATTTTATTTATTTACTTTTTTTTTTTTACTATTCTTACTATTATTTTTACTACTTGACATGGATTCTTACACTCCGAGACTTGCCTATTCAAGCAGTCAACTTAAAGCACTGAGAAGAAATGCTCATGCCGGTGTGGTTCCTTATTTACCTGACGAGGTAAGAAGACGATATCAGGGCAGCCGAGCCGGCGCAAAGATAAAAGATAAGATAAGAGCCAGGAAATTTGAGAGAAAATGGCGTTATAAACCGTCAGTGCCTTCTGTGATCCTGGGAAATGTGAACTCACTACCAAATAAGATCGACGAACTGGCTGTGCTGGTGAAAATGTCAGAACCTACAGAGAATGCAGCTTGCTGTGTTTTAGTGAAACGTGGCTAACAACTACTATCCCAGTTGCTAACGTGGAGCTACCCGGGTTTAGCACAGTTAGAGCGGACAGAGACGCAAGTACCTGCGGGAAGAAGAAAGGAGGAGGACTCACTCTCTATGTCAATACAAGTGGTGCAACTCAGGACATGTAAACGTTAAAATCTCCACTTGCTGCAGGGACATCGAACTGTTGGCCGTAAGTCTGCGTCCCTATTACTTGCCCAGAGAGTTTGGACACGTGATTGTTGTTATTGTTTACATCCCCTCAAGCGAACGCTAAGATAGCGAGTGACGTCATCCATTCCACAGTTGCTAAGTTACAAACGCAGCACCCTGAGGCACTTGTGCTAATCTCTGGAGACTTTAACCATGTGACGCTGGACAAAACATTACCTGCCTTCTCCCAGTATGTGGATTGTAACACCCGGGGAAACAGGACTATTGACCTACTGTATGCAAACGTTAAAGACGCATACAGCGCCACCCTGCTGCCTGCGCTTTGGAAAGCAGATCATAACCTGGTTCTGCTTCAGCCTCAATACAAACCAAGAGTGAGGGCGCTACCTACAACCACACGCTCATTCAGGAAGTGGTCCCTGAGGCAGAGCAGGCTCTGAGAGACTGCTTTGGAACTACAGACTGGGATATATTGCTGGGTCACATAGTGAGAACATTGAAGAGGCTGTTGAATGCACAACTGATTACATCAACTTCTGTATGGACATTGTAGTTCCAGTAAGAACAGTACGCTGCTATGCTAACAACAAGCCATGGATTACAAGTGACATCAAGGGCCTTTTGAACCAGAAGAAAAGGGCTTTTAAAGGCGGTGATCAGCATGAGCTCAAGTGTGTGCAGAAGGAACTCCGAGTCCAGCTCAGGGTGGCGAAAGAGCAGTACAGGAGAAAGCTGGAGCAGAAGTTGCAGAACAACAGCATGAAGGAAGTGTGGGATGGGATGAAGATTATCACTGGCTGCAGCTCAAAGCGGGTGCCCATCGAGACAGGCGTGGAGAGAGCAAACCAAATGAACAACTTCTTTAATAGGTTTGATCACTAACCCACTCTCACCTCGAGTACTGCATCCTCCAACCATCCTTCTGCTGATACCAGCATAGGTGAGACATCCCCACCCACAATCACAGCAGCCCATGTGAGCAGAGAGCTGAAAGACTTTGTGCCAGCAAAGCAGCGGGTCCAGATGGTGTATCGCCACGACTGCTGAAGGCCTGTGCGCTGGAACTGGGGAGTCCTCTACAGCGCATCTTCAACCTGAGCCTGGAACAGGGAGAGTCCCAAGGCTTTGGAAAACATCTTGTATCACCCCAGTCCCAAAGGTATCACGTCCTAGTGAGCTGAATGACTTCCGGCCTGTTGCTCTGACGTCACATCTGATGAAGACCATGGAGCGGCTGCTGCTTCACCACCTGAGGCCACAGGTCCACCATGCCCTCGACCCTCTGCAGTTCACATACCAGGAGAAGGTGGGAGCGGAGGATGCCATCATCTATATGCTACACCATCCCTCTCCCACCTGGACAGAGGCAGTGGTGCTGTAAGAATTATGTTTTGGACTTCTCTAGCGCCTTCAACACCATCCAACCTCTGCTCCTTAGAGACAAGATGACTGAGATGGGAGTAGACTCACACCTGGTGGCATGGATTGTGGACTATCTTACAGACAGACCTCAATATGTGCCTCGGGAACTGCAGGTCTGACATTGTGTCAGCAATACAGGCGCCGAGGGGACTGTACTTTCTCGGTCCTGTTCAATCTATATACATCAGACTTCCAATATGACTCGAGTCCTGCCAGTGCAAAAGTTGCTGATGACACTGCTATTGTGGGCTGCATCAGGAGTGGGCAGGAGGAGGAGTACAGGAAGCTAATCAAAGACTTTGTTAAATGGTGCGACTCAAACCACTTACACCTTAACACCAGCAAGACCAAGGAGCTGGTGGTGGATTTTAGGAGGCCCAGGCCCCTCATGGACCCTGTGATCATCAGAGGTGACTGTGTGCAGAGGGTGCAGACCTATAAATATCTGGCAGTGCAGCTGGATAACAGATTGGGCTGGACTGCCAATACTGATGCTCTATGTAAGAAAGGTCAGAGCCAACTATACTTTCTTAGAAGGTTGGCGTCCTTCAACATCTGCAATAAGATGCTGCAGATGTTATACCAGACGGTTGTGGCGAGTGCCCTCTTCTACGCGGTGGTGTGCTGGGGAGGCAGCATAAAGATGAAAGTCGCCTCACGCCTGGACAAACTTGTTAAGAAGGCAGGTTCTATTGTAGGAGTAAAGTTGGACAGTTTAACATTTGTGGCAGAGCGACGGGCATTAAGCAAACTCCTGTCAATCATGAATAATCCACTGCATCCACTGAACAGTGTCATCTCCAGGCAGAGGAGTAGCTTCAGTGACAGACTTTTGTCACTGTCTTGCTCCACTGACAGACTGAGGAGATCGTTCCTCCCCCACACTATGCGACTCTTCAATTCCACCGGGAGTAAATGCTAACATTATTTAAAGTTATTGTCTGCTTTTACATGTTTTTATTACTATTTAATTTAATATTGTTTCTTTGTATCAGTATATTGCTGCTGGATTATGTGAATTTCCCCTTGGGATTAATAAAGTATCTATCTATCTATCTATCTATCTATCTATCTACATATGGATCTTATTTTGTGTCAGTTAGTCAAATATTTGTCATAGGATGTAATATATATTTTACATTTCTATGCATAAACATTCAACACTGTGTTAATGGCAACATGATCTGACTTAAAACGGCTCATTCCTTGAAGTTTCTGACACCTAAGCAAGTGTTCCCATGTGTAATCTATAATACAAACACATTCACTTGAAGTGAAAAAAGAAATGGCTCACAAATAGCATTAGAGAAATCTGTGCTGCCACTGTCACTTAACTTGACTCACTCCTAGGCTCGGGAAACAGCAGTAAAGAAGATAACAGAGATGTGGAAGCTGAAGAAATCTATGGACAGGTTTTAAGGAATGAGATCCTGACAAACTTTGGAGAGAAACAAGCTGCCAAAGAAGAAAATCAATAACAATAGTGAATGACTAATGAGGCTAGATACCCCACTTTGGCCAGGCTTACAAAGACCTGAATATGTATCCATGCTACCTCTACACCAACTGAGCATCTCTTTTTGGTTACAGGCAACATAACCTCCAAAAAGAGAGACAGCCTTAGCCAAGAAAATTTAGCCATGCTTACATTTTTGCACTGCCTTTCAAAATACCTGTATAACCATTTTACATCCCTGGTAACACTGGTGAAGCAATTTAAGAGTTTGCTTTTAAAGTTTCTCATGTAGCAGTTTCACCTATACTTTGCTTTTTAAACAACCGTTCTAGCAATTTAAGTAACATAATTAAGTTGGTTATGTTTTACTTTACTAATGGGCCATGTTCCGTGCCTCTATTGTTGAGGCGGCTGACCGGAGCTGTGGCCGCAAGGTGGTCGGTGCCTGTCGTGGCGGCAATCCCCGAACCCGTTGGTGGACACCGGTGGTGAGGGATGCCGTCAAGTTGAAGAAGGAGTCCTATAGGACTTTTTTGTCCTGTGGGTCTCTGGAGGCAGCTGATAGGTACCGGCAGGCCAAGCGGAACGCAGCTTCGGTTGTTGCTGAGGCAAAAACTCGGACATGGGAGGAGTTTGGAGAGGCCATGGAGAACGACTTTCGGACGGCTTCGAGGAGATTCTGGTCCACCGTCCGGCGTCTCAGGAGAGGGAAGCAGTGCAGTGTCAACACCGTATATGGTGGGGATGGTGCGCTGCTGACCTCGACTCGACGCTGTGGGTCGGTGGGAGGAGTACTTCGAAGACCTCCTCAATCCCACTAACATGCCTTCCAATGAGGAAGCAGAGCCTGGGGACTCTGAGGTGGGCTCTCCCATCTCTGGGACTGAAGTCACCGAGGTGGTCAAAAAACTCCTTGGTGGCAGGGCCCCGGGGTGGATGAGATACACCCGAGTTCCTTAAGGCTCTGGATGTTGTAGGACTGTCTTGGTTGACACGTCTCTGCAACATTGCATGGACATCGGGGACAGTGCCTCTGGATTGGCAGACCGGGGTGGTGGTCCCCCTCTTTAAAAAGGGGGACCGGAGGGTGTGTTCCAACTATAGAGGGATCACACTCCTCAGCCTCCCTGGAAAAGTCTATTCGGGGGTTCTGGAGAGGAGGGTCCGTCAGATAGTCGAACCTCGGATTCAGGAGGAACAGTGTGGTTTTCGTCCTGGTCGCAGAACAGTGGACCAGCTCTTCACCCTTAGCAGAGTCCTGGAGGGTGCATGGGAGTTTGCCCGACGGTCTACATGTGTTTTGTGGACTTGGAAAAGGCATTCGACCGTGTCCCTCGGGAATCCTGTGGGGGGTGCTCCGGGAGTATGGGGTACCGGACCCCCTGATAAGAGCTGTTCGGTCTCTGTACAACCGGTGTCAGAGCTTGGTCCACATTGCCGGCAGTAAGTCGAGCCTGTTTCCAGTGAGAGTTGGACTCTGCCAGGGCTGCCCTTTGTCACCGATTCTGTTCATAACTTTTATGGACAGAATTTCTAGGCGCAGCCAGGGTGTTGAAGGGGTCCGGTTTGGTGGACTCAGGATTGGGTCACTGCTTTTGCAGATGATGTTGTCCTGTTTGCTTCATCAGGCCGTGATCTTCAGCTCTCTCTGGATCGGTTCGCAGCTGAGTGTGAAGCGGCTGGGATGAGAATCAGCACCTCCAAATCCGAGAGCATGGTCCTCAGCCGGAAAAGGGTGGAGTGCCCTCTCAGGGTTGGGGGAGAGATCCTGCCCCAAGTGGAGGAGTTCAAGTATCTCGGGGTCTTGTTCACGAGTGAGGGAAGAATGGAGCGTGAGATCGACAGGCGGATCGGTGCGGCATCCGCAGTGATGCGGGCTCTGCATCGGTCTGTCGTGGTGAAAAAGGAGCTGAGCCATAAGGCAAAGCTCTCAATTTACCAGTCGATCTACGCTCCTACCCTCACCTATGGTCATGAGCTATGGGTAGTGACCGAAAGAACGTGATCGTGAATACAAGCGGCTGAAATGAGTTTCCTCCGCAGGGTGTCTGGGCTTTCCCTTAAAGATAGGGTGAGAAGCTCAGTCATCCGGGAGGGGCTCAGAGTAGAGCCGCTGCTCCTCCGCATCGAGAGGAGTCAGATGAGGTGGCTCGGGCATCTGATCAGGATGCCTCCTGGACGCCTCCCTGGTGAGGTGTTTCAGGCACGTCCAACCGGGAGGAGGCCCCGGGGAAGACCCAGGACACGCTGGAGGGACTATGTCTCCCGGCTGGCCTGGGAACGCCTTGGGATTCTCCCAGAAGAGCTGGAAGAAGTGGCCGGGGAGAGGGAAGTCTGGGCCTCTCTGCTTAAGCTGCTGTCCCCGCGACCCGACCTCGGATAAGCGGAAGAGGATGGATGGATGGATGTTTTACTGCAATAAATTAAGTTCATTGCATTTTAAAATGTTTTTTTACACTCTGCATATTTGTTACTCTTTTGTTATGTGTTGTAGTTAGAAGAGTTATAATTAACGCTTGCTCATGTCATGTAAGAAATAATGTAAAAAAATTACAATAAAATTTTGGTGATAAAAGCCTTTATTCAAAAACATCTGATTAATCGATTAACTAAAACAAAAACTGACATATGAACTGATCATCAAAATAATCATTAGTTGTAGCCCTAATGTCTATGCTGCGTTAACTGATCTAATGTGGATGTGAGCACAGTTGTGCCCTGCAAAAAACCAGTACCCCAACCAAGGTTAGCCCATCTTCTACAACAGATACAACTGGGACATACACAAAATAATGAATGAGAGAGAGAGAGAGAGAGAGAGAGTTACTTTATGTATTGTATCTGTCATCACTGCACATTAACAGCTCTGTGACAGCTTAAAAGTGCTGCAGGGCTTCCACAAAAAAGGAGCGCAGCTTAGAGGGAACATAGCCGATTACCTGTTTCAATTCAAAAAAATATACTTTTCTGTAAAATGGTGTTTTGCAAAGACCATCAACACAAACTAAATCACTAGGAAAGAAGAAAAAGCAGGAATTGATTTAATGCAGAAATGGTTTACTCATGGAGAACAGTGAATGTTTGAAGAGCAGGCAGCTCCATTGTCCTAACAATAGTAATATTATTTATTATTTGGCTAA
The DNA here is from genome assembly GCF_016835505.1 of Polypterus senegalus. Lineage (NCBI taxonomy): Eukaryota > Metazoa > Chordata > Cladistia > Polypteriformes > Polypteridae > Polypterus > Polypterus senegalus. The sequence goes on from NC_053162.1 coordinate 122,172,541, forward strand.
TGCCATTATGCAAAGTGACTTTTAACATTTCAGATACAATTGGTTACATTTCCTCTGTTTTTCCAATTGGAGAATAGGCAGATGAAGCGGTTTGCTCATGTTTCACACAGTGCCAATTGCACAATTTGAACCAACAACCTCAGGGTTTGAAGTCCTAGGTCCTAATTCTTAAAAACTACAACACACTACCTGTCAATAATATTAGTTATTGGTAGAAAAAAAAAAAAAGATAAAAAAACTACAAATATTGTATATAGTAAAAATTGTATTTAATTCCATAGTACTTCTGATACACCCAATTAACTGACAAAACTATAACTGATGCTCACTGTCTTAATAAATTTTCCAGGCGAAACCAAGTCACATAGCTACTTTGAAAGTAAAAGGATAATCTTCCTCATTTTTAAAAAGAATTTCCATTTCATTTAAAACAAAAGACGTTATTCAATCAAAAATACAAACCAATTTGTTCTTGAAATGATGTATGAAAATGAGATGGTAACCTAAAAAATCCTGTATATCAAGTAACAACTTGCTAATTTAAATGACATTAATTAATTAAAAGATCTTCTAAACAAAGACTGTAGAGAGAGAGAGAGAGAGGTATTGCTGAAGGTGACTATGGAAAATAATTGGGGAAAGTAAGTCAATGATCCAGGGTAGGTAGGGCAATTACTTGCTTAAGTAGACCCTAAGCACTAAAGCCTTTATTGTTTTAACCAGTTTTGTTACACTTTTGTACTGCTTTCTGTTGTAGTTAATCCTTCCTTCATAAAAAAAGTTCTCTTTTTGATATCGTGTATCTTACTTTCGGTCTAGGGACAGCCTGAGAGCAGAACTCCGTAAAGTATGTTAATTCTGATTAAAATATTTGTTTTTATGTTTAATGAAATTTAATTAGCACACATGTAGATGAGAAAAGCAGAATTTAGGCACAAATGAAAAATACTCCTCATTTGGACCTTTAAAGGCTTAATACAGCCTACATTCGACCACTTAAACTTAGGATAGGAAGCCTCTTCCATACATGAGATAAGAACTTGTGTATTCCAGCTACAATGGCTGTTAATCTGCTTGTGCTGCCTAACCAAATGCAACTTCTCTGCACTAGTGATCAACTCAAAAACTGATCCATGTGCTCAATTCAAAAAGTTTTATTATGAAAGTCACATAACCCTAATGCACATTTTATATTACATACAAATAATCATGGTATTTAATCACACATAATTTTACATCTACTCAGAGATGAGGGAATTGAAAAAAACAATCATGGGACATCTTTCAAATGTACTGTATTCAATTAAACCAACATAAACTAGAAATGAAAACTGTACCTACTGGAGTTGTTACAATAAAAAAAATTAAAACATCTATAGAATATTAAGAAAACTATTTTCAATACCCAAGACAATACATAATGTAACTTGATAAAAAATCAATAAATTGCAATTCTTTATGTGTTAAAATTTTAGTTTTTAGTGAAAACCATTAATAACAAGTTTAGTCTTTAAAGCATAGGAAAAATTAACTACAGTAGTAGTCAATAGCCTTGGTATTAACTTTAATGTGCATTATGGCCCATCCCAAAAAGTACAGTCCCTATTCCCCAGCAATCATAATCTTTTATAGGCAAATTTCAATTCAGAGCTGGTTTCTCCAACAGTATGAGGAAACTGCAAAAAATAATCCATAATCAAAGTAAAGAAAATCATCAAATAACAATCATTGCTATGCTAAGTGGCTTTTTTCATGATACAGCTCAAAGAAAAAATGTCCATGTTGCAGCACTCAAACAGACCTCATCTATTAAGTACTGCCACAGCCAGCCAACTTCATCAACTTTCACTTTAGTCACCATCCCACAATTCAGTTTTATTAAAATACACCGAATATATAAGCACACGGAGGAGCACCACCACTATTTAAGCAATTGAGCACTGAAATGTTTAGGAACTTACATGAAATATGAAATGTGGCTAAAAGGTTTTGTGGTGAGGGATTAAAAAAATCAACTGACAGAGCCCTAGTGCTAAAGACTGCTGCCCCTGAATGAACAGTGCAGAATAAAACTGGCCTGCAGGTAAGAATAATTGCAGACCAATCTTTTAACATATAGAAAAACACCAAACATCACATCCGTAATTTAAATGAACAGTTTATAGGCTATTCTGATTAATGTTTCCACAATTTAAAAACAGGATATTATAAGAAACAGGGCTGCAACCCAAGCCAAGCCCATTGGTATCTTACGAGGCTCAACGGTCAAAAGTCAGAGTAAACTGAAAGTGCATTCATAAGGTAGACTGTAGTATTAATACCACGAAATATGAGTATTGAAACAATTTTTAAAATGTTATAATCGTTACTTATCATTATTTTGATACATTTAACAACCCTAGTGCCTACATATTTGAATTCATCCATCCATCCATCCATCCATTATCCAACCTGCTATATCGTAACTACAGGGTCATGGGGGTCTGCTGGAGCCAATCCCAGCCAACACAGGACGCAAGGCAGGAAACAAACCCTGGGCAGGGTGCCGGCCCACCACAGATATTTTAATTTGTTTGAACATAATTATCTATATTGCGATAGAGAATTTAGTTATACATAAGGCAAGTTAAATGCACAGCCAATAAGCATGTTTAATACGTATTCCATTTATGATCTGAAGCTCCCCAGCAGCATATTTGAATTTGAACCTAGGGTATACCAGACATTATGTAAATAAAGACAAAATTCCCCAAGGGTGGGTTTCATTAATAAAAGCCTAACACTTTTCAGTTTGTAAAATGGGTATTTTGATTAATAGAAGTTAGTGGAATGGACAAACCACATTTGCATTAGCCACAACAATTTAAAACTGGTGAAAATCATTGATACCCCCATTCTAGGCTTATTTGGAGTCAGCAATTAATGCAACATGACTATCTTTATTAGCACTGGGAGGGTTACAGTAGAACCAAAGACAAACGCAAAATGAGCACAGGGAGAATGTCAAATCTCCACATAGAATGTGACCAGGCTGGAAATTGAACCCACAGACAGAGAGGTGTGAGACAGAAGTGTCAACCACTGCACCATCATAACATCTAACCAGAAACTAATCAAAAACAATTTCAACAATAAATGTATTCAGTAAAATGTACAAATGAATGTCTACTGCTAATAAAAAAGATCTACATAATGTCCTGTAAGACTGGAATCACAGAGAGAAAAAAGATTATACATATTTTTACCATTGTAGCTGCAAGATTTCTTTGAGTAAGGAAAAACGAGTGCAGATATTTTTTCTTGTTTGAAGTAATACTCAGAGAGAGATTGAAAAGCTTACTTAACATGTTACACCCAGACCACAAGCCAATAACACAGGGCTGTTAATCTTTATTTTTCCCTATGATTCCATACATTGGGATATTGTGTGGACAGTTCCATACAACATTTATGGTAGTTATTTCTGAGGTTCTAAAACCTTAAGATACATTGATAATTGATTTATTGGATAAGTGTTGTATTATACTTGAAAAGTGAATAAAGTTTACCTTTTCCTGACCAAAAATGACACTGAGCAGTGCCAGTAACCCAAGCGAAATCTGAAGTTGAGCCTTGAAGGTGAAATCCATCACAAAAATGGCAGCAGCACCAGAAACCGTAATCAGCAAACACTTCTCCAGGAAGGGAGGCAAAGACCATGTAAAAGGTCAGCAACTCATGGCAGGTCTGCATTAAATGCTGAAAAAGAGACAATTTGAGTTGAGTTCCAAAT